>NW_019154117.1:9874807-10187489 GCF_002288905.1 Enhydra lutris kenyoni
CATTGATTTTATATCCTGACACTTTACTGAATTCCTGTACAAGTTCTAGCAGATTTGGAGTGTAGTCTTTTGGCTTTTCCACATATAGTATCATATCATCTGCAAAGAGTGAAAGTTTGACTTTTTATTTGCTGATTTGAATGCCTTTAGTTTCTTTTTGTTGTCTGTGCCGAGGCTAGGACTTCTAGTACTATGTTGAATAGCAGTGGTGATAATGGACATCCCTGCTGTGTTCCTGACCTTAGCGGGAAAGCTCTCAGTTTTTCTCCATTGAGAATGATATTTGCAGTGAGTTTTTCATAGATGGCTTTGATAATATTGAGGTATGTGCCCTCTATCCCTACACTTTGAAGAGTTTTGATCAGGAAGAGATGTTGTATTTTGTCAAATGCTTTTTCAGCATCTATTAAGAGTATCATATGGTTCTTGTTCTTTCTTTTATTAATGTATTGTATCACACTAATTGATTTGCAGATGTTGAACCAAACTTGCAGCCCTGGAATAAATCCCACTTGGTCGTGGTGAATAATCCTTTTAGTGTACTGTTGGATCCTATTGGCTAGTATTTTGTGAGAATTTTTGCATCTGTGTTCATCAAGGATATTGGTCTGTAGTTCTCTTTTTTGATGGCATCCTTGTCCGGTTTTGGGATCAAGGTGATGCTGGCCTCATAAAATGAGTTTGGGAGTTTTCCTTTTATTTCTATTTTTTGGAACAGTTTCAGGAGAATAGGAAATAATTCTTCTTTAAATGTTTGGTAGAATTCCCCTGGGAAGCTGTCTGGCCCTGGGCTTTTGTTTGTTTGGAGATTTTTGGGGATTGTTTCAATCTCCTTACTGGTTATGGGTCTGTTTAGGTTTTCTCTTTCTTCCTGATTCAGTTGTGGTAGTTTATATGTCTCTAGGAATGCATCCATTTTTTCCAGATTGTCAAGTTTGCTGGTGTATAGTTGCTCATAATATGTTCTTATAATTGTATTTCTTTGGTGTTGGTTGTGATCTCTCCTCTTTCATTCATGATTTTATTTATTTGGGTCCTTTCTCTTTTCTTTTTGATAAGTCTGGCCAGGGGTTTATCAATTTTCTTAATTCTTTCAAAGAACTAGCTCCTAGTTTCGTTGATTTGTTCTATTGTTTTTTTGTTTCTATTTCATTGATTTCTGCTCTGATCTTGATTATTTCTCTTCTCCTGCTGGGTTTAGGCTTTCTTTGTTGTTCTTTCTCCAGCTTTTTTAGGTGTAGGGTTAGGTTGTGTATTTGAGACCTTTCTTGCTTCTTGAGAAAGGCTGGTATCACTATATATTTTCCTCTCAGGACTGCCTTTGCTGTGTCCCACGGATTTTCAACCATTGTGTTTTCATTATCATTTGTTTCGATGCATTTTTTCAATTCTTCTTTAATTTTCTGGTTGACCCATTAATTTTTTAGAAGGATGCTGTTTAGTCTCCATGTATTTGGGTTCTTTCCAAATTTCCTCTTGTGATTGAGTTCTAGCTTCAGAGCACTGTGGTCTGAAAATGTGCAGGGAGTGATCCCAGTCTTTTGACCAGTTGAGACCTGATTTATGACCCAGGATGTGATCTATTCTGGAGAATGTTCCATGTGCCCTAGAGAAGAATGTGTATTCTGTTGCTTTGGGATGGAATGTTCTGAATATATCTGTGATGTCCATCTGGTCCAATGTGTCATTTAAGGCCTTTATTTCCTTGTTGATCTTTTGCTTGGTTGATCTGTCCATTTCAGTAAGGGGTGTGTTAAAGTCCCCTACTATTATTGTATTATTGTCTATGTGTTTCTTTGATTTTGTTATTAATTGGTTTATATAGTTGGTTGCTCCCACATTAGGGGCATAGATATTTAAAATTGTTAGATCTTCTTGTTGGACAGACCCTTTGAGTATGATATAGTGTCCTTCCTCATCTTATTATAGTCTTTGGCTTAAAATCTAATTGATCTGATATAAGGATTGCTACCCCAGCTTTCTTTTGATGTCCATTCATGTGGTAAATTGTTTCCCCCCCGCCCCTCCCACAAATGCCGTCATGGGGGTTACCTGGGCAGGGCCCCACGTTGCAGCTCTCAGTCTGAGCCCATGGCCCCCGGCAGCCCCCTCCAGGGGGGCCCCCTGCCTCTCTCCAGCGCAGTCAGAATCCCCCACTGCAGGGTACCTGGCAGGCACTCCAGGGCCCCCAAGGACTCCACTGGCATAAGTCTGGGGAGATAAAATGTAAGTCAGAACCCAGTGCCCACCTGCCCTCTGCCTCTTGCTTCCAGCCCAATAAACAGCATGGCCCAGCCCTACTTTCATTTCAGGCTCCCTCCTGCCCTGTTGGTCTTTGCTGCTCCTCATTATCATGGCAGGCCCTAGGGTCTGGGCAGAGGCGTTGCTGGCTAAGTGGTGCGGTGCAGAGCTCTGGGATCCCAGCCCATGGCCTCCCTGTCTCAGGGTCCAGACACAGGCGATGGCGGTGCTGCTCCGAAGCCAGCCAGGGGGCCAAGGTCGGGGAGGGGCCAGCTGGGTGCTGAGACCAGCGCTCCTCTAGGGCAGTCCTGGAGGCAGGGGCTAGCATGCCAGCAGACAGGCAGGGCCCACAGGGTGACCACTCGGACCACCCACTCAGAGGCAGAAGACCCAGGAAGGGCAGCGAGTGGGCACCGTTCCCAGGGACCCAACCCCAGACCACAGACCCCCAGTGGATGGGGAAGGAGGAGCCCGAGTTATAACCAGGAAGGGCTGGAAATGGGAAAGGCTGTAGCAGGTGTCGGAGCTAGGGTAGGGGGGGGCCACAGTCCTGGTTTGCCTGGGACTGTCTGGGCCCTAGTACTTAGATTTCCAGACTCGGGAACCCCTGCCAGTCCCAGCAATTGGGGACAGCTGGAAAAAAAAAGGGGGGGGGCGCCTGGGTGGCTCAGTGGTTAAAGCCTCTGCCTTCAGCTCAGGTCATGATCCCAGGGTCCTGGGATCGAGCCTCACATCGGGCTCTCTGCTCGGCAGGGAGCCTGCCTCTTCCTCCTCTCTCTCTCTGCCTGCCTCTCTGCCTACTTGTGCTCTGTCAAATAAATAAAAATCTTTAAAAAAAAAAAAAAAGCATGCCAGCAGACAGGCAGGGTCTGTCTTACTTTAAATCTGGAGGTGTCTTTGGGTCTAAAATGAGTTACTTGTAGACAGCATATTGGGTTTTGTTTTTTTTATCCATTCTGATACCCTGTTTCTTTTGATTGGGGCATTTAGCCCATTTACATTGAGGGTAACTATTGAGAGATATGAATTTAGTGCCATTGTATTGCCTGTAAGGTGACTGTTACTCTATATTGTTTCTGTTCCTTTCCAGTCTACTACTTTTAGGCTCTCTCTTTGTTTAGAGGACCCCTTTCAATATTTCCTGCAGAGCTGGTTTGGTGTTTGCAAATTCTTTCAGTTTTTGTTTGTCCTAGAAGCTTTTTATCTCTCCTTCTATTTTCAATGAGAGCCTAGCTGGATATAGTATTCTTGGCTGCATGTTTTTCTCGTTGAGTGCTCTGAATATATCATGCCAGTTCTTTCTGGCCTGCCAGGTCTCTGTGGATAAGTCCATTGCCAATTTAATATTTTTACCATTCTATGTTACAGACTTCTTGTCCTGGGCTGCTTTCAGTATTTTCTCTTTGTCGCTAAGACTTGTTAATTTTACTATTAGATGACAGGGTGTGGACCTATTCTTATTGATTTTGAGGGGGGTTCTTTGCACCTCCTGGATTTTGATGCTTGTTCCCTTTGCCATATTAGGGAAATTCTCTACAATAATTCTCTCCAATATACCTTCTGCTCCCATCTCTCTTTCTTCTTCTTCTGGAATCCCAATTATTCTAATGTTGTTTTATCTTATGGTATCACTTATCTCGAATTCTCCCCTCATGGTCCAGTAGCTGTTTGTCTCTCTTTTGCTCAGCTTCTTTATTCTCTGTCATTTGGTCTTCTATGTCATTAATTCTTTCTTCTGCCTCATTTATCCTAGCAGTAAGAGCCTCCGTTTTTTATTGCACCTCATTAATAGCTTTTTTGACTTCAACTTGGTTAGATTTTAGTTCTTCCATTTCTCCAGAAAGGGCTTTTATTTCTCCTGACAGGGTTTCTCTAATATCTTCCATGGCTTTTTTGAGCCTGGCTAGAACCTCGAGAATCATCATTCTGAACTCTAGATCTGACATATTACCCATCTCTGTATTGATTAGGTCCCTAGCCTTCAGTATTGCCTCTTGTTCTTTTTTTTTGTGGTGAGTTTTTCCGCCTTGTCATTTTGTCCAGATAAGAGTATATGAAGGAGCAAATAAAATACTAAAAGGGTGGCAAAGACCCCAGGAAAATGTGCTTTAACCAAATCAGAAGAGACCCCAAATCATCGTGGGGAGAAAGGGGATAAAAAGAAGTTCAGAAAAAAAAAATTAAAAAAAAAAACAAATAAAGAAAAAATATTAAAAAGAAAAAAATACATATATATATTAGACTGGTGACTAGAACAGGGTCACCCATTTAATTTTGGTCTCTTAGAAGAAACTACCTCCCAAAATTTTAAAGAATGAAAAATGTATATAAGGGTAAACACAATTTAAGGAATGGAATATGCCTATAAAGATGAGAAAAACATTTTTTTTTAATTTCTAAAAAAAGGAATTCATAAGGTAAGTTGGTTGGGAGAATAAAGAAAAAGAAGGTAGAGAAAATTTGCTCGGGCTGGAGACTAGAACAAGCCCGGTGCTAGATTTAGGGTGCATTTTGATTAGAAGAAGTTGTACCCCAAATTTTTAGAAAAAAAACCCCTACGTGTATACAAAAAATAAAATTAGATACAATGAAGGATAAAATATGACTATAATAATGAAGGTTCAAAAAAGATTTTTTTTTAATGAAAGGTATTGTTAAGATAAACTAGTTAAAAATGTTAAAAGAGGAAAGGGTAAAAGTTAAAAAATTTAACAGGAGAAAAAAAATAAAATTACAAAAATTAATTAACTTTGCAAGACTAAAGAATCATGGGGAGAAAGCCATGAATTCCATGCTTTGCTTTCTCCTCCTCTGGAATTCCGCTGTTCTCCTTGGTAAGTGAGCTTGGTCTTGGTCTTGATCTTCTGGGGGAGGGGCCTGTTGCAGTGATTCTCAAGTGTCTTTGCCCCAGGTGGAATTGTATGGCCCTTACCAGGGGCCGGGCTAAGTAATGTGCTTGGGTTCATGTTCAGCAGCTTTTGTTCCCTGAATGCTTTCCGTAGAGTTCCGGAGGACAGGAATGAAAATGGCGGCCTCCCAATCCCTAGCCCAGGGGCCCCCACTCCTCAGAGCACCCTCAGAGAAAAGCGCTCAATCACTCCCATCTCCCTGGCCTCTGGCTGTGCTCCGAACTCACCTAGCCTGTGACCAAGCATCTCTGTCTCTGGCACACAGCTCCGCCTGGAGTCTCTGAACCCCACAGACCCCTGAGCTCTTCCAGGGGGTTCTCCCCGGATCTTGTGGGGACCCCACTCACAGAGCAGTGGTCCATGCCATGGATTACAGTTCAAGGTAACCCTGAGCTGAGAGCTCACTCCTCGGCTCTGTCTCTGTAGCCGGCTTCCCCACTCTAATAACCTGCGAGCTCTGAGACACTCAGACACCCCCGATCCTTCTGTGACTCTGCGGGACCTGACACCACACTGTCCCCATGTGGGCTTCACCCCAGTTTAGCCTCTGGAGCGATGTCCCTCAGTGGAGCAGACTTTTAAATGTCCTGATTTTGTGCTCCGTTGTTCCGCCGCTTGCGGGGAGCCAGCCCCTCCCGCCGCGGTCTATCTTCCCATTGCTTTGATTCACTTCTCTGCCGGTCCTACCTTTCAGAAAGTGGTCCATTTTCTGGTTCTAGAATTGTTGCTCCTCTTCTCTTCGATCTCCTGTTGGATTTGTAGGTGTTTGGAATGGTTTAATAAGCTATCTAGCTTATCTTCTGCTACCTCATGTCATCTCAGCCAGCTACTCCTCCACCATCTTGACTCCTCCCCCTGGAGATGATGTTCTTAATAAAAATGGCAGCTTCTAAAGATCTTGGTCTTATAGGATGGTGCCTGGGCCCTTGTGATATGGTGTGTTAGATGTGCCATACTGTTGAGAAAGGTTCAAAAATGAAGTTGAGATTCTCTACCTGTCTTTCTGTTCTCCCCTCTCACTCCTCCCATCCTTTAGAATCCCTACATGGATAGGGCCTGTGCAACAAATTTGCTGCCCTCCTGGCTTGAAGCAAGAGGTGCTGAGTTGAGGTTGTTTAATAATCCTCTTTATCAAAGATGGCGTACAATTGGTTCGTTATTCCCAGCTCATGGCAAAGAGAAATGATTTTTTTTTATTATGTTCAATTAGCCAACATATGAAATTTTGCTGGTTGTATTAGTTTGCTAGGGCTGATATTACCAAGTATCACAGACCGGGTGGCTTATACAATAGAAATTGACTGTCTCCCATTTCTGGAGGCTAGAAGTCCAAGAGCAAAGCATTAACGGGGTTAATTCCTTCTAAGAGCTGTGAAGGAAAGATTTGTGCTTGACCTTTCTTGGTTTGTGGATACCCTTCTTCTCTCTCTGTTCCTTCACATCATCTTACCTCTATGTGTGTCTGTGTCCAAATTTTTCCTTCTTAGAAGGATACCAGTCATATTGGATGAGGGCCCACCCCATTGACCTCATTTTAACCGAATTACATCTATAAAGACCCAGTCTCCAAAGAAGATCACTCTCTGAGGGATTGGGGGGTCAGGACTCCAACATAGGAATTTCAGGAGGGGGCACACGCAACCCATCACATTAACCCTACGGTCTGTGTTGCGACTTCTCAACTGCCATTGGAGAGAAAAAGCAGCCCCAGACAATGCATAAGTCTCGAGCAAATTCATTTACAGACACTGGAATTGGAAATTCTTTATTTTTCCCCTTAAGATTTTATTTATTTATTTATTTATTTATTTATTTATTTGTCAGAGAGAGAGAGAGAGTGAGAGCGAGAGCGAGCACACAAGCAGGCAGAGTGGCAGGCAGAGGCAGAGAGAGAAGCAGGCTCCCCGCTGAGAATGGAGCCCAGTGTAGGACTTGATTCCAGAACCCTGGGATCATGACCTGAGCCGAAGGCAGCAGCTTAACCAACTGAGCCACCTAAGCATCCCCCAAATTGGAATTTCATATAAAGTTCACGGGTCACAAAATACTCTTTGGATTTTTTTCCTACCCATTTAAAAATGTAAAAACCATTCTTGTCCACAGGCTATATAAAAACCAGGTGGTGGGAAAAAAAAAAAAAAAAAAACAGCCCAGGTGGTGAGCCAGACAAGGACTATAGTTTGCTGACCCTCATCTTAGAGGTTTTTAAACATCATGCATGATTCTTGATTACATTCAGTAATGCATACCTCAAAATGAGTTTGGTCAAACAATACACTTCATAAAAGGTAAAATGACATTTATATTCCTGCGTCTGGGTTTATATATGGAATTAGATTTTCAAGTTTTCGGGAAAAGTATCAAATATCTCTGGAAATCCCCAACTTTGATGTTTGGAGATTGAACTCCCTGGCTTTTGGTTGTAATGAAACATGAGAGGAAAATGTCTTAGAGCATTTTGCATTCATGAAATTCAATTTCTCTGGTAGGTTTTTAAATTTTTTTTTGAGGCAAGTTTCTTTTTCCTATTTAAAGCAATTGCTTAAAGATAATTTTCAGATGAGCAGCACTATATTTTGGAAGAATAAAGAAAAATACTAAGGAAGAACTTAGGGATAAGTGGGATGAAAAAAGAAAAGCAAGGGGTGTCTAGGTGGCTCAGTGGGTTAAAGCCTCTGCCTTCGGCTCAGGTCATGATCTCAGGGTCCTGGGATGGAGCCCCTGCATCGGGCTCTCTGCTCAGCGGGGAGCCTGCTTCCTCCCCCGCCCTCTCTGCCTACTTGTGATCTGTCTGTCAAATAAATAAATAAAATCTTTTAAAAAAAGAAAAAGAAGAAGAAGAAAAGCATGAGGGAGAGCCCTGGTGAATACGTAGAATGTATGAGAAGCCTTTCCACAGGTGCGGGAAGCCAGGAAAGCCTTGACGTTGTACCATGAGGCTGAATGGGGCTTCCAGGAGTTAGTAAGAGGTGCTGTTGCTCCTCAAATGCTTCATCTGTGATCCTCAAACCCACTTCCCAAAGAAGCCTTACCTCCCATAGGAGCAACAAGTCTGTTGTTACTTTCCGTTCTTTGTTCGCTGTTAGTTACATCCTCAGAAATTACATTTAGGATGGCCCGTGTGTGTTCAACAACACCGAAGATACTTGCATGTTTCACTAAGGTTTTCTGCTGTACATTTTATTTTATTTTTTTAAATACAGATTCTATTTATTTATTTGAGAGAGTGAGAGAGAGTGCACAAGCTCGGGAGAGGCAGAGGGAAAGAGAGAAGTAGGCTTGGGGCTCAACCCCAGGATCACAACCTGAGTTGGAGGCAGAGGCTTAACCGACTGAGCCCCCCAGAGCCCCCCAGCTGTGCATTTTATAGTGTGTTTAGCCATGTGGGCATTTCGATATTGGTGAATCAAGCCCCCAACCTCGACTTACAGTCACATGATACGCTTAATTCCGATATTGCTCAGAATTTGCAATCATCATCCTTATAATGAATAAGATTTTTTAAAAAGCTTAAAAGCAGCCATAATTTAGACTGTTGCTATCAGCATTTTGAACTCTTGCTACCCAAAGGACCAGCCCCATTAGCGTCACCATCACCACCTGATACAGACTCTCTGTCCACCCCTACCCCATTCATCAGACCTGCTGAATCCAATTCTGCATTTTAACAAGCTTCCCAGGCAATCCATGCACCCAGTCAAGTTTTAGAAGTTCTGCTATGACGACCTTCTTGATCCTTATTTCCACCTCGGCTGGAGCAGAAAAAATCCCACCAATGCCAAACTACTAGGAAGCAGGGTGAGTGGCCTCTACTCTTCCCTCCTCCTTCTAGGAAGTTACCAAAAGTAACTTTCTAACTCAGACAAATATCCCAAGCCCTTGGAAGACTTTCTGCTTCTCAGCTAATTAACAAAAAGTGAAACAAGAAAATCAGTTTCACATCGCATCTCCATAGAAACCCTGCCTCAGTATCAGCTCCCCAACTTTAGACTGTGTTTTCTTCACACAGTTACACCAGTGGAACTGAGCGATTCAAAATAACCCAGGGATGAAGTAAAGAAAGCTCTAATTTGATTTTACCAAGATAGGGAGACTTGCTAAAAAGTGTGGGTAGACAGTCTAGCACTAGTTCAATTACTAGGTAAAGGTCAATAACGTACTTAAAATACTTGAGGGTTATATGGCGGCTATGTCTTAAAGGCAAAGTCCAAAAGAACATGTTCTTTTGTCAAAAGTAGAAGAAATGCTCAGTCACTGTGCTCATAAAATGTATATGAACTGTCCATAAATTCCACTGTTAAGTCTTTATGTCACGAAGAAGAATCTTCAAGTAGAGGGTCATCTCTATCTTTTTAGTGCCTGGTGTTAATGACCTTTCTGCTGTATTTCCTCCACTCTGCAACTCAGGCAGTCTCATAGAAATTTTCTTTCCACTTTGCTTCTGTAGCTCATGCTGCGTGTAACAGTCCTTGCTAACTAGTGGCTTTGGAAACTGATCCATTCTTAAGGAATGCGTTCCAAGCGCAGTGACATCTGTTCCTTCTGCTTTCAGCATTGTCTTGTCCAACTGAAATGGGACCGTGTTCCCTCTGGCTGGAGAGAAGGGGCTGCAGTGCAAACACAGGGGGAAGGCAAGCTTTCCTGGGGCTGGAGCGGTCTTGCTGATGCAGAGAGATGTTACTTCCTTTTTTTTCTTTTTTTAAGATTTTATTTATTTATTTGACACAGAGTGAGAATAGTGAGAGAGAGAGAGAGAGAGAGCACAAGCAGGGGGAGCAGCAGGCAAAGGGAGAGGGAGAAGCAGGCTCCCTGCAGAGCAAGGAGCCAGATGTGGGGCTCAATCCCAGGACCCTGGGCTCGTGACCTGAGCTGAAGGCAGCCACTTAACCAACTGAGACACCCAGGCACCCCGAGAGATGTTACTTCTGATGGGAGTGACTTTGGATGCCTTTCATTCAAAGAGCTGAGGAGGCTTCTGCTGTTCATAATCCTTTTTTTTTTTTTTTTTATCTTTCATCAGGAAGGATAATATGAATTTCATTTTATGGGCAAGAAAGCAGGAGCCAGATGGTTATTGTCTGTCTACCAAAGGTCAACCTGTTGGGGCTAGGCACTGGGCCACCCACTGCCACCTTGCTGTTTTAGCAAGCCAGGCTTCCTGGTTCAGTAATCATAGTAATAGAAGCCCGTGTATCCTGTACCTGGGCTAGGTAAAAAGCTACATGTTGTGTGTCTGAGTTGTCTTATTCTCATCACAATCCAATGTGATAGGTACTCATCTCTGCACACCCTACAAATGAGAAAACTGTATCCCTAAGAATTTGAATAACTTATTATTTCTAAGTCATGTGGCTGGTATTTGAACCTAGACTCCGCCCCCAGAGACAATGGTCTTAACTGTCTGGAACTTTGGGGCTGCACACCCATCTGTGAAAAAGGAAGTAGAATAAGGAGTTTCCGGTCCTTGGTCTAGCACACTGTCGATGCTCCCCAGGGCATCTGCCGAGAGTTCTCAGGTGCAATCCTTGAGTCTCACGGTTCCGGAGTAGTGGGGAGTCTGGTCTCTCTTTCAGACTTCCTACCCTGTATCTGTCCTCAAGTCCTTTCCAAAGGGCTAGTCCTCTCTTAGAAGGCTGTATCTTCTAGAAGCTAGGGAACATCACAGCGCTGCCTGCGTCCAGTTATGTCCAGCGGGCTGTTTTGCCCCAGGGTGCGGCTCCCTGGGGGCATGGATGGGCCAGAAGTAGGGGTGGGGCTGGGCTTCCATCGTCCAGCTTCCTGGGCCCCGTGGGCCTGGGTTCTCAGGTTCCCAGCACTTCAGTTCTATGACTTCCTTCACGCGGCTGGTCTGCCAGGCTCTGCTGTAGCTGCTCCCGCCCCCCCACAGGAGTGGGTGCTGGCTTGAGAGGAGACCGTCCCTGGATTACAATCCTGCGTCTTAGTCCTGGTCAGTGCAGTCCAGGCTGAGAATTTGAAAAGCTAGTCTCAGGGGGTAGAGGTTGGGGAGGGGATCTCAGTCCCTTCACTCCCCCAGAAGTTTCCTGGGCTTCTTGTGCAAATCGGCCAGCCTTCCCTCAGCGTCTTCAAGCTCCTCTTACGTCTCTATTTCAGAAAAAGAGAAAATTTTAATTAGGATGTCCTAGATTCCTGGATATGTAACTAGGCAGGTAAGATGTATACTCATTAATATCAAAATAATTTCACTGCTTCTGCTCCGTGATTGATTCCTCAGTGGTAGCAAATTTAGACGACACCAAGACAGACAGCATGTCTTCGATTAGGGCTAGTTTAGGACAACAGAGCACAATAGGAACTCTGGGGACACTTGGCTCTATCCAGGTATCACCTTATTAGTATAGGTCCAGGATGGCCAGATTTTCTGGATTTTTAGAAAGCTGGATTTTCAGGTGAAATTTGATTTTTTGTTAAAGATTTTATTTATTTATTTGACAGAGAGAGAGAGAGAGCACAAAGAGGGGGAACAGCAGGCAGAAGGAGGAGTGGGCTCCATATAGAGCAGGGAGCCTGAAACGGGGCTCAGTTCCAGGATCCCAGGATCATGACCTGAGCTAAAGGCAGATGCTTAACTAATTGAGCCACCCAGGTGCCCCCAAATTTGACTTATTTCATTTTTAAAAATTTTAATTAACATATAGTGTATTATAAGTTTCAGAGGTAGAGGTCAGTGATTCATCAGTTGCATGTAACACCCAGTGCTCATCACATCATGTGCCCTCCTGAATGCCCATCCCCCAGTTACCCCATCCCGCACCCACCTCCCCTCCAGCAACCCTCAGTTTGTTTGCTATGGTTAAGAGTCTCATGGTTTGTCTCCCTCTCTGATTTTGTGGTTTTATTTTTTCCCTCCTTCCTTCTATGCACCTCTGTTTGGTTTCTTAAATTCCACAGCTGAGTGAAATCATATGATAATCGTCTTTCTCTGAGTGACTTACTTTGCTTAGCGTAATACCCCCTAGTTCCATCCACGTCTCTGAAAATGGCAAGATGCCATTCTTTTTGATGGCTGAATAATACTCCTGTGTGTGTGTGTGTGTAAGTGTGTACATATATATACACACACACTTATATATGCATACATACATATATATGTACATATATACACACCACTTACTTATCCATTCATCTGTCGATGGACATCTTGGCTCTTTCCACACTTCAGCTATTGTGGACATTGCTGCTATAAACATTGGGGTGCACATGTCCCTTCAGGTCACTACATTTGTATCTTTAGGGTAAATACCCAGTAGTGCAATTGCTGGGTCGCAGGGTAGCTCTATTTTCAACTTTTTGAGGAACCTCCTTACTGTTTTCCAGAGTGGCTACACCAGCTTGCGTTCCTGCCAACAGTGTAAGAGGGTTCCCCTTTCTCTGCATCCTCACTGACCTTTGTCATTTCCTGACTTGTTAATTTTAGCCACCGGACTGCTTTCACTCATATGGGGAACATAAGGAATAGCGTGGAGGACCACAGGGGAAAGGAGAGAAAACTGAATGGGAAGAAATCAGAGAGGAAGACAAACCATGAGAGACTCTGGACTCCAGGAAACAAATTGAGGGTTACAGAAGGGGTGGGGTAAGGGGTTTTGGACAACATAGTTACCATCCCCGACTCAGTGGGCGAGTCATCATACATACATCATCATACATCATACATACATCAAACAGCATCAGCATATAAACTCTTTACATGCCACGGGAACACATCTAAAAATTAACTACACGCTGGGGAATGAAATAATCCAGATTGCCACGACAAGGACAGTTAAAACGAGAAAGTAATAACAGGATGGGTAGGGAAAAGCATTTGGCAACATGCATTTTAAACCATCTACTCACAATAAAAATTTTGCAGCTAGGAATCCAGAGAGAGTCCTTAACTACAGAAAAATCTTGGAGGTATGCTATGCATGCTGAATTTGACAAATTCATTTAGAGCACAGACGGGTGGGGACTCCAGAAGTATAAGCATCAGCTTTACATAAAATTTGTGTATGTAACTTTTATGTGCTTCCTGGTGATGGCCGTGGTTCATAGTTCTTAAAAAGGCAGTTTTCAAATAGTGTGCCTGGAATAGAGAAACCAGGAAAGGCATGAAGACAAATTGTTTTTAAACTTCTTTTTGAAAGTGTGGAGGTCCGTCTAAGGTCCTGAGATAGCCCGCACCTTTGCAGTTAAAATCAAGGCACTGACTGGGTGCTCAGCTCTGCCCCTCATCTGCTGTGTGACTTTGAGCAAGTTATGTAACACCTCTGAGCCTCTGTTTCCTCATCTGCAAAATGCGGATCATACTACCTACCTTAGAGGCCTGAAAGAAGATTACTCAAAACATGAATTGGAGTAGGGGTTTGCACATAGTGGGTACTCCCTCTCACTACTAAACATTGTTGGGGGTGCCTGGGTGGCTCAGTGGATTAAGTGTCTGACTCTTGATCTCAGCTCAGGTCTTGATCTCAGGGTTGTGAGTTCAAGCCCCGTGTGGGCTCCAGGCTGAGTATGCAGCCTACTTAAAAAAGAAAAGAAAAAAATTGCTGAAGAAGAATCACAACTTCAGACCCCAAGGCACAAACTGTAGATGAGGGCTTAAGGAAGCATTTCCTCTTCCCAAGATTCTGGCAAAGCCAGTCAATCAATTCTCTGTCCACCTGTAGAGCCAATCCGATTGCTTGTGACCTGAACCCAGCCGGGAAACGTGACATTTTCTGGCTTCCAAGACTGCTGAGGCCAGAGCAGGCATGCATTTGGCATTCATAACTGGAAGCTGTGTGTTTAGCAGGTGAGGTTTCGCGGTCGCCTTCAGTGACAGAGCCGTGAATTCAGGGCTGGAGAAGCTGCTGAGGGCCACGTTGTATCTCGTTTCATGTTTATGACAATCCTGTGAATCAGGAATTATTATTAGCATCTCCGTTTCAAAAATGAGGCACGGAGCGGTGAAGAACCTAGTCTAGTAAGTACCAAAGAAGGAATTAAGCCCAAGCCTGACTGATTCACGCATTCACCCCATGGACTGTGTGATCTCCCATTCCACTTATGCCTAAGCTGCTTTTCCCACCTTGTGAATAGTCAAGCAATGGGTCAGCCCAAAGCACGGTTGAGACTGCTTACCTTTTGCTCTGGTCAGCAGTTATTGCTTAAGAATTCACCCCCAAACCTAGCAGCACACTGCAACAATGATTTCAGCATGCTCGTCGTCCCTACAGGTCAGGAATTTGGACATAGTGGAGTAGAATGGCTTACTCTTGCACCATGTTGTCTGGGATCTAGAAAGATGGAGTCTAGAAAGATCATGGGAAGACTAGAAAGATCGAGAAGGACTCACATGGCTGGGATTTGGAGTCTTCTGGAGGCCTCTTCACACTTTGGCCATGGGAGAGTTCTTACACATAGGGTTGCTTGGGCCACTATGGGGAAGTTGCGGGCCTTCTGAAACCCAGGGTCAGCAGTCACATACCAGCATGTCTGCAAACTCTATTGGTTTGGGCAAGCCTGCCAGGTTTCAAGGGAAGAGGGACTAGTTCCCCACCTCTTAATGGGAAGAATTTCAAAGGATTGGCAGCCATGTTTTAAAACCACTACCTTGATCTTCAGAAAATCAGATACAGTAAAGACAGCCCCACACCTAAAAACAATAGATTGTTCAGCAGCATAGAGTTTCCAAGGCATATTCTTTTTTTTTCCTACATTCTGATCTGGAAATTATTTTTGAAATGCATTCTCCACATCATATTAGTGACTTGTGTTTTTATCAGTCCAAATGGGCTAGATAATGTCATGGCAGCCAACAACTCAGCAGTCACAGTGTCTTAAGACCACCAGGGAGAACTAAGTTTTATTTCTTACTCACATTATCCATTCCCCACACCTCGGTTGGCTACTCTCTTCCATGTTGCTTTTTGTTTAAGATCTGGGCATCTGGAACATTGTGGTTACTAGAATCAGAGGAGCTATGGCTGAAAGCAACTGCATTTCCTCCACTTCTAACCCAGTGGCTGGAAATTGTCAAAAGGCCCTCCCTGGCCATAGAAGAACCTGGAAGCTCAGCCTTCTGTGCCAGGGAGGAGAGGAACGCCAGGTACTATTGTGTGCTCGATCCAGAGTGACTGACTGATGCCATGGAAGAAAGGGAGCTTACATTTGTTATCTTGAAGAGTTTTTCTGAGCCAGCCCTGTGAGGGCTTTGGAGCCAAATATTGGTCAGCTAATCTTTCTGAAGTAAATAAATGTGAGCTAGTTTGCATGAATGTGAACCAGTATGTGAATGTGTTCAGATTCTGTTACACGAACTACATGTAAAAGTCCACTGAACACACATCTGGGAAGAGGTTGGAAGGCTGGGAGGGCTCCCGGCTGGCTGGGGTCTTATGATCCTGGAGTGCACCTTGAGGAAAAACCCATGACTGCCTGTATCTAGGACTCCCTGGTTTCAAGGATGCCCCCCACAGTCCTGCTACAGGTTCCATATTGGGCCCTGGGTTGTGTAGCCATAAAACCCAGAGGCCCTTCCATGGTGAAGAGGGTATAAGATCTTGTTTAAGCAAACTTTGAAGCCCAGTTGGGGGTTGTCTGGTAATATAACTGTAGGTCTCTTCTTCTCCACATGAAGATACACGCAGGAGCAGAAGCCAAACTCAGAAGCAGCCCCATAGGTGTGCGTCACCCTCCCACCCACCACGTCACCTAGAGCAGCCAGCTTTCTGTGACAGGACACGCACCCCATGGCAAGCCCTGGAGTTAGAAATCCAAATGGCAGGCAAATCACTCACCAGTGTGCATGGGGCAGCATAAAACAGAAGGAAATTGTTGGTTAGAACTGGTGTGCCATCTAAAGGCATTCGATTCATGTTTTAAAAAAATGTATATGCACACAGACACACGCATTTTGGGCTAGCAAAAATAAGAGATGGCAGAGAAGACTGGGTGGGTGGCCATGGACCTCTGCTTCGCACACCCCATGCAGTCTTGTGAGCGGCATGGTGGGTGCTCCGCTAGTTGCATTCAGTTCCTGGTTTGGAGGGTGACGGCGATGCCAACCCACCCCCGCCCCCACCGTGTGCTGTGCATGTTCTGAGTGTTTCCTAGTCTTTAGCTCATTTCATCCTCACTGCTGCTCTCTGAGGTCAGGGCCCCCATTCTATGTACGGAGCGTGAAGGCTCATGGAGGTTAGGTGGCTCACAGGCTCGCACAGCTCGCAAGGGGTAGGGCTTGGCCATGAGGCTTCAGAGCCCATGGTTGTAACCACTCTTCTGTACCACTGCTTCTAGAATAAGTAGCATGACCCTTCACGAGTGTGGTTTTCAGACCTGGGTATGCATCAGAATCATGTTGGGAGCTTGTCGGATCTGTACAATCCCTGACTGGCCCCCAGATTCGCCGACACGTCATCGCCATGATGGGAGTAACATCCCATCCCGTCCCAGAGTAGCGCCCCCCATGATGCCTCCCTCGTCCTTAGAGAACAGTCTTCTGACCAACCTTTAGGGAATTTCTTTGGAAGCTTTAAACCCATCTCTCAGGAGCATGTCTTCCTGGCAATCACGTGCAGAAAGGCAAGTGGAATCTCATTGTTGTTCCAACCCTAGGAACCGTGTTTTTAAGAAATAACTGATCACCAGGACCATGACTTTCAGAAGTGGTTGGAGCAGAGGGACAAAAAGGAGGTGAATTCTTTCAAGGAGAGTAGGAGAGTCCTTTGGGCAACACCAATGGGACAGTGGTCTTTTTTTTTTTTTTCTGGCTCCTGCATTCCATCATGCAGTTGTATTTCTGCTAATAATTCTGGGAGTGGCAAGTGTGTTCCCCATCAAGGAAACCTTTGAAGTCTGTTGTGAATATACCCTACACAGAGAAACGTGGAAGTCACAGTAGGGATGTCTGAGGAGGGTGGGCAGAAACTGACCATCTGAACCCACTAGTCATTTCCCAGCCTGTCAGAATGTCTTTGGCGGCAGAAAGGAGGCTCGAAAGGGAGAAGAGAGGGATGGGGAGGGAAAAAGTGACGGGGAGGGCAGTTCTATGAAATGGAAGTTGTCCTATCTTTTTTTTTTAATTTTTTTAATTTATTTTCAGCGTAACAGTATTCATTGTTTTTGCACCACACCCAGTGCTCCATGCAATCCTTGCCCTCTCCAATACCCACCACCTGGTTCCCCCAACCTCCCACCCCCCGCCCCTTCAAAACCCTTAGATTGTTTTTCAGAGTCCATAGTCTCTCATGGTTCACCTCCCCTTCCAATTTCCCTCAACTCCCTTCTCCTCTCTAACTCCCCTTGTCCTCCATGCTATTTGTTATGCTCCACAAATAAGTGAAACCATATGATAATTGACTCTCTCTGCTTGACTTATTTCACTCAGCATAGTTGTCACATCTTGCAGGTTGGTCTATGTTTGCAGCACAGAACGGGGACAGGTGCATCTCTGCAGTGCCCACAGATGCCGTCCAGTGGTTTGGCTCCGCCCCCTTCCCCATCTCTGCGGGATCCTTTGAGTGTGGAGCCCAGTGGAGCTCACATATGAACCAGCAGGAAAATGGGCTTTGTGACTCCTCTGTTTTATTTTGGATTTGCCGCCTAGGGGCTGTCTTTCGCCTCCTAAAGTCCACAATTATAGGAGTGGGGAGAGTGGTGGGGAAGAGGGAGGGGCGTGCCTGCTCAGTGTGGTCTCTAGTAGACTTGTCACTGATGTCCCAAAGGGCTCCTGCAGTTTCCGCTTTGACTGAACTTCCGTTTTGTCAGTTTCTATCTTGGGATGCCTCTCTGCCCCTCAGAGGAGAGCTTCTGTGGAGGCTGGGCTTCTAATGTTGACAAGATCGATGGTTCCTTCCATGTTGGGCTCAAAATTCAGACTTATGTGGTCATTTTTCACAGTCTCCATTTTGGCTAATTTTAGTTCTATTGTGGATCAAGACAGGTAGATGTGTTGTATGAAAAAGAAATTGAAGTCAGGGCCGTGGTTGTACGGATTATAATACACAGTAGATACTGCAGTGTTTAGCATTTTCACCTAATTTTCATTTGTTGTTTTTTTTAAATTTATTTTCATTTGTTGAAGTTCAATTTAACATATAGTGTATTATTCATTTCCGGGGTAGTATTCAGGAATTCGTCAGTTGCATATAATACCCAGTGCTCATTACTTCACGTGTCTTCCTTAATGCCCATCACCCTTCATTTTTATTAGCAAAAACATACTCGATTTTGTTTTCAGTAATAATTCCTGTTCTAGATATTTCCCAAATGGGTTTAAAATAGCCAGTCATCCTTCTTAGCTAAAGTCTGGGTGATTATAACCAGGGTGACATCTTAGCCTATAGGGCACCCTTGTGCAAACAGGAAAAAGTGTCTGGGGTAAGATATAAGATCATAAGGCTGGTGGGCAACATCTTTGTGGGAAGACAAAGGCACCCCTTCCTCTGGGAAGATGCTATCCCTTGCCATCTTCTGAGATGAGCTTGGGATGGGTTTCCACCCCCAATTATCCCTTTGAGCAGGAGCCCTTCTAAAGTCGGCTTGGGGCTTTGGACACTATAATCAGAAACTGTTCTCCAATGCTCAGATGTATTGGAAACAAATCACAGGATGACTCCAAGTTTATAATCCCAACAGGTACGGATTGCTCCGCGACTCCTGGGATTCAGGAAAAGTCGCACTGCTCTGTTGTATGGATCAGATGGTCTCTAACTTGGTCACTCCAGCCTAAGCTGTCAGGAGGCTCAGTAGTAGCCATATTGGGCTCCATCCCTTTTCTGGACCATTGAAGATCCTGCAGAAGGGACAGAGGCCCAGAGAGGGAGCACACTATCCTGGGGAGAATGTGGGTTTACTCTGCTGCTCTGTGACACCACGTCTGTGTGTTGTCCTCTCCATCTGTCTGGGGCACTGCTCTGGGTGGGGGCAAGGGCTCTTTAACCCTGTGATCCTTGCTACTGCCCATAGGCCTCCCTCCCTCCTTGGCATTGCTGATCCAAGGGGGCCCAGGTTCCTGCCACTTCCCGAACACAGAGTTCTTTCCCTTTGCTGTATTCCTGGGTTTGACAGATTTCCTTTCCTTTCAACTCTATGATGACACCTTCACCCCAGCCCTTGGTCCATATTAGTATTTAGTGCTAATTAAAATCCCCCAAGAACCTAGTAACCCTTCCCAAGTGGAGAGGGGATCCTGGCCTAAGAGACGTGAATCCTGGACTCTCCCTTGGGTTGAGGAGCAGACAGGTGGGAGAATCAATGGACAGTTTCATCTCTTTCTACTGAGTCTTCCTGATGAATGGGGTACAGAGCACAAGGTAGTCTCTCGTCATCACCCACTACATCACCCACCACTACGTTAAACACTGGACAACTCACCTGATTTCCTAATTTCCCAAATCTGTCATTTTCTTTAGCAACTCTTACGGGCAAGATGTGTATTGTGGGGGAAGCAGACCTATGTCAGAAAAGCTCTGCCTTCTAGTCACTTAGAGTTTAGTGGAAGTGTGTAGAGGAAGAGAGAGGGGAAAAATCAACTCTACAAATCCCTGTAAATCAAGATAAAAAGGAATCCATAGAAGCAAGTGAGTGTCTGGAGAATGGAGGGAGCCTAGCTGGGTAGGGTGAGATGGTCAGAAGATCTCAAGGAGGAGGCCTCAATGGCTGGGTGAGAGTGCAGCATGGTTCTATACTGACCAAGCAATGCACGTGGAAGTGGAGATGAGAGGCAGGTGGGCTGCCTTAGGCTGAGGGGGTCACAGTTTCAGGGATGCAACAGCCTGGGACAAGGGGCAGGCCGCTCATTGAGGAGGGCTGGTGGGAAGGAAGGGAGACATCATTTCCTGTGGCTTCTATAACCATCCCCAGACAGTAGAAATTGTTAGGGGGCTTCAGACAATAGAAATGGATCTTTCTTGGTTCAGGGGGTAGCATTCTGAAATCATGAGGTCAGCAAGCCCGTACTCCTTCTGGAAGTTCTGGGAGAGAACGCGTCTTGCCTCTTCCACCTTCTGGCAACTGTTGATGCTGTCTGGCGTGTGGCTGTGTCACTCCCACCTCTGCTGCATCTTCACTCAGCCACTGTGTGTGTGTGTGTGTGTGTGTGTGTGTGTGATCTTCCTCTGACTCTCTCTTATGAGGACGATCATGATAGCATTTAGGGTCCAGCTGGAAAATCCAGGAAGATCTCCTCATGTCAAGGTCCTTAACTTTATCATTTCTGCAAAGAACCTTCCCCCCACCCCCCCAAAGAAGGTCACATTTATAGACTCCAGGGACTAGGGCCTGACATCTTGGGAAATATTATTCTGCCCACCAGAGAGAGTGAGACCGAACTGTCAAGAGCCTGACAGCCATGCTGAGAGGGGCTGAGGGTAGACTTGGAGGGATCATCTGGGACTTCTGCATAAGGGGGTCAGATGGACAAGTCTAGTCAGAAAAGCTCAGTGTGGTGAGGCTGAGAACAGATGGGGATTTGGGCAACTGGGTTAAGGAAAGAGCCTTGGGATGGGCGCAGTGGGTGAATGGCGAGCTGCTGTGGAGATATGACCAATGGGTTTGGCCTCTGCCTGAATGTGGGGGAGAGAGAGAAAGACTCACTGAGGAGCACTTCCGGCCCAGCCATTGGAGAGATTAGTGGGATATGCTGGTGGGGCCATGAGCTGAGTCAGTGAAATTATTTTTGGTTTACAAGAAGTTTTGTTTTATAAGGAAAGAAGCTTTTTCTCACTGGTGGTAAACAGCTGAGCAATGATGGTACCTCAAAATGATCCAAGAAAAACATAGTTTGGGTGAGTTTATTGGATTAATGTAACTGTCTTAATTTGTTTTAAATTTTTTATTTATTTTAGAGCATACAGAGACCGAGGTTAGCTCAGGAAATCTGAGGGAGGGTCCTGTCCTAGGGCCAGGTCCCGGAGACCAGACCTCGAGCAGAGTTTTAGACTCTGGCCGCCTAGACAGGAACGGATGGATCTTTACTTGAGAGATGGTTGGGATTCATACCATTCCTTTCTCTTTACCAACTCTTTATTACTTCCCTCTGCTCTCCTTAATTTTTTCCCCCAGATTTCTTTCTGCTTTCTTGTAACGTTTCTGTCATCTTTCTTAGAGTCCGTGTTTTCTTACAACCCCTAGATTACCATGGTGCCTTACACCCTCATGGTTAATCAATTATAATCTTGTGGTTAATTTAGCTTCCACTGTTAACTGGCTCATTCTTTCACTATCAGTTTAACCCCTGAAGGAAAGAGTCTGATCAGCTAGTTCAAATTTTGTCCCCAGGCCATCTGTCAGGTTGCTTGCCAGCTTCTGGTGGCTTCCTGAAGGTCAGGGACCCACTCCTAGTCCAGTAAGCTGTGGCCAGGGTGTGGAACTATGTGATGCAAACCAGAAAACTGAGCCTTGAGCTGGAGCAAAGAATTTCGACAGGTACAAGAATCAGCACACCTTAGAGCAGCAGTTTGCAAAGTGTGGCCCCTGGACTGCCAACACCAGCATCACCTGAAACTTGTTAGAAATACACATTCTTGGGCCCTACCTCAAACAGCCTGGATCAGGAGCTCGGAGAGGGGACAAGCAGTCTGCACTTCCACAGACACTCCCGGTGATTCTGATATACGCTCAAGTTCGAGACCCAGCACTTAAACTAAGCAAACAGCATGTGGACTAAAACCAAGTGTTGGAACGAAGTTGTGAGAGGAGGTCAGGCCATTCAGTGGGGCTGTTGAGGCAAGCTAGCCCTAAGAATCAGGAGGAAGTGGCATTTGTTGTAAATTCCTCTTTTATTGGTGCTAGAGGCTCCTGTCTTCTGTTAGTGAGAAATCTGCATTCTCTTGGGTGGTATTACCTGACCTGAGGGAGGAACTGGCATAAGTATTATCCACTCGTCCTCCTCCCCACAGCCACACTTCCCTGGCCATCTGAATACTCCTTCCTCCTCAAGACCAGCCTGGAGCTGGGTTCCCTCCACAGATTCTGCAAATCTGGCTTAATCAGTGATTGTGTTTCCAGTTAGGATTTTTGTTTTTCTCCAAAAAAATCAGTTAACTATTTACTTTGAGTCTTGTGACATTCAGATCATTTACACCTCTCCTGTCTATTGCCAGTCTGGGAAGAAGTTCATTTGGTTAGGGGTGTGTCTTTAGGGCCCTAATTTGCATGCACATGGACCAGAACCACCACCACAGCAACAGAAAGTAAGAGGAAATGTGAGGAAAGGTGAAAGGAAAAACGATCTCTGTGCTTCTGGGGAGCATGAACAGGTTAAAACCTAATACAGGGGGCACCTGGGTGGCTCAGTGGGTTAAGCCACTGCCTTCGGCTCAGTTCATGATCTCGGGGTCCTGGGATGGAGTCCCCCGTTGGGCTCTCTGCTCAGCAGAGAGCCTGCTTCCCTCTCACTCTCTTTGCCTGCCTCTTTGCCTACTTGTGATCTCTCTCTATCAAATAAATAAATAAAATCTTAAAAAAAAACTAATACAGGACGAGGCTTAGGGTGAGTTTAGCTAGATGAAAAATTTAAAGAGGCACCAAAACACCTCAGCAATCAAAATAAGTATTGCAATGCAGTATTTTTAAAAATCAAAATTGATGCAGTTAAAACCTATGGTTAAAAAAAAAAAATCCACATTTTAAGTAGCAACAGGCTCCAAGTCCCTCTTTACCCTGGTGGGCTTACTACCTCGAGATGGCAGCGTATCTCTCCAGCTGCTCCCCAAATCTCCAAGACAGAGAAAGGACATTGGAATTCCCGTGCGAGTGCTGTTGGATGGATACACTGCCAACTCAATTTGCCCCCAAAGGGGCATTCTATCTTCCCTACTCTTGAGCTTAGAAAAGCTATGTCAAGCACTTCCTAGGAAAAAGATGTTATATTCTTAATTGATTAAAGTCTCGATTAGTTTGTTCTCTTTATTCACAAAGAGTGGTCTTAGAACTTCTAAGACGTTCATACAACCAGCAATGCTCTTCTGTTCTTGGTCAGTGTAGATGGCTGGTCACTCTTGTCCGACCCCCTCATATGAGGAAGGACTTGTCTGGGGCAGTAGGCGACGCGATCCCACTGTTCCCTCATCTCTCCTCCTTCACTCCTCTCATCTCCTCTGTTTTCCCTATCATTCCTAGTAGTCCAGGTTGTGGGATGGAAAGAGCAGTAGAGGAGGTGTTATTCGGTTCTTAGCTCAGCGACCAACAGGGAACCCTGGGCCCATCATGGCCCATGTCTGTACTTCAATTTCCTTGTCGGTGACAAGAAAAACTCAAAACTAGATCTTCCTATGTTCCTCTCTGTTCTCAAGCTCTGTACTTCAGTTCTTCCTCAGCAATCTTACATCCACAGGCTTCTAATTGTTAACTCCTCATCTCATTCCCAATTCCGAGGGCCTTTCCAGTTGTCTCAGGAAAATTATCTCCCTTAGCTCCTTTCCATGATGCATGGTGGATGATAGGAGAGAAGAGTCTGGGATTCACATGTATCAAAGCTATGAATTCTGAAGAAAAAAATTCTGAAACAAAAATCCAGTGACCCTCCCACCCTCCCAGGATGCTCATGCACCCTGCATGAATGGTCACAGAAGTCTCTGTCTGTCTCATCATCTTCTCTTCACCAGGCTGATAGGGCATCATTCATTTATTCAACCAATCTGCACTGAGTACCTCCTAAGTAGCAAGCACTTTTCTAAGGCTTGAATTAAACAAAATTCCTGTCCTGATATCATGACCAATTATTCTGGCACATGTCTATTTACTTTATATACTCAGGCCAAAAAAAAAAAAAAAAGACATTGCTTTATGATCCTTAACCTTATTATAACCGGAAGCTTCCATCCCACAAGGCTGGTGAAAATTTTAATCTTGGGCATTTTTAGGGACCTGTCCCAGAACTCACTAGGGTCCTACAAACATCTATAGACTTTATGGGTTGCTGGAAAGTGGGTGAAAAGACCTCACTACTGTTCATTCCATGGTGATCATCACTGATGTCCTTCTTCCCAGATCCTCATGGTCCCTTGAGGGTGGATGGCTCCACAGTTTCTGTGCTGTGTTGGCCTGGAGCTTTGTGCTCAGGGTGGGAGTCCCCAAGTTCAAGGTCTTCCTCATATTGAGATTCCAAAACTGGGTTCTCTTCCTTCCATTATGCGTAAATAGCACTGAAGCCTTTTTCTCCAACAAGGTCAGAGCAAGAGACAAGTGCTTAATTCATGAATCCAGAAAGAGCTAAAAGAGGTAACTAATTATGTATCTTGACCATTATATTTTTAGCACAAAACATATAAATGTGTATTTGTTTGTCAGTCTCTTAATATTGACCCAAGCCCTTTCCTTTCACTATGATCACACTGTCTGGTGTGGTCATTATCTCTCTTAGATCCCCACTCATATTTCATCAGTGATGTTCACCTTTAATTCCTTTATAGTGAGTGGGAACTTAAACACTCTTGGGAAGCAATCTGAAGGAAGAATTTTCTAGACTTTTTTTTTATTCTTCCCCAATTTTTCATTGTTTCTCACTTGCATTAATTTCACAGGAGTAGCTAATTGCATTGCTTAATTCTTTCCAGAATATTCAACTTAACTTTCATAGGAAGAACCCTTTCTGTGTATATTCACATCTCACTGGGTTACATGTAGTTTAAGTGCATATTCTGAAGAACTAGTGTAACAGGTGTTAACTTCCTTAGGAGCAAATTTAGCTAACTCCTGAGAAGCACATAACTCAGCTGCTGGAGGAAGAAGAAGTAGATGAGCAGACCAGAAAGTGATGGACTGGATCACAGACCACTCCTAAGCTGTGGACTGCACTCAGGATATTTCACAGAAGAAAGGGAAAGCCATGCTTTATCTTCCAAGTTTGGTGGAAATCCATTATGAAAACTTGGTCAGGGTTTACAGTATCAGTTAAAACTGTGCTTCCCTACTGCGTATTTACCCTAAAGATACAAACGTAGTGATCCAAAGGGGCATGTGCACCCGATGTTTATAGCAGCAATGTCCACAATAGCCAAACTATGGAAAGAACCTAGATGTCCATCAACGGATGAATGGATAAAGAAGATGTGGTATATATATACAATGGAATACTATGCAGCCATCAAAAGAAATGAAATATTGCCATTTGTAATGACGTGGATGGAACTAGAGGGTATTATGCTTAGTGAAATAAGTCAATCAGAGAAAGACAACTATCATATGATCTCCCTGATATGAGGAAGTGGAGATGCAACTTGGGGGTTAGGGCGGTAGGAGAAGAATAAATGAAACAAGATGGGATCGGGAGGGAGGCAAACCATAAAAGACTCGTAATCTCACAAAACAAACTGAGGGTTGCCAGGGGGAGGGGAGTAGGGAGAGGGTGGTGGGGTTATGGACATTGGGGAAGGTATGTGCTATGGTGAGTGCTATGAAGTGTGTAAACCTGGCGATTCACAGACCTGTACCCCTGGGGCTAATAATACATTATATGTTTATAAAAATTTTAAATAAAAAAATGTTCTTCCCTACCCTCTTGCTAATGGATATTGTCACTTAAAAATGTAGACTTGGGGGCACCTGGGTGGCTCAGTTTGTTAAGCGGCTACCTTCTGCTCAGGTCATGATTCCAGGATCCTGGGATCAAGCCCTGCATTGAGCTCCCTGCTCAGCAGAGAGCCTGCTTCCCCTTCTCCCTCTGCCTGCTGCTCTGACTACTTGTGCTTGCGCTATCTCTCTCTCTCTGTCAAATAAATAAATAAAATCTTTAAAAGAAAATGTAGAGTTGAAGGTCTTTGACCTTGAAACTCATAGTGATGTGAAACCAGCATGTCTTAATTTTTCAGTTCTTGAAGTTTCAAATTCAATTTCACTGTGTTTTCCTAAATAGAAGGTATAAGGCTTTTCTTTATTTGTCCTCCAGGATCTCAGTTAAAGTGATTGGTCTTTCACTTCATTCTCCTTCTCTGTCCTCATTTAACCTCTCTTATAGGTGTTAATGAAGAGTCACATAGCCCAAAAAAGCTGGGGGTGTGAGGAGAGGGAAGAGAAGACAGGAAAGGGAAGGAAAGCTAATAATCTGTTTTCTGTACAAAATCAGAGCTTGGCTTCTAAAGGATCCAGATGCTTCTATATGGGCATCACGTAGAATACGGCCTTGCAAAATGTGCCAGTAGGAAACTTTTCTGGACACCAGGAGGGTTATTAAAAGAACATAAAACCTTCTGTTTCTGTATATCATGTGCATGGATACAGAACTAGAGGGAAGTGCACTTGGCTTGTGCACCTGTGAGGAAATGGCTCAAGATTCTTCTCTCTGTTCTAGCTTCCAAGATGATATTTGAGCTTCTCTAGCTAGTAATCGTCACAGAATAAAATGATTTCATCCATTTGGCAATAAGTGTGTTAAACTCCCAGATTTGCCTCTAGAACCATCTTTCCAAAGCACAGGTCTGATATTGTCACCCCTTAACTCAGAAAACTCCAGCATCTGGCCTTGCCTAGTGAATTAAATCCTTACCTTGCCCTGGCATTTCCATCCCTCCCAACAGGTCTTGCTCACTTGTTACTTAGGAGTGCCCTGTGTCTACACTCCACTCGGGACACGCGGGGCTACTTATGCTTGTCCATGAACCCTGGGCCTCTGCTTGTGCTCTTGTTGGCTGCTTAGAATGCATGCGTTCCCATCATGCCTGTGTCTGTTAGGCATAGGGGAGGGTTGCAAACAGCAGAATCCCCCTCTCCCTTCACAAAAATGATAAGTTTTGTTTTCCTCAACGTGCTCTCTTCGTTTCTTCCCTTCTGCTAGTATTTCCCAAACTTCTCTTCCATCAGTATCCCTGTGTTAGTGTTTTTCCTTTTAATGGACTTATAATGTTTCCACTTGAATCTAGTTATTATAGAACATTTGAGTCTATGTGGAAAAAAAGAAACCAGTATCCCTTGATAAATAAAAACTCACCACAAAAATGAATTCAATAAGATATACAATGATCTTACCTTCTATCTAGGTAACGCTTGCCTGTGGCATGCTCTGTTTTGGTTTGTGTATTAAAGATCGACAGCCAACAGAGTTTCTCCTTTATGAAATTAGGACAATGGAAGAAGAATGGAAAGTGGGTTGGCTTTCTTGCTGTTTTGTTGTTGTTTTTTTATTGTGTTATGTTGTCACCATAAAATACATAATTAGTTTTTGATGCAGTGTTCCAAGATTCATTTTTTATGTACAACACCCAGTGCTCCATGCAATACATGCCCTCCTTAATACCCACCACCGGGCTTACCCTTCCCCCTACCTCCCTCCCCTCTAAAACCCTCAGTTTGTTTCTCAGAGTCACAGTCTCTCATGGTTTGTCTCCCTCTCTGATTTCCCCCAACACCCTTCTCCTCTCCATCTCCCCATGTCCTCCGTGTTATTCCTTATGCTCCACAAGTAAGTGAAACCATATGATAATTGACTCTCTCTGCTTGACTTATTTCACTCAGCATAATCTCCTCCATCCCATCCATGTTGATACAAAAGTTGGGTATTCATCCTTTCTGATGGAGGCATAATACTCCATTGTATATATGGACCATATCTTCTTTGTCCATTCTCCTGTTGAAGGGCATCTCGGCTCTTTCCACTTACTGTTTTGTAGGTAACACCACACCCACGAACCATCTAAAATAACCTTTGGTATCATTAGTGTGTATGAGAATGTGCTCCATACTTTGGAAAACAGTGCCTCACTCCTGTGAAATGATAAGCAGCTAGAGGGCAAGAAATGATTCTCCTCTCCATGTTCTTTGCCTTTCTGAGAATCTACTCCTTAGGCCTCTAAACTCTCCTTCTTCTGGGGGACACTGAGGCACCTGATGAGCCACCATGTTATTTGATGGGAAGAGAGAAGTAGATATTTCTGTAGCACCAGCCAATGGATTAGTCTGCCTTCTGTGAAACATCAAGATGTAGGTTCTGCGGGCCTCTGGTCTTACGCTGGAGAATGAGTGTGTTTCCTCAAGTTCTTGTGTGTGTATGTGTCTGAGCAGGGTATACATGCTGCGGGGAGAGAGTAGGAGAGGAAGACTGGGAGGTTTTCTGAACTTCCTTAATTCACAAAGCTCTGTTCGTGAAATGCCCCAATGCTCTAGGAGTTGGGTTGGTGAGTTCCTGAGATCTGTGTTTTTGGGGAACTAGACAAGACTCTGGAGACCATCTCCTCCGCTAACCACCCCCCCACCTGGTCCTACCTACTCCATTCCCCTTTTATGGATGAGGAACCAGGGTTTAGGGAACAGGTGTCCAGCCAGCGGGAACTCTGCCTTTAAGCTATAAATGGGAGTTGAATCCAGATGCTTGCGACAGAAAGCAATCACAGTGACCCTCCTGTGACAGACATGAGTTGTTCACAGAATTTTCCCCTCCTTTTCCAGGCCGTGCTGAGTCCTCTTATAGCCATCGCGCTGAAAATATCCCAGATTCATGAGAGAACTGGCCGGAGAGGACCCACTGTCATCACCTGAATGGAGGAAAGATCAGTCACCAGGGCCAAAAGAGAGCCCTTGGCGGGAGACCCTTCACCCATGCCTTCTTGCTACCTGTTTGTGCCTTTTATGATTTCAAACACACACACACACACACACACACACACACACACACACACTAATTTGCTTGTGGGTGGGGGAGGGGGGGTGGGAAGAGAAAAAGAGAAAAAAACGGAGTTTTGTTTGGGGTTGGGTCTATTCCTCCAAATGCAACAGGGTCTTCAGTTGTCTGTTAAAGCAGCACTATCCTTTGGTATCTCTATTTTACCACACCAAAGAACCTCACCTTTTGAGAAAGAGGAAGCAGGTCAGGAACGTGTCCATCATGGCGTCTGCGTACCATTGGCATGAGCTGAGGGAAGGTTCTGACTTCATGCACAGAGTGCAGTGCCGGAGTTAGGCTAATCCCCAAGCTACGGGTGCTGTTGCGAAGGCTCTCCTTGGAAGACTGTCCTTGGCGTGGTAGAGGACTTAGCTTTTCATCCTGGGTCAGGTCTCCCAGGGGACACCTTGTGGAATTCCTCATGGCCACCAGCCACCCGATGGCCCACCTGCCCCCTCCTATCTCCTGCGAGTTTCCATGCCACCTTCTCTCACATCTTTGGAAGCATTCTACAGATCCCCACGGCACACTTTCAAGGAAACACAGCAAAGGGTGTCTTCCTCTCTTATTTTGTAAATAGTGCTATTTTAGCTCTTCTGCCGGCTGCATCCCTCCAGATTTCAGCCATTCATTGTGCAGGTGGAAAGCAGCGTCTTGGCAGGAGACTGCAGATGAGTGCCTAGTGTTTCGCTGGCCCCCCCTTGACGACATCATGTAGGGTGATACAAGGGTTTACATCCATTTCTCCTGGGAAGACAAAATACCACCCTGTCTGCTTTCTCTCTGACTCTCTCTCTGCTCCCTTATCTCACAGCAAGGGCCTGTTTTAAAGCAGTCGTTTGGACACAGCTCACATCTTACAGGGGCTCGAGAAGGAGACAGTGAAATGCTAGCAAAGTAGAGAATAGAGTGCTTGCTGGAAGACCTTAGTGGTGGTTGTTAAGGACCTGATGAGATGTGGGAACAGGGGGTGGCATCCCTGCCGGAAACCAGAAGGTCACGGCTGGCTCACTTTGCCCAGGAGAAGGACACTGCATCCCCAGCAGCCTCTGTCTGCCCCCAGCCGGGACATCCGGTGCGTGGGACCTGTTTGCTTATGTTTTGCTTCCTTGGGAATGACACTCTCACTCACCCTGTCGTTAGCACAGATGATGTGGTGCTCTTTGACTGTGAAGCAAGGGGGTTTTACTGTGGTCACAATGAGAGCAAGCAGGGAGATGTTCCCGGGAAGGGATTTGTGTCCACTTTTTATCTCTGCTTCTTTCAGAAACTTGCTAGGACATGTAGTAACCAATAAAAAAGAAATTCCTGATTTCAACCTGACGCATGGATTGTGGATTTTTGCATGTCTGTCTTGCCATGGGTGTTCCCATTTTGGTAAGTCTGTCTTTCAGGACACTGGCAAGGGCTGGCTTTCGTTGTTAGGACCTGGAAATGTATTATGTAAGTGGGACCAGAAAAGGCAGATTGCTCAAAACTGCCTTTGGGAGTCAGCAGAGATGAAATTGGCAACTGGTCTTTTATTGTAAGTATCTTCGTTTCATATTCACAGAGGGCGGCTTTGAACAGAGATTCTGAAGTCATGGACTTTACCAGCAACACATGTCATTTGCCTTAAAGCTTTGGTTCTCACCACCTTTACGCGGTGTCTGTGGTGGCATCCGTGTACTACTCAGCTCTGCGTGGGTCCGTACAGCAGGATGCGTTTTTAGGGTTAGCTCTACGTCAGAAAATATGTATGTTTTTCTCAAGTCCCTGAACTTTGAATCATCTCTAGCTTCAAAGTTCAAGTATAAGGTAATCCTCATTTAAAATTTCTGTTTTGTTTTTATTTCTAGCACGTGTGCCTAGCCACCCAAGTATACATTCATTCATTCATTCATTCAACAAACACTGGTTGATCAACAACTCTCTGCAGAGTCCTGTTTGTGGTGCAGTGAGGAGAAGTATAAAATGTGATTCCTGCTCCTAAGAGTTTGTAAGGTGGGCATGGGAGGCTATGACAAAATACACAAACAGGCGGGAGGACATGTTCTAGTAGAGGTGCCAGGAACATGCTATGGGAACACGCAGAGGGATTGGCTCTGAGATGGCAGGACACTAGGCACATGGTGGGTTTCCCAAAGAGTGGAATTTCCTGAGACTTGTAATCGTGTATATGATTTCACGAGGGGTCAGTGTAGCCAGAGCAAAGACTGGGAGTTGAGAGGTAGGTTGGCTGGAGAGGAGGCTTGCCTTGGGTCTCATGGCTTCGCATTGGATCTTTCTTAAGAATAAATGACTGGAGAGGTCCAAGAATTTTGTGGGGACCACAGGAAACCATCATAGAGGAAAGCGTGGATGGAGTGTGGCAACTGTCAGGCCACTCTTGTGATTGGCTAGTATCGAGGGGTTCACTCGTGACACCATGTGCCCCCAGGATGATGGCAAGCAATGATGTCCACAATGCAGTGGATTCCAACCACGCCAGTGTTTGGAAATGTGTGTGTATATGTGCCGGGGAGTCATTTAAGGGAAGGGGATGGCGGATTCTAAATATTCTACCAGGGGTCCACCAGTCCTTTAGAACAAAAAATTGGTTTGCCTCATTCATGATTCTTGAGTTCATTAGCTGACTTTGAAAATGGCAGGCAGCCGTTATTAAAATGAGATATTTATCCAGTATTACTGATCCGAGGTCCAGAGAACAAATGGTTTTTTATGGCATCTCAGGCTGAAGGGCTTGAACATGACCTGAAGCCTTTCTACACAGGAAGCCTTAGACTGATGATGAGTCCCATGGCGGCACGTTGGGCGGATGGTCGGCTGTGCTGAGCCAGTGTTGTCTGCAGATAATGCAGACAGCCCCAGGCATAATGGTGTGCTGACTTCTGATTGGCCAGCTTTGGGTCCGTGTAAGGCATGGGATTTACTTTGACAGCGATAGCCGTCAGCCATGGCAGGCATGGGGAATTTGAAAAGCACCTGCAAGAATAGGGAGTGCCGTAAGAGGTGACTCCATTTTATTGCTTGATCGTGCACTGGATAGTCTTGAAACACATGGACTCTGACATCCCAGACACCTGCCTTGAGGAGATCTCCCTCCTGGAGTGGAGAAGGGCCTGAGAAATCATGCACCTTTCGAAATGATGTAACTGCCAGTAAATCAGTGTTTGTCCCTTCAGCAGTTACAAACAGCAAGAGAGGATCAGAGGCAGCAGAGCTTAGCAGATGTCTGTTCTACTCCCACCAGCTGGAGTCCTTATCGGTGGAAACGGCTCATGCAGTTGACAGCCCACTTGGTATGTGAATATTAATGTCATGGAAATTTATAGAATATGGTGAAGCTATGCATTATAAGTCCATGTCTTTATCATCTTTTCATGTCTTTTAACACCTAGTATGTGCCTGCAATAGCGGTGAGCTGGGGAGATACCTCACCGAAGATGGTGTGTTTAAGTAGAATCTTGAGAGATGGGTAGAATTGCCAGTAAGAGTACTTGTGAGTTTTGGAGCAGAGAGGTCAAAACTACACGCACTACATCTCAGATTTGCAAAAGATGCAGCATAATGTATTCTATAACTGACCTTGTCATGCTCACCTTCTGGGAGATGGAGGAAGTACCGAAACCCACCATTCAGAGGAAGGTTATAAGATGAAAACACTGGAGAAGCTGTCACCTCTAAGAATTTCCCTTCCTCATTGACAGGTGAGCCTACCAGTCCTGTGAGAGAAGGGAATGACCAAAGACTGTAGTGAATATTTGCCTCTTCTCCACTCTTCCAGTCTCCATGCCCTCCTTGCATTCAGGGAATCCTGGTTCCATCACCACTAATTGTACCATAAACTTAAGGAGGAAGACGAGATACAATGTCTACCTCCTTGAGGAAGTCCCTCAGGGCTGGCCAATGAATTCTTATTAAGCACAACAGAACGCTTTTGTTCTGACTTGCCCAGTAGGTTTTAATTGCTGGGCCTCTCAAAGGTAGGATTTGTTTGGACTAACATCCGTGTCCTTGATAGCTGGCTTCAGAGTACATCTGTTTTCAAAAAAGCAATAAATGTCTATTAGTAGTACTTCTTTTCAGAAAGCACCTGGCTTATCTTCTGAACCAACAGTTGATGTTCAGTAATGTTTGAGTTTTCAAAAAGATTAACTCATCTGGATGCTTCTTTAGTTCCACAGCGAGAATCAAACTTTGATTTATTTTCCCTTATTGATTTCTTTTCTGATACAAAACAGAGATAAAAGAGAGGGAAGTTTAAGTACAAAATTTATTGCAGTAAAGAGACCAAAACAATTTTCTTATGTAAACCAAAATTAACATGCTTCATATGACTACCAGAAGTTGGAAAAGCCACCTATGACACATGCACACTCTGGCTGAAAGCCCAGTGACAGAGTTGGTTCAGGCCCATGGACGTGTTCAGACCCCAGAAACAATTTCAGGTTAACAGTCTCAGTAAAGGGATAGAAAGAGATGACAAGAGAGAAATAATAAATTGCATTGCTAAGAAATAGTCACCTTCTCATCGAACAACCATGAGTGACCTTCATATCAGTTATGCCCTTGAGGTCAAGGATTCAAATCCCAGAGGCCCAAATGCATGTTTCATATAAAGGGACCAGGATTTCTTCTTATGTGGCTTCCTTGTGTATTTGTCAAGATATGCTTAATCTGTACACTCAGCAAAAATGGGAAGAGGAGGCCATGGAGGCTCCATTCCATCTCAACAACCCTCTTCCTCCTTGAAAGCTCTTCATCTTCGCCACCACTATTCAAGTCCCCCTCTTGCCCATTCACTGAGGACTGCCTGTCACCAGCAGGAGCCACTATTCATCATCGATGGAATGATCAGAGAGAAGGAAACTTCAAGAAGTGAGGGTCAAGCTCTTAGGCAGAAAATATGGAGTATGTATTTACATGTTAAAAGAGAACCCTATTATATGTCAAATATGGTGAAAAAGTTTAAATTTTTTTAAGTTAAAAAATATAAAAGAGAATTCTAGAGCAAGCTCTCTGTCTTCCTCAAGGCCTATAAGGTATTTGCACCAGTGCTGGGGCTCTACTTCTTGTTGGGACCCACTTTCTGAAGCTGGAGAGAAGTCCAAACTGCTCTGTGAGAGAAGGGAGCTGAGACAGGGTTAACCTAGCACAAATGTTTGAAATAAATACACCCTCTTACACCCCTCTACTGGAAACAACTGTATGCTTTGGGCAAAGTTTCTTAATGCTCTGAAGTCTCAGTTCATGCATCTGTAAAATGGGACTAACCATTGCACTTATTTCTGAAGGATAAAATGAGGGCTAAACAAAAAGCACAAAAAGTTCACAGCACAGAACCCATGATATAAAAGACATTCTGTAACTGTTAGATAATAATCCCAGCATAAATTCCTGACTTGACTGAGCAAGAAACTGAGACCCAGACAGATGAAAGATTCTTGTCCAAGCTCTAAAGCATCAGGCTGCTTCTCTTCCCACTGTCCTGCCACCCGACATGTCCTCTTGTGTTAAAACCCATAATAAAGTACAATAAAGCTGAGGAAAAATCAGTGGGTTTTAAAATAAATATCCCAAGTCTAAAAAATTGCATGGCTCTGTATCTTGAGACACAAAGAATTGTCTCTTAAGTATCAAGGTACTACAGTATAGTCGCCTTTCTTTCAATTCTAGGGATTTTCAGGGGGATTTATTGAAATTCACATGAGTATTTTAATGCCTTTCAAGATTTACATCAAAATCTATACTAATACTACTTATGGCTAGTACAGTTTCCCCCTCTGAATTCTGTGTCTTATGGATTTTTAGGTATTCTGTCTGTCCCACTTGAGTCTTTAAGAAACCTTGTCATCTCTGCTTGTACAACCATCCCATTTTTAAGATATTTTGTGTTTGAGCCATTTTGAAAGGAAATACTATAGTTGTTTTCCACATAGAAATAAAATACACAAATTAAAGTAATACGAAGTAACACCAATGGCTTCCAGGAGCACATCTCCCACGGTGCGAGTTACAGTGTCCCTCTGGTAATATGGTAAGTGGAGAGAACTATGACACCAGCCAACAAAACCCGCAAAGTAAGCCACAAAAACCCCTCGTTTCCAGCACACTTTCCTTTCATGGTTGTTGGGTGATGTAGTGCCTGAAGGCGCTGGGCTGCCTCACGAGCAGCACTCATTTCTCTCCTCTAGGGGCTGAGGTGATGGGAGGGGTTGAGGGACAGCCAAAAGCCTCTTGGATCAGAGCTCCAGAAAACCGGTCCCAGGCCCATCTGGGCTGTGATTAGTGCGAATCCTTTGAGATGTTGCCCGTTGCTGACTGCACCCTTCCGGAGCCCTTACAGGCCAAGCACATCGGCGGAACTGCATGGCTGCCATCCCCAGCATCTCCTTGGTTCGTGCTCCTGGGGGTCCCGGAGGATGCTTTCCCTCCCATGGTCTGGTGCCCGCATTTATTACCAGCAGCTGTAGTCCACGAACGTGCATCCTGAGCATGAGGGAGTGTTGCCTGCGTCAGCATCCCTGGCTTTGCCTCTCAGCATCCTGCAGTGGTGTGGCTGCTGACACCCGGCCTGCTACAGACTCCTCGTAGGAAGGGGGGGGCTCTGGGTGGGCATCAGCTGCAGCCTCGGATTCAAGGCCCATCTCTGTGTACAGAGGTGGAGGAACATCCAAGTCGTCTCCCTCTGCAGGACAAGGTTGCTTCTCTGCGTCAAGACTCTCTTCATACGCAGGAGGGTAGAAATCTGGCCTGGGGATCAAAATGCCACAAACATACATGTGTTATTTAAGTGGTTAATGCCAAAGAGGCATATGCCTGCCTCTCTCAAATCACATTGTGTGAAGTGAAACTGTTAAGAAACATTGATTTTGAAACAGATGTACTTCTTCCCTGGCATCACCAGTTTTTTAAAAAATGTGCTGCTCTTCCAGCAAAACCCTCCTTATCAGCCATCGGATGTGTGCCTCTATAGTCCTATTTTTCTCAGTGGGTTACTCCAAGCTATTCCCTCTCTCTCCCTCATGGGAACCAGGGACTTTCAGCATGAGATCCTTACCTGGGGAAGGGACAGGGGGCCTTAGCTGTGCAACTTCCCTCCACCCAGTTAGTCTGTCCACGTCCTTGTCCCCATTCACACACATCTCATTTTCGACTCCGTTGTACTTACTGTCTCAAAACCTCCTGACCAACAAAATAATGAACGAGAACGAATGTATAAATTTGGCATATTGCTGTCATATCCCTAAACCTAATGGAACATTGTGCGTCAACTACAGTCTAATAAAACTTTCTAAAAACCCAGCTCTGTGCTGTCTCCTTGACTGTATCAGAGGCTTCTCTTTCTTTTCACTCTCAAGTTTCAACAACCAGTTTCCAAAAAAAAAAAATGTACTCATTTCTTAAGCCATTTCAACTGAGAACTTCACGTAGATTTCACTGGCAGCCCTCTCCACACCAATAGATCAATGGTGAAAGGAGCCATTTGCACCAAAGGTGATGTATTCATTGGTCATCTTGTCCAATGTTGCTAATTGTTAAATCCTTCTGGCTTCGCCATCATGAATGGGACGGGAGTGGTGTGAGGTGAGGACGAGAAAGGGTGAGCTTGATTAAGTTCTGTATTTATAGGGTGAATCCCTCAGCGCCCATGGCAAGTGTTGATGGTGTGTAACCACAACAGAACAGAGCCTGCCCCTTGTAGCCACAGCTCCATTCCAAATATTACCAGGCACAAAGCCAGATAGCTGAAGGAGAGGTCTACTGTACGGCATAAATCTTGGGCTTCACTCAGAATAGCCAAGGCAATGTCACGGGGCACTTGTGTAAAGACATTGAAGACAGAAAGGTAAGCTGTTCCCTGGAGTGACCTGAGAGGCTCCAGGATGAGTGCCGTCTGCCCCCAAATCCCATCCGGCTCTTCCAGTCCCGTCCGCCCCAACCAGTTCACATTCCCAGTGCCCTGAGTTCCACCATTGCACACGCATTTGCTCTACTACCTCAATGTGGGTTCGTATTTTGAATGCATATCCTTCTTAGGCATGCATTTTTTCCTGGACTGACTTCCTGGGCATTCTGTGTAGGCTGAGAACCTATTAGATGCAGCAGGAGGAGGCAGTTCAAGGGGTGTCAAGATAGCCATATCATGGATCTCTTTGAAATAACTCAGCACGGTGTGACGTTATACATGTGTTCCTAAATTTGAGCTGCCTCCTAGAGTCAATCAGTTACTCTTCTTTTTGAAGAGATTTTATTTATTTGACAGAGAGAGCACAAGCAGGGGGAGTGGCAGGCAGAGGGAGAGGGAGAAGCCGACTCCCCACTGAGCAAGGAGCCCAACATGGGAGTCCATCCCAAGGTCCTGGGGTCCTGACCCGGGCTGAAGGCAGATGCTTAACCAACTGAGCCACCCAGCCGCCCCTGCAATCAGTTACTCTTATCAGGAATTCACACTCTGGAGGAAATCATCTAACATTTATACAGGAAAAAAAAAATCACTTGAGAAGCACCCTCTGTAATCACTTTAGTTATCATAATCTTTTATCAAACCCGGAAACCTTGCCAGTTAGTATAATAAACATTGGAAATAAGGTTTGGTTATTGTAATTAGTATTTTTTTTTTTAAAGATTTTATTTATTTATTTGATAGACAGAGACCACAAGTAGGTAGAGGCAGGCAGAGAGAGAGGAGGAAACAGGCTCCCTGTTGAGCAGAAAGCCTGATGTGGGGCTCGATCCCAGGACCCTGGGATCATGACCTGAGCCGAAAGCAGAGGCTTTAACCCACTGAGCCACCCAGGTGCCCCTGTAATTAGTATTTTTATCAGTTAGCATAATAATGTCAAAAATCAACCATCGTGGGTAAAATGATTTATATTCAAGATATGTGGAGTAGCTAAGATATTTCAGATGAAGAAGGCAAAAGAATTTACGGAGTCTTGCAGCCTTTGTCTTGAGGATGATCTCTGAAGTTTTATCCCTACATGGTCCTGTGTTCAGCCAAGAATTAGGAGGGTTTTGGTTGTCTGATACTGGCAAACTGAGTTTTGTTTCATTGTAGCGAAATACACGTAACATTAGATTTACCCCTGCAGCCATTTTAAGTGCACAGATCAGTGGCATTTGGTCCATCCACCCTGTTGAGCAACCATTATCCCTCTCCAGAATTTTTCCATCATCCCAAATTGAAACTCTGTACTCAGTTAACAATAAGTACCCCCTTCCTTCCTGCTGCCCCTGATAACCACTGTTCACTTTCTGCCTATGAATTTCATTGCCCTAGATAGCTCATGTAAGTGGAATCACACACGTATTTCTCCTTTTATGTCTGGCTTCTTTTACTGAGTATAATGTCTTCAGGGTTCATCCATGCTGTAGCATGTGTCCAAATGTCCTTCCTTTTTGCAGCTGAATAATATACCATCGCATGGATAGACCACACTTTGCTTATCCATTCATCCACTGACGGACATAAGGGTTGACTCCACCTTTTGTCTATCATGAAGAATGTTGCTACGAACACTGGTGTACATCTGTCTGTTCAAGTTCTTCCTTTTAATTCTTTTGTCTACATACCCAGAAGTAGGATTGCTGTATCAAATGGTCATTCTGTATTTAACCTCAATGCCATTTTCCATAAAAAAGATCACACCATTTTACGTTCCCACCAGGAGTGCACAAAGTTTTGAATTTTTAAAAAGATTTTATTTATTTGTTTCAGACAGAGAGCGAGTGAGCAAGAGAAAGGGGGAGAGAGAGAGAGAAAAAAGCTGGAGAGCACCAGCTGGAGAGGGAGAGGGAGAAGCAGACTCCTCACTGAGCAGGGAGCCCAACTCAGAGCTTGATCCCAGGACCCCAAGATCATGACCTGAGCCAAAGGCAGACACTTAACCAACTGAGCCACCCACGGGCCCCCAGGTTTCAGATTTTTATATACTCTTGCTAACACTTGTTGTTTTCTGTGTGTTTTTCTAAATAAGAACCATCGTAATGGATATGAGGTGGTAAGGTTAACTGAATCACCCCTGAAATATTACTGCCTTGTGTTGAATAAATCTCTCGTGTAAGGTGAGATCAGAACACCTAGAAAGACGGTAAGCTGGGACCTCACTGAGTTCATGAAGAGGTTGCGGGTCTCGTTCAATGCCTGTTTGTTCATTGGTTGTGTGGCAGAATTTGGTGTGGAACTTCCTTTCCTTGTGACCTAGTAGCCGGGTTATGGGGAATAATCTGCCACCACCTGCCTCTAAGGACAGCTGCCATGATACAACGAAAGAACCCAAGAGTCAGGCCTCTTCTATTGGCTTAGGTCGGTTTTCAATGGGGGAAGAAGTAGTTTTTCAGATATAAATACCCTCTACTTCATGGTTTTTCCCAGAAGCAGCACCATTTTTCCTAAGGATTAACCCCAGAGTAATTTCCCAACCAGAAAGCGTCAGTTCTAGACACACAGCCCTACAGGGCATGGTTATTTCTCTACAGTGGGACTAAGTTCATTCTGCTTTTCCAGAATTCAGCCCCATTGCAGCCCTCCTCATCTTCTGGCCTCCCCGTACATACCTGTCAACTGTGGCCAGGGGCAGTGCCCCAAGAGAAAGGTGTCTTCTGAACACATGGGTGAACACCCCTTTGCTTTCCCTTGCCTGGCGGTAGGTGCTCCAGAAAATTCCACTCAGAAGGATCACAAACCCCAGTGGCAGAAGCATGTAGGCCAGGATCAGATTCCCTCGACAGTTGAATATCGAACCTGAGGAAATGAAGAAGGCCCCCAAGCAGATCATCAGGAAGCCCATCAGGAGAGCAAGGGCACAGAGAACGAGACTAGTTCTGTTCTGCATCCCTGCTCCTTTGGAACTCTTCCACTCCCCTGCTTCCTTGCCCAGAGAGAATGCTCTCATTAGCCAGCTCGAAGCTTTATATGCCCTGGGACCAACTGGCCTTTGGACAATTAAGTGAAGCAGGCACTTAGAAGCTATTCATTAACCATTGGAAGTTACCATAATATCCTTGGAGGATTAACCTAAAAACACAGCATTGTGTAATGCAGGAAGGAGTGGCTTCTTGTTGCTGGTTTGCTCCTCTGAGCTGGGAAGGACCCTTAGCCAGCCCAGCCAATCCCAGTTATTTGAGGGAAGGTCTCTCACCTTTTGATTATAAGGGCACTCATCTCTTAATCCCCTTGGCTAGAGAAATTAGCGTTACTTGATGAACTGTCTTCTTTGTGGCTTGGCAAGGAATCCTTTCCTGATTTCTTCTTTCTCTCTACTAAAAAGACATTTTTAAAGCTCCTAACAAGTTTGTCTTGTCTCTCTCAATGAAACTCTATTGCCTTTACCTTATGTTACTGGAAACATTCCAAGAGAAAAGCCAATGGGGTGAACTCCCTGATTGCTTCTCTGTTTATAAGGAAATGGGCATCCACAGGAGGAGGAAAGAGAATTCTGGAGAGAAGAACTGTAAGAAAGCTTTGGGAATTTGGGGGGATTTCTGCTGATGGTTGTAAAAGGTGATGATTTGGGGGCTCCTTTGTGGCTCAGTCAGTTAAGCATCTGTCTTTGGCTAGGGTCTTGATCCCAGGGTCCTGGCATCCAGCAGGCTGCAGGCTCTGGGCTCAGTAGGGAGTCTGTTTCTTCCTCTGCCCCTCCCCCCTGAGCTCATGCTCTCTCTCTCCCTCTCCCTCAAATAAATAAATAAATAAAATCTTTTAAAAAGGCGATGATCTGATGACTACTCTGACCCTGGTTTTGTATCTTTCCCATTGCTGGACCCAAATGTTGAGATCCTAGGGTCATTCTGGTTAACACATAGGTGTTCGACAAGAATCTTTGCTATGGCGCAACTGCTGGCATCCATTCCTGGCTCACCTTTCCTGCTCTCATGAAAGGCCATAGAATTTAATAAAAGAACATTTCCTAAAATGTGTAGCATGTTTTTACCTCCAAGCGAAACAAATCAACACACATGAGAAAGGCCACCTCTTCAACCCCCACCCTCCCTCACACACACCTTAGAGTTGCACGAGGCACACTAGCATATTAAAAGCTCTGAAAAGTCCCACAAATAAAATACATATGAAGTAAAATTTGTTTTGATGTCTCTAAAAAAATGTTCCCTGTCCTCTCCCCTGCACCATCTGCTTGCCTGCAGCTTTGCCTCAAAAAATCTTTACAGAACCAGCCTTCTGTTTCGTGTCTGGAATTTGTTTCCTCCATCTTGACTGTCTTTGGTTACGGACACCCTATTCTAGATCTGGTTCATGCCCTGATTCCTTCCTTTTTTATGTGATGTTTTGGCATGTCCCTGCTGAAATTCTCCTGCCCATGGGGACTGTGGGTCACTTTTGTGCAGACAGACTATCTTCAGTCCCTCTTTGTCACTGCTACCCCACTACTCCATTACATGATTCTGTTTACTTTCCTGATGGAAAAAGGGATTCTTTGTGCCATGCCTAGTGGTGCCAGGTACAACCTTTAGCTTTATCCCCACCATCTCGTTAGCTCTACCTTCATGTTATGGGCTAGGAGAGAGAGAAAGACACTGGATCAAAAATGATATAAGGCACTTCCCTATTTCGCTTCCTAACTTCTACTTTTATGTTTTAATACTTATACTGATCTACTTTCATCTAGTCTTGATATTATCCTTGCAATCTGAAGACAATACTTTCCCTCCTTTTCCAATTGGTCTTGAGGTTTTCAGATTTCTAAGATGGCCCCTGATGATCACTGCCTTCTGGTACCTGTGTCTCCTGGCATGAGGGCTGGACATATTGAGAGTAGGCTAGACATAGTGACTTGATTCTAACCAATGAAATATGGTGAGATGTCACTTGTGTGATTAGGTTGCCAAAGATTGTAACTTTGCCTCCCTATCAGACTCTTCCTATTGTCCTCATGGCTTATGCCCTTTGAAGAAGGAAGCTGCCTTATTAGAGAGACCCATAGGACAAGGAACTAAGTAAGGGCAGCTTGTGGCCAACAGTCAGTGAAGAACTGAGGACCTTAGTCCATCAGCCAGTGAGAAACTGCTTCCTGCCAACGATTATGGGAATTTGAAATCAAATCCTTGCCCAGCTGAGCCTTGAGATGACAATAGCTAAGCAACACCTTGCTTGAGAGACCTCGAAGTCAAGGACCTACCTGTGTCATGCCCAGATTCCTGCCCCACAGAAACTGAGATGATGAGTGTATGTTGTCTGTTTTAAGTTGTTATGTTTCGTGGCAATTTCTTAGGCAGCAATCAACAACAAAAACAGCTCTTTGGGACTTGGAAACCAAAGGGGACAATTGGGGTTAAGTGTTTGCATAGGATCTGGAAGATAGACCTTATCCTGTGAAGGTTGGCTATCATCATACTCACCAATATTGTTATTGTCATTGATGCTATAATTCCAAAGAGCTGAGAAAGACCCAGGATTTCCAACTCGAAGGTCTGCGGTAGGAGTTGGGTCCCAAGAGCAGGCAAATGTTAGTTTAGAGCCCCAGAGTGAATCTTACATAGTAGAGTAAGGAGAGTAGCACTCTTGATGGGGACTGCCCACCCATAGGGCTGGGCTTCTTTGTTTTAAACCCAACTGGAAGATGAGCAAGACTGGGCGTTATGACAGGCCAGGTCTACTTCCTGTGATCACACCAGTATTTGAGCAAGTAAGTATCTCTGTTGTTTCCCTCCTCCAGTTCCAATAAAGGATAACTAATGCTCTACAATTTGTCAGATGGGTTCTCCCCTCCAGTACCCTTTAAGGAGGTCATTACCTGTCATCCCAGAGCAGTACTTTTTTTTTTTTTAAGCAGTGGTGGTTTTTTTGTTTGTTTTGGTGAGAAATTGGGTAGGAAAGGGCAAGATCCAGGAGCCAACAGGAGGATGAAAGGACTTCTACAAGATCTTGCTCTTGGGCTCAGAAAAGTTGAGTTTATCTGGGGTAAAGTGGGGCATCAAGGAGAAAATACAAAAAGATCTGTAGTTTACGAAGAAAGTAGATGAGAAAGGGGGAAAAATCAATATGGAAATAATGAAATACTGCTGGGAACCAGATATCTCCTTCATGACAGTTGAGACATCTTCTTGAAAGACTAATGTTGAAGTTACATTATATATCATCGAATATATACATTATTAAATAATTATGTATATTTTTTGCTGTGACTCTGCTTCAGTCCTAAAGCATGTGCATTACTGCTCCCTGAGCATGATTCCTCTTTGAGGCCTCAGAAATGGGGATAGTGACATAGCACAGACATTGAGAGAAGGCACCATGGTCTTCATCAAGTCTGGAAGGGGCAGGACCCCAAGCAGAGGGGCAGTTGTAATGACAAAAGAGCAGGCCACATTCTCAGGGTTGGGGAAAAATGAAAAGAATCCAATAAAGTGCCAGTACCACACCAAAACATCACCTTAAAGAGTCTGTTTCAGGATATCTATGAGCCTTTGGCTGGAGGAGGATGAAAGGACTTATGTTCTTATGCTCTGCCTACCTTCTTGGTCTGCCTTGAAACCCCTCCCCCCAACGTCCAATGTTCCTGTTCTTGTCCACTTCACCACTCCCAGTGCTGAGTGTGAGAATTAGGGGCCAATAATAGTGACTTCGTTTAAGGGTGGAGAAACTGACAGATTTCTGAGTCACCTAAACTCATACAGTGAGCTCAGGATGGGAAAAAGAATGTCCAGAGGAGTAAGGACAGAGGCCCTCCTTTGATAGAGAAATGTTCTGGGACCCAGTAGAAGCCAAGCCATAGTCCTCCTGGTCCAACGCCCCATCAAGAGATCCAGCTAGGGGGCGCCTGGGTGGCTCAGTGGTTAAAGCCTCTGCCTTCGGCTCAGGTCATGATCCCAGGGTCCTGGGATCGAGTCCCGCATGGGGCTCTCTGCACAGCAGGGAGCCTGCCTCCTCCTCCTCTCTCTCTCTGCCTGCCTCTCTGCCTACTTGTGATCTGTCTGTCAAATAAATTTTAAAAAAAAAGAGAGAGATCCAGCTAGGAAATGTCTTGCTTTTAAACCAATTTATTTATTCATTATTATAATTCCTAAAAATTCACCCATCAGCTAAAGTGCCTGACTTGGCAATAGGCAGTAATATGTTATCTGACTGACAGCCAAACTGTCTTAAAACATAATCATTCTTTCAACACTGTTCCTTTGAGTGTGACTGACCCATGAGTGCTGCTGAACATTGAGTGCAGCCTAGTTCCAAGCACCGTTTTGCCCTCCACATCAGAGCCTCCCTAAACCTCCCCCTTCTTTCGGACTGTCCTGTGTGATAAGTAAATGCCTTGGAACTTCTAACTGCACTCCAGCCTTTGTTTACTGGACACATGGGCCAGTTCCCTTCTCTTGAAAACAGAAAAATCGTATTGCTTTGGAGGAGAAGCCAACGGGGACTTTGGAAGGAAGCTAATGGTGTGTAGAAGCTAGTGCATAGGAGGGGTCAAGAGTTGAGGGAGAGCAGCCAGATTCCAGAAGGTCACCTGGGTTTAGGAAATGAGGCCTTGTGGGAGGTGGGGAAGGTGAGCTTGTGTGCGTAGCCAGCCATGTCACCTGGGTCTACTTTCATGGTGGTGATTACTGAGTGATTTCTGGATTAGCCTTTCACACATGTGGGTTCACTGAGCACTGGTCACTTCCTTCGCCTTCTTGTTTTCTTTGCTTTTGACCCTCCCCCCACCCCTTTTCCCCCTCACTCACTCAGGAAGATTTACATGAAGGCATTTTTAGGTTGGCAGAGAATAAACAGCTTCTCAGAAAATGTGTGCACCACATGGTAAAGTGATATCAGACCAGCACACGAGGCTCATTCTCATCTTGGAAAGGACCTAGTGAGTCTCTAGGCAAGAGAACACCAAGCAAGGCCAGGACTGGTGAGGGCTGTGAGGGACTCCCTCAGATCACAAGACATATGGGGTATCAAAACAGTTAGTAATGAGATAAATCGGTATTTTTAAACAATGTTTTTTAAAAAATCATACTGGCCACCTGTTTCTGCAGGTGAAGTTTTAGTGAGGAAATTGAGTCATGTCTGTGGACCAAACAAGAAGACAAATCCTTAAGACAAAACTTAAGCTACAGATCAGCCAGAAAAAACTTAATTTCTTTGCAGATCTGTGGAAAACTGAAAAGAGGCTGTAGCCTCTTTGGATCAGAACAGAAGCTTAAGACAGAAGTGGATGACTTGCTCTGACTCTGCTTGGCATGGTGGTCAATGACTTGTAAATATGATATGGGTTCTGTGTCCCACCTCGTGAAGTTCTCCTTAATATTGAACTTCTTTTGGGAACCATGACAACCCAGCAGCAATGAGCATCTGCGGCACTCAGATTATTGTTTCTATCTACCATCCCACCGAAAAAGCCAAACATCTTTATAGAAGGGACTAGATTCCAGGGCTCAGGCAGAAGACCCAGGAGATGGAATGTTGAACGGGAAAGCAAGGGAGTGAGTGAACACTCCAGAAGTTATGCCTAAGAGGTATAGGAGGCACCTTAAAAGGGTCTCCGCTAGCTCAGGTTTTCTGATCCTCAGCAATATTCACATTTTGACCCAAATAATCCTGTGCCGTAGGGAATCTTTCCTGTACACATGCTGCATTTAATACCAACCCCGGCCTCGTCTACCCACTAGATACCTAGCCCTGGAAATCAAGAATATCTACAGGCATTGCTAAATGTCTCCTTGGGGGGTCAAAACTGCCCTTGGTTGAGGATCGGTGCACCAGTCCAAGATGTGACAATCCAAGCACCAGAATTTCAGAAACTGAGATGAATTGGAACAAATAAAATACATAAAAATCTACAAGTTCATTATATTTCTTCAGCACTAATCAACAGTCATCTCTGGTTTTTTAATGTCCTTCTGTCTATTCCCTTCGTTCCTTCTTTTATCAACTCTTTAAATGGATGTGGGAGCTTTTGGAAATTTCTTTATCTCCGCACTGTGTTCTGGAAGAGTCCCTTCTTAGCCAAATGTTTCAGCTCATTAGTTTAATATTCACTGGTGCCCATTTGGTTATTCAGATCAACTTTTAAGGAATGGTGATTATATTTTTAAAGATCTAGAAGTCTGTGTGTTTCTTTCACATGTCTGTTTCTGCATTTTATGGCCGCAGTACTCATCCCGGCAAATGAAAGTTCTGGTGATCGGAGCCGACTTCCAGGGTGTGCAGTAGATGAATTTGGTTCAGGAGGATTCTCTCCCCAGTGTATGAGGTCTGGGAACCTCTCATATCAGAAGTGTCTCGTGCTCTCTTTTTCTTGTCACCTCTTCCCACCGTGATTCCTACCGTTGTACGTGTAGAGTTAGTAAGTTCTGCTCTACTTCTCTGTCCAGAGTCAGTTCTTCTGACTGGACAGCCCTCTGGTTCACTGTCTAAAGCAGTTATGAGGCTTTAACATGGAAGCAAACACTGCCGTTTCCAGATATTCAGCAGATGAGGGACATGGGCAGATGGTGACAGGCCCAGGGGTTCATAATGCAATCTTTTAATTTATTGACCAGATAATGATTGGCAGGGCCCCTCCCTACACTGTACCAGTTAACCCCGAGCTTGAAGTTCCTCTAGTTAGTGGACTAATAGCTCTTACCTGTGCAGTACCCTTTGCCTGGACTTTTTTTTTTTTTTAAAAAAAGCTTTTACTGCTCTGTCCATCCAATTCTCTTTGTTCTGTTTTCTAGGAAATCATCAAATTATCCAATCTTCAATTGTAACTTTTCTTGTTTGGCACTTGAGTGGAATTTGGGGAGGGAGGAAAAGTAGACAGGTGTGCTCAGTCTGCCAATCTGATCCCAAATGTTTTCTGAGTGTATAAGGACATAAGTGGATATTATTTATAAAATTAAGATCAGACCATCTATGTAATTTTGTATTTTACTGTTTTCTCTAGAACAACATATATTTTTGGAAACATTATTTTTCATGGTTGCACGTTTCTGTTTTGTTTTTTTAAAGACTTTATTTATTTAGACAGAGCACGTGTATGCAACAGGAAGAAGGGCAGAGAAAGAAGGAAAGAGAGAATCTCAAGCAGACTCCGCACTGAGAGTGGAGCCTGACACAGGGCTCAAACCCACGACTTTGTGATCATGACCTGAGCCAAAACCAAGAGTTGGATGCTTACCTGACTGAGCACCCCATCACGATGGCATGTTTGAATGAGCTTTCGTAGTTCATCAGGCTGGAGTATAATTACTGATTTTCTTTATTTCCTCAGCACTGAATAATAAGGTCCTTAAAGACAGAGGAAAAATGTCATCCTGAAGACTAACTGAAATATCTTCCCTGTGTAGCTCTAAGTGCTCCTTACTCAATTTGATTTTTTTTTTTTCTTCTTCCAGTTGAATAGGTCAGAACCAAAGCAGAGACTTAGGATTGGAGATGAAGTGAGACCAAGAAAGAAGGTTAGCCCGGGAGAGGATAAGACTAATATAGGCATTCCTGTCTTCTGACTTGATTTCCCTTCTCCTACTTTTTGGTGCTATTTGCAGAAGTGGATCCTTAGTTGGATTGGCAACCATGATGTTCGGAGTTTCCTTCCTCTTATTAAAGCCCTCGGAATAGGAACCTGTCTTTGGGGTACAATGTTTCTTGCGGCACATATCAAAATACGTATAAAGTATTTCGGAGGGGATGTGTTTCTACATTACAGGTGTATTAACAAGTGTAAAGATGATGTTCATCTACCCACGTTGCTATTTACTGCCCCAGAAGGATGAGTCATTCTCTGTTTACACTGAGGGACTGAAGTTACATCAGCTCACAGCCAGGAGTAGCATCAACTTGTAAAAACACCATGACAATAACTGTAAGTTCTCGGGGGATGGTGACATGCAGAGTGTTACCTTTATTTATGTGTATTGGGATGCAGAGTACTTAAGTGAGTGTTGGAAATCAAGACAAAAAGGCAAAGGGCAACACCATACTCACAGAAAAGATTTTATCATCGAACCCGGGATAATTTTTCAAATTTTATAAATATAACTGAGACTGTCACAAGCAGATGATTCCCTTTTTCTCCCCACAAAAACTGAAAAACAAGTGCAGGGCCTTATTTTTTTTTTCCTCTTCCTCTTTTTTAATACATTATTTAAGATGAGTCACTGGTGTCTAGTACAGAGGGAAAAATGAATAATCCATTAAAAACTCCATTTTTCAACGAGAAATGGAGATTTAGCCACAAATTACTATCTGAACACATATAGTAGCCACACATTTCAAAAAAAAATAAGGGCCCAAATTTGTTTATTTTTTGAAAGACGAGTGAAAGAAGGATGGAAGGGATATCTTGCCTCTGATCCTTAGGTAGGGAATAACAGCTTCAATGGAAATATGTGCAGTTTAATCAAATTTCTCACTTTTCACATGGCTGGATGTGAAACATAGCTAAAACAATCGTAATTGTCATGTATCGCGTTCCACCACGTGCCAGTTACCATTCATTTACTATCTTTAATTCTCACAACAACTTACAAGATAAATATAAGCTCCAGCTGGGGTTGCAGGAGGCCGATGGCTCAGAGGATCAGTGACCAAGGTCATTTAGAGCCCGTCTGCCAACCAAGAGCTAGCTGGCTGCGTATCCTGCAGTCTTCATCTTACCTTACAATGCCTCCCTCGACAGCTGACTTTAAGGCTGGGAATTTTACTTGGTTAGGTTACAGTTGATGAAATTATGAACTGCTATTTCTAATGGATTTTGTTTAAAGATTTTAGTTATTATTTGATAGGGAGAGAGATCACAAGTAGGCAGAGAGGCAGGCAGAGAGAGAGGAGGAAGCAGGCTCCCCGCTGAGCAGGGAACCCGATGCAGAGCGCGATCCCAGGACCCTGAGATCATGACCTGAGCCAAAGGCAGAGGCTTTAACCCGCTGAGCCACCCCAGGACCCCTCTAATGGATTTTTAAAATTTTTTTAAAGATTTTATTTACTTATTTGACAGAAAGAGATTACAAGTAGGCAGAGAGGCAGGCAGAGAGAGAGAAGGAAGCAGGCTCCCCGCAGAGCAGAAAGCCCAACATGGGGCTTGAACCTAGGACCCCAGGATCATGACCTGAGCTGAAGGCAGAGGTTTTTAACCCACTGAGCCACCCAGGCTCCCCACCTCTAATGGGTTTTTTAAAAAATTATAGACTTGCAGTATTTACTGATCACCTCCCATTTGTAAGTATATCCCTCACAATGGGCTAGGCTTTGCTTTGTAGCAAACAACCCTAGATGTCAATGAGCATAAATAACAAACATTTAGATCTTGTTCACTCAACATGTCCATCATGGATCAGCTGTGGGTCTGCTATAAGTTGACATTATCCCAGCTGAGGGAGGAGCTATTCTCTAGAACATTAACAGTCACAACAGCCAGGAGAAAAGATAAAGCTGGAAGGTCTTGCACTGGTGATTAGAATTTTGGCTCAAGATGTCATACACCGCTTTATGTACAACTCTTTGGTGACAATGGACCACACGTCCTTAACCAACCATTGGGGTGCAAAAGGGGCAAACCTACTAGGTCCAGAAGACTCTAATAGTCAGAACTATTTGGTGAGCAGCACTAACTCTATCAACAGGTAAGCAGCCAGGTGCTGGGAGGAGCACAAAGAATAAGACATGGTCTGTGCTCTTAGAAAGCTTACCTCTGAGTCAGGAAAAAAGCTACCTTAATGCAAAGAAGAGTAAGTGCCAAACTAGGATAAGCATCATGTGAAAGGAATACAGAGGAAAGAGTTCATTTTTAATTGATTTAATTTCACTGTTAATTTTAAGTGGCAAGAAGCCTCTGCAGAGCTTTAAAAGCTTGAAGAGTTTCAACCATCGAAGGATATTTTAGGGAGAAAGCTCTTCCAACTAAGGGAACTGTGTGAAAGGAGTTGGCACGTTCAAGCAAAGATGGGTGTAGGGGTGGGAAGGAGAGGCCGGTGGGTAAGACAATCAGTGAAATCAGGGACAGGAAAAGCCACTTGGAAGCAGATCGTGCAAGTGTCTGCACCACATAAGGAAATGGTGCCTTTATACTGACGTTGCTATATTTAATCAGCCGCTGTCTCAGAGACTCTCAGATGAATCAGTGTTGTCTCCGGTGAACTACCATCTTGACATATTCACCATTCTTAGCAGGGTATGTCTTGTGTCACTTAGAGTAAAATAATAGCACTCTCAGAGCAGAATACCTGGTATGCACCAGGCGATCGATGAAGATGGAGGAATGAATGAGTAGGAAGAAATTCGAGAAAGGCGTCATGCATTAGTCCTTCGACACTCAAATTCTGAGTATCCACACTATTTTCTGAAGTTGGCTCCATGCCTAGTGTAGAGCCCAGGGCGGGGCTTGAACTCACAACCCTGAGATCAAGACCCGAGCTGAGATCAAGAGTCGGAAGCTCAACCTACAGAGCCACCCGGGTGCCCCAACATCTTTGTTTTGTTTGTTTGTTTTTTAAACAAAGAACGAAAATTCCAGAAGAGAGCTGCTCGTTTGAAGCCTCAGTAAAGTGTCATCCAATTCTACATGTTTAATGCCTTCTCTGTCTTCCTTTCTTTGGCCTATGGTGCATTAATTCTTTTAACGTTTCATTTTAGGTTTGATCTTCCAATTCTTTAACCAAATCTGTCTTTTCTCTGCAATTTTTTCTAGGCCCTCTCGTGGGTCTCAGGATCTCAGAGCCTCCAATACTGGACAGAAGTCACTAAATGAGAGTTTGTCCCAACCCTTCAGATCTGCAGGGGCCTCGGGGAGAGGGTTACACATACTGCCTGTAGGTAGGAGTTCTCGAGTCCACAAGCCTCAGTCGACTCAGTAAAAGGAGCTATACTAGGAAACAAACAAAATTCAAAAAGCAAACAAAACCCCCAGTCCTGTCTAGGGCTATTAAAGAATACAGAACTTTCCAGCAGCCAAGGGATATTGTCAGCCCTGGACTAGGGTTTTATACCTCATGGAAACAGAACAGGGTGTCCGGAAGGAATACTATTAATGGCTTGACTTGGCCAAGCTGGGAGTTCGCCGTGTTTACCCTAAAACTCTGCTCTGCTTCCTTGTGCGGGAAATAAAAAGAGGCTCTATTGGGTCAGTTAAGCAAAACCTTGCAAAGCATGCATGGCAGTCGGGGATTCGTGACCGATGAACAAGTGGGAGAAGGAATGGACGGAGAGCAGGACAATATGGTAGACCCTGTGAGTCCTAGTGCTCTCAGCCGGTGCTTCTCAAACGGCCGCGCCTCGAGACCACCTGAGAATCTGGAGACCGTGCAGATTCTGATTCGGCAGGTGCGGGGAAGGTTCACAATCTGGAAGCTCTAAGAACTCCCAGGTGATGCCAATGTTGCTGGTCCCTCCCTGAACCACACTTCAGCAAGCTATCTGGGTAACTGCTTCAACTAGCTGCTTCCTTGTAGCACCCTAAAAGTCAGGTGTTTCCCCCACGGTGTTCGGGGCGAATAATCCCCCTGCGGCCTCGTGGGATGAGGGTGAATTTGTTCATCAGCCTAAGCCCACCGTAGTAATTGTACCCCCTAAGCCAGTGATTGGCTTGGGGCGAGTCATGTGAACCATCGGCGTCAACAAGATAAAAAGGAAGGCGGGGAGGGGGAGGAGAGGAGGGCACGTTTTTTGCTCTGGTAAAGCAACCTAAGGGGGGGATTTTGTCCCTTCGTGGCTCCAGAGGTTACCTGCTAAGGATGGGATTCTGGGAGTTGCTATATTCCTCTTAGAAGTGTAACAGGGGATCTCCCTGGCCCCTTCCACCTCCCTCTCTGCTGGGTCCTCTCTTTTTCTAGGCACCACCTAGTCTAGTTGAGTCTTGAACAAAAGAATCTGGCCGGGCTCTCTTTGGGACCCTCTGGTCTCCTCCTTCGGTGTTCTCCTAAAGACAGTTTTCAAACTGTAGGATAGTAATTCCCTGTCAGGTCATTCAGTCGACCCAGAAGGCTGAGACCTGCACCGGGAGAAAGAACAGAGCATCATGGAACATCACATGTGGCAGAGGTAAGAATTAGGGGGATTGTTATTTGTGGTGCATGTGTGATAGAAAATGTATTTCTTATTGGAGGTCCTCATCAGGAAAGTCGGAGAACCACAGGTTTCTGTCTCTCATATGTTGCTATGATTCTCAAGCTTCTCTCCCTCTGTTTCTACCTGCATATCTCTGCCAGATCGAAACCTCTACCTTCCCCTGACTACCCCACAGGTGCAGCCAGAAAGCTTGTCAGGCCACAGTCCTTGCGCTCACACAACACCCACTCCGAGCCTCCTCCCCCTCCTCCTTCTTGCATCAGGAAAGGGCACTCCCATCCACCCACCTCAAGGCAAAGTGAACCCTGGGAGTCATTCTTGGTCCTTTACAACCAACATACTCTGTCTTCACGTTTTGTTTTTTTCACTCCTATGTCTCTTTCAAAGGTATCTTCCTCAATTCCCTGTTGGTGCTAGGGTTTTGATCGAAGCACTGTACTCTCCCTACCTAACTCAACCTTTCCACAACTCCTCTTGACCCTTTCTCCTTTCCAGTCTGCTCTCAGGCTGCAGCCAGAAGGTCCTACTAACCGTGTCACTTCCTGTTAAATTGAAGGGTAAAGCCACCAATCAATAACCTGGCAGGGAAGGAACTCATAACAATCTCCTGACCATCTACCCTGTGTGGTCCTCCCGCTTCCTAGCCAGGGCTGCCCTCAACCTTTCCTTCGTACTGTATTGCCTCCTATTTGGGTCCCCTGGAAATGCTTTTCCTTTCAGGAACTCTCTTCTGTCATCTCTTAATGCATCAAACCTTTATTTGTTGAAGTCTCAGAAAGCTGATAACTCCTTAGGAAGGCTGTCCTTGGCTCCTGGATGAGATTAAGTCCTTTCAGCATAGAGTGCAGCATAACTGGAATTATTTACTGGTTCTAAGGTCTTTTATCCCCCTTAAGACTACAAGCTTCATTCAGGCAAGGCCCACATCTGCTTTGTCTCTTTGCCCCGGAACCACAGTACCAAACCCGGGAGCTGGTATATGGCAGTAGTTTGTTTTTTAGATAGATAAAAGAAGTGTTTAGGAAGACGTTTCTTTAACTATGAGGACCGCTTGCGATATTCCCTTTTTTTTTTTTTTTTAAAGAACAAGCGATTGCCTGCTAGTGAGATGTTGCCCATTGAAATACTCTGGGAGGTTTGGACCTGTTTAATATTCCAAATAAGGGCTAGCCACCCAAGCTGCAGGTCCTGTGTCTCCCAGAAGCCTATATATTCACAGAGACTGTGATTCTGCTGCTCATCTTGACAGTAAGATCCTGGCTAATCAGGTTCCTTCAGTGGTTCACTCTCAAGTTCACTCTGTGTATTAGTCAGAAATCACATTCTGAGCTGTGACTTCGTGACACCAGAAATAGTGTGGTTCTCTCCCATTTACACTGCTGTCTGTCCTTTTTCCATCCCTTCTGCTCCCGTCAGTGCCAGGCCTGCTAACAAGTTAGGCCCCTGACTTCTGACAACCGGGCTCCTTTGTCATGTCCTCCAAAACAGGATACTTCAGGATGTCCCCCAGGGGATGCTACCGTAATCACCTTGGCCTTTCTTTGAAGTTGAGAATTAAAATGAGTTTTCTCCAGTTGCTCTTAAGTAATATAGTTAAATATTACAATGTGGTTGACCCCTGCCTCCCCGTATCACCCCTTTGACGTGATTTGGACTTGTGCTGACTGGCCTGCTGACCAGACAAACGTGATCGAGCTGCGGAAGGAGGAACAGGTAAAGGGACATGTTATACTTTAATAAAGAAAAAAAAATTGCATGTTCCCAAAAGGCTTGGGACAGGCCATGGAGGTTCATGTACTGCGTCCTGCAGACATGACCAAGGCCAGACCTCCTGCAGGGCCCATCTTCTCTTGTGCTACAACCAGTGCAGTAGCCAGTGTGAGTCTGGACTCTGTCCTGTGCAGGTGAGGAGCTGCATGGCTGGTTCTCTTGCCTAACGAGGCTGTCAGGGAGTCAGGAAGGGGTGAAGCCTGGCGTCCCCTCACTCCTCCCTGACGTGAGCTGAGACTTCAGTCAACATCTCCAACACTTGAAGCCCCTGCCGGGCTCCACAAGGGCGAGTGCTGGTCACTGTGCTCCTATTCCACGCTGCTGGCGAGAGGTCCATGCAAAACCAGCCCTCAGGCCTGCATGCGGCTGTGGGGAGGTCTCTGCTCATGCAGCAAGTTCAAGTTGTATTCAAATCAAGTCGCCAGCTATGTTTTCCTTGCTCTGTTCTTAGAAGTTTGGGGAGGCAGAAAGGCCTGAAGGGGCTGCTGTGTCTTCTCTCTTCAGGGAATGATCTGTGCCGTGGCTCACAGGGAAGCTCCAGGGACTCCTCTTTCTCTCCCCCCGCCCTCTCTCTTTTTTAAATATTGTATTTCTTTGTCAGAGGAAGCACAAGCAGGGGGAGCAGGAGGCAGAGGGAAAAGCAGGCTCCCCACTGAGCAGAGAGCCTGATGTGGGACTCGATCCCAGGGCCCTGGGACCATGACCTGAGCGGAAGGCAGACACTTACCCGACTGAGCCACGCAGGCGCCCAGAAGTCCTTTCGCTCTTAATAAGCACTTTGCTTCCGGGTGCTGTTTGCTTCCACTCAATATTTCACATAGTCTCCTCCTTACTCTCCCTCTCTTTGCTTGGTCCTGACTCTGGCTGTCATTCCTCTCCTCCCTCATTCCAGCTGAATATTTTTTGGTGAAATAAAGTGCTTCTCTGTCTTCACATGCTTCCTGGGTGAGTACCGTGCTCTCTCCAGCAAACGAGAGCGGACTTGGCCTATTTACCCTGGGGTCCTGGGAACAGACTCGGAGACGGAGAGCTGCACAGAGCAGGCTTCGAAGGAGAACCCCCTCTGTTTCTACCTGCTTCCGAAGGACATGCGGAAGGTGTCCTCAGGCAGGGGGGAAGCTGACCCACGAGGGGGCTGCCATCCAGAGGCCTCCTTGGAGCCTGCAGGGAGCTCTGGAGCTGGATGGCCCTTAGAGGGGTCCCACATGGAGGCCGGGGCCAGGCTTTGGGAAGGGGATTATTCCCACCCTGGGAGATGGCTCCAGTGGAGAGGGGCTCTGGGGGCTGCTGGGAGCTGCCCATAGGGGGCCTTGCCAGCAGCTGGAGGGTGGTGCCTCAGCTGGGTCTCCGAGGCTCCCCCTGTCTGCTATGAGGCTCCTTCTGGTCGGGGGGGAATAACTTCCACAAAGTAATCTAGATACCGGGCTTCTCTTGAATGAGAACTCGCAGACCAGTCAGAGTCCAGTCCGGGAGAGGAAACCCACACTGGGATTTGCAACAGACAGGTTTAGTATCAGGGATCAGTGAGACTGCTGTTGGCGAGGCTGACAGAGGATAAAGGGATGGGGGGGTAGTAACGGCAGGAAGGAGCCCCCACTCCTGGAGCTGGAGGAAGGAGGGACCCCGTGGGAGGCTACCAAAATCTAGAGGCTCCAAGAAGGGGGTCTGTGGAGCCGGGCCCCTGAGAAAGTGAGCCCCAGCAGCTGCTGGTACTTTTGTGGGCGCAGCCGGGCTGGGTCTGGAGCGGGGAGGACAGCTGGGATCCGACACCAGCTGTTGCTGCTGGGGCAAAGGGGACAGTGTGGTGAGGCTGCTGGTTCCAAGAAGCCAGAGGGAGGCCTCCAGACCCTTGTGCCCACCTCTGGCCATTCCTGGCGCCCTCTGGTGACCCCTGCTGGCAGAACCTGGCAGGAAGGCCAAGGCCAAGGACAAAGGACACGGGCCCAGTGCAGCTCCGCAGAAAGCAGAAGGCTAGACAAAATCTTAATAATGGGCCCATCTGGCAATATGGCATCCATGGTGGGGCTGAGTATCCATCAAGGAGATGCACCTGAGCTGCCTTTTTAAAAAGGGACAAGTAGGGGCACCTGGGTGGCTCAGTGGGTTAAAGCCTCTACTTTCGGCTCAGGTCATGATCCTGGGATCCTGGGATCAAGCCCCGCATCGGGCTCTCTGCTCAGCAGGGGGCCTGCTTCCTCCTCTCTCTGCCTGTCTCTTTGCCTATCTCTGTCTGTGAAATAAATAAATAAAATCTTTAAAAAAAAAAAAAAAAAAGGGACAAGTACCCCTCCCTCAGCGGGCTTGACCCCCACCTGGCCAGTGTCTCGTTCCTTTACCTTTTCAGCCAGTTCCTGGTGGGCATTCATCTGCTACCCTTGTATGAAAATACTGCTCTCCACCCCCACCCCCTCCCACCCCCACCACCCCAAAGACCCAGGCCCTTTTATGAGAAGGGGTCCCAAAATGAACATGAGATTTAATGCTGAAAACTTTGTCTCTCTCCTGCTGGTGTTTTTCCTGGGACTAAATTTCTCCTCTGTCTCCCTGCCCCTCCCCCAGCCTCTCTAGGTGAGAGAGGTGTGAGGGCTTCCCATTCCTGATGTTTCTGGAACTTACGTGCACCACTCCTCACTGAGGTTTTAACCTGCCCCTCATGCTCCTGTTTGGTTCCCCTCGTCCTCATTCTCCTATGAGGAGGGGGCTATGAAGGTCAGACCCCTTTCCACCCCAGGCAGCCCAGTAAATGCTGTCTCCAGGGAACTTTGATTCCCTGGAGACAGAGCAGAGCTCTAAATGGAACTGTTTTCCTTTGGTATGGATTTTTGAGGGTGTATGTGGGGAGGGAGAATGGATGAAATCAGGGCTTGGCAAATGGTCACATTTTTCTGGTCTTTAAGAAAGGCTACAACTGTTCTAGCAAATTAGTAGGCAGCATGGAGGCCAATACTTGTTTTGAAAATGAAGATTTTGGAGCCCAGAGCAGGGAACTGAAAGTTACAGGTCTTGAGTGCCTTGCAACTTTGAGCGGCCTGCAGTGGCTGATAGGGGAGGAGGTTGAGGGCACCAGGTGGGAAGAGTGTAGTGTGGCTGGAGGGGCCTTGCTCTGGCTGCCTGTCCCTGCCTGTCACTGGTCATTGACTACCCCGAGGCTCAGGGTCCTGACCCATAACCTGAGGGGGAAATGGATTCTGGGATCTCTCTTATTTCCCTACAGTTTTCAGGTACTCAAATTTGAAGTTTCCGTCTCTCCTTACCCCTTACTTAGGTCCCTGGCGGACGAGCAGATTCCCCATATCAACAACCCTCCTGCTGTCACTTGTCACTGCTGAATGTGGTTGTCACCCGCCCCAGCCTGTCCTGGTCCAGCTGAAGCAGGAACACGAGAGAGACTGTGTGGGCTTTCTGTGCGGCACAGACCTAAGGTATGTTAAAATAGGACTGTTCTCAGCCCCCAAGGTGCAACCATTACCATAAGGATCTGAGCACCTACTGTGTGCCAGGGTTCCTGTGTGTTCTGTCTAAATCTCCGAGGCTTTTCTCATTCTGTGCTACATACCTGAGGCTCAAGGTGCTCAGACGACCCAGGGCAAGGAAGGGACAAAATGGGATTTGGAATCCAGAGCACATCCTAAGGAAATTATGTTTCAAAGTCTTTGATTCGTCAGGATTATGTGGAGGAGAAGGTCTCACTGTGGCATTAATGCGTATTTTAAGTTTTATTTTCTTCGTTCTTTGTTTTGTCTGATCTTTTGGTTTTGACGTTTTTCAAACACCTCTGTAACACCTGCTTCTCTTCCCTCCCGACTTCCTCTTAACAAAGAGAGGGCAAATCTTTGACTTTGGCAGGCAAGAGAATCACACTGGGAGTTAATGACATTGTTTTGTCTGTGTTGTATACATTTTCATAGTTACCTCCTATTTATGGCAAGTGATACTGAGTTTTCATTTACACTTAGAGACATGATTTCCTTTTGAAATAAACTCAGGTTAAAAAACTGCATTGGGGGGGTGGGGCTTGGGGCGCCCCGTCGGCCAAATGTCTGATTCTTGATCTCCACTCTGGTCTTGATATCAGAGTCTTGAGTTCAAGCCCCACACTGGGCTCACACTGGGCGGGGAGCCTGCTTAAAACAACAAAACCGGGGCGCCTGGGTGGCTCAGTGGGTTAAGCCGCTGCCTTCGGTTCAGGTCATGATCTCAGGGTCCTGGGATCGAGCCCCGCATCGGGCTCTCTGCTCAGCAGGGAGCCTGCTTCCTCCTCTCTCTCTGCCTGCCTCTCTGCCTGCTTGTGATCTCTCTCTGTCAAATAAATAAATAAAATCTTTAAAAAAAAATAAAACAACAAAACCTTGCATGGAGTTAAAAAAAAAATAAGGAGGTGGTACTTGAGGGCATGACCTTACATAACCTTTCTGAACATGTAGACAGCGTCTTTGTGATACCTGACATTGAGAGCAGATTGTCATTTCCTTCCTGTGGTCTCCAGAGGAAAGGCACACCGAACGAGTCATGACAACGGGGGGTGTCTACCTTGCAAACACACATGGGTAAAAGCTGCGTCTTGTTTCCCACTGTTCTGTAGAATAGCAGAGTTTGGGGGAAATTTTCCTGTAGTCTGTGGTGATTAGCATGCATTTTCTCCTCTTTAATATTCAAATTGTGTTTATTATTATAAGGAGCTTACAGCCTTTGGAGTACTTTATTTTTACCATTTTTTACCATGCCACTCCTGCTGGTTCCTCCTCCACACGCCCACGGGACACGGAGAGCAGCAGTCCGGTGTTGGAGCCTGCTTTAGTGATCATTTACCAAGTACACAGCTTATTAAGACAAGTGCAGGGACTCGAAGAGCACGTATCTTACTCGCATGGGGCAGAATTATGATGTGGCAAAGCTTTGGTGTCTTCTGATACACCCAAACGTCTGGAAATACAGAGTAGAATCTGTGTGTAGAGGTGAACCTTTTCAAGGAGCTCATGGGACCTATTTTGGTTAGCATGGAGTTTGAGGAGGAATTAACTTCCAATAAGCTGCCATGTAATTTTGGAGGTTGAAGGCTGGTGTGAGGCAGTTGGTGGCGGGAGACTGAATGAGTGAAGCTTGACCTGGCTCTCAAAGGGGAGTATTTGGTAGTCAAGGCAGCTCTTACGTCCTCAGCACGGAAGGTAAGGGAGCACACTGCACAATGCTTCAGGCTACAAGCATACCAAAAAGACAAGGATTCAGAGACAGTTCACTTAGTATTTCTCTTAGGGCGTAAGTGGAAACAGTAGAAATATGTGGTCAAGCATGGTCTCCTGACCCGCACAGTCCGCACTCCCCCCGAAGCCCGTCTGTCAGGCCCCACCTAGAACTACTGAATCTGGCACTCAGGGGAGAGGTCCCAGCAAGGCCCCACACAAGGTCCATCTTGTGTTTCGAACAAGCCTTCCAGGTGCTTCTGAGGCATACTATAAGGTCGTGGACCCAGCAGTTCAGAGGGAAGGCGGTTTGCGTCTTACACATTACATCAATCTAAAAATACTTCTGCCGTATGCTGACCGGAGACGTAAGTAAACACAGAGTGAGCATTGGCTCCTTTTTACGTCTTCCCTCCTCATGCTGAAGAAAATAAATACAATCTTCTTCTAGACTAAAGAAGGACAACTTGGCCGTCCTGACTCCATTCTGGGGCAACCACAGTGTTCTAGAGCCCAGGGCTTGACTCAGAGTAAAGAATAAGAATACTGGGATTGTCATTTTAGCAGCTCAAAGTGTAGGATCTGACACAGAAGAGGAGTCCCATGGAAAATGGTGGTCCATGAGGTTCCCTCGGACAACTCACAGCTGGGCCCTGGGATGTGCAAGGGGGGACACACTGGAAGGGAAGCAGAGTAAGTCTATGTGTTGGTGATGAGGATGAGGCAGGGGGTCCCTTACTTTGACCAGGGTGTTGCAAAGACACTGGGGTTGGGCGTCTACTCACCTTAGCCATGGTTTTAACCCTTCATGGCTTTGCAACCCATTCCTTGGATGAAAATCTCTGTCTCTTCTCCCCTCTAGATCTCAATAAAATAAAACATACCATGGTGAGGTTAGCCTAATCCCACAAAGGAAAAGGAGCCTGCCTTTCTTCCTCACCCTTGTGTCTCCAGGCCCAGAATACTGCCTACCTCTTAGGTGATAAATATTTGAAAGGTAGGGCAGGAAGGAGACAGAGGCGGACACTCCCTGGACAGTATCTTGGTCAATCCAAGGAAATCCAGGTAAGTGTGAAAGTTTGGCGGTCAGGGTCAGGACTTGGACAGAACTGAACTGCACACGGGATCAAGGGAAGAAAATGAGGGTAAGGATAGTCCAGGAGTGCAAAAGCTGCATATGAGCTATACGCAGTATCACTCACTCAACAAGTACTAAGTCCCAATTATGTGCCAGGTACTACTCCAAGAGACACTTGACATCTTGTAGCAAACAAACAGATGAAAATTCCTGTAATCTTGGAGCAGGTAGCAAGTGGCTCCAGAGGGAGTGTTAATAATAACTACTTAATGATTTACTAATATCAGCTGGGGCTCCTGGGTGACTCAGTTGGTTGAGCATCTGGCCTTTGATCTCTGCTCTGGTCTCAATCTTAGGGTCGTGAGTTTGAGCCCTGTTTGGGGATCCATGCTGGACATGAAACCTACTCTAAAAAGGGATGATAAAATAAAAATAATATCAGTTAATGATTGCTTACCGTCTGCCAGGCGGTGTCACCATGAGCTCACTCAGACTTCACCGTCTGCAGATGGGGAAACCGTTCATGTGCTTCTATTTTTACACAAGCTCTCGCTTTTCCAAGGGTCATTCTTTAGACCTTGACTTTGGGGGGCACAAGGCTTGGGAGTGAACAGAGTCAGAACTAAAGGCCTGGGATATTGCATTTCAACATGCCTACTAGTGTGTAGACGAGTCATCTCACCACTTAAAGCTCATTACCGGAAGACCAAACAACATGGCTGCATTTAACAGAATAATGAGATTTCGGCGCCATGTTCATATGAAAAATGAGTTGTAAGAAATGGCTTCAAAACAAAGAACATCAAATGTTTTTATTTCGTTGTGTGTTAGGAGAACATCAACAGTGAAGTGTGCTATAAATTCTTTCAAAAACAACTTTAGAAAAAAATAGTACTGCCCCATTGACATGAATTCGGTTGAAAATCCCAGCCAGATGGTGATTACTAAAACAAACAAAAAACATTCCAGTTAAACAGACATACACATTCTTGTGTAACAGTTTCCATAAAGACGTTAAATGTATCCATACAGAGAGAAATTCCAGCCAGAAATGGCCATACCCCAAGAGTTCTCCTAAATACCAAGTCTTCCAGAAATTTTCAACTTTATCCAGGGGTCTTATTCATGCTCATACCTTCTACACCTAGAGTTTTCTCTGCTAAACTAGCCTCGTTTATTAGTCATTAAGCTGACAGAGGATTTTGAAGCTTCTGCGTTGTCCCGGGTGCTGGGGACATGGCAACAAATGGGACACAGGACAGTTAATCATCTAGCGGGAAGACCGATCCCAGGCAAGTACGTCTCAAGCATTCAGAGTTGCTCCAGAAAATAAGACCGTATTTTCTGCTCACCCTAGGCAAAGGTCTACCTAGAGAACTCTTGCCCGGCCTCTGTACAGACCCCTCCCTACAGTGGCTGAGAGCTGAAGCATCCTTTCCATTCGAAACTGTGAGCCCCGCTCCAACTGCAGGGATGTGGGACAGCTCTATGTCCTGACAAGACAATCCCCTCACGGTCTAACTTGGAGGCTATCATGAGAACTGCAGTCTTACTTGCAAATGGGCTCCCAGCAGCCACACCGTGCCCCATCTGGCTCCTTTTCAGCGAGCTCTTTCACAGCCAGGAGCCCCCAAATCTTAGGGTCTAGTCTCACTTGGGGTCACCTTGAACCAGGAGAAGTTGAGGTCTGAGAGGTCCAGGTGTTCTGGGATTCAGAATTCCCTGCTCTATCAAGGACTGTTTTAGCTATACTACAGTTGAGGAAGAATTGGAACATTCCTCAGGGAACTTCTCTCTATTTATAACATTGTTTCTATGGGAAAAAGTGTTCCAAGTGACAATCATTTTTAAAACAGGGTTCTGAGATCACAGCCTTTCCATGGCTGGAGGTCTGCTGGTAACTATTTCTTCACATGTAGAGATGACATTGAAGTTAAAAAAAAAAAATTGCATCTAGAATAAACAGAACAAGGAAAAAGCAGATGTTGTTTCTTGTATTTTTTGGTGAGTTCTTAAATCAAGTGATTTTTTTTTTTTTTAAGAAGCCATGTTTATTTCAATAGGTAACAATGATTTGCTGTTCGCTGGCTACTGAGTTAAAGTCTGTATGTGTATGATCTCGTGTGATCTTCATGGTAACCCTCTGAGATGTATAAAAAGGAACCTGAGCTCATTTATGGTGCTTAGCTGCTGACCGCTTTGAAGCCCCAGCCGTCTGCCCCACATCTTGACAAGCTGGTAAAGAAAGCTGAAGTGTTCCCTCCTTTCACACGGTTTGGAAGTTGAAATCATGTCAACTCCTCTTGCAAGGGGAAATCCTCCCCTTAAACTCCAAGACCAGTCTCCTTCCTCTGCTCCCTTAAACCATTCTTGTACAGGCTTGGCTACCCACCTACGCGCCCCCAGAAATTCTGTGACTTATAAACCCTTCAAGAGCCTCATGGCATCTGTGTGATATCATCACTCTCAACATCCAAACCACATTTTGGGTGAGGGGTCCATGTCCCCACCCCCCCCCCGGGAAGTGACCACTGCAGGTAGGATATGGCAGTCTCTGTTCTGCAGATGAAGGCGTTGTGCCTCTCATCCTTGACCTTTTGAAAATTAGGGTACAAGGGCACCTGGGTGACTTAAGCATCTAACTCTTGGTTTAGGCTCATGATCTCAGGGTCCCAGGATCGAGCCCCACATCGGGCTCCACAATGGACAGGGAGTCTGCTTGAAGATTCTCTCCCTCTCCCTCTGTCTCTCTCTTTTTCTCTCAAATAAATCTTAAAAAACCAGAACTTAATATACAGACTTGCATTGAAGGCTCATACGTCTTGCTAATATTTAACACCGACCTGTTTCAAGCCCTTTTTATGCATTAACTTACAGTGTCCTCTTACTCTCTCTGTGAGCTGCATACCACTGTTATCCCCATTTTTGTAGATGAAGAAACTGAGTAACAGCACACTTAATGGACTTAGGCAGAATCAACTGACTAAGAGATGGTAGTGTTTGGACTTGAACCCAGGCTTTGTGGCTCCGAAATGGTATTCTTAGCTACAGGGCTAGGATGCTTCTGACGTGGCATATGACTAAAAAAGCTGATGAGGAACCCAGGGTACAAGGGTTGTATTCTTGCCACTGCTTAGGTGGACAGCCCTTGTTTAAAGGAACTATGTTTTAAAGATTTTTTTTTTTATTTATTTGACAGAGAGAGATCACAAGTAGGCAGAGAGGCAGGCAGAGAGAGAGGAAGAAGCAGGCTCCCCAATGAGCAGAGAGCCCGATGCGGGGCTCGATCCCAGGACCCTGAGATCATGACCTGAGCCGAAGGCAGCGGCTTAACCCACTGAGCCACCCAGGCGCCCCTAAAGGAATTATGTTAATGACACGTTCACTGCTTTCATTAATGCTCTTATATTCATACATGCTCCTTTGGTACTGCAAACTTCTAGAAGGAAAAGCCAATAACTTGCTGTCTCTGACATCCCTTTGCCCCCAAGAACCAGGAGATTGCTTTTCAGACAATGGGGGCTCGACAAAGGGCATTCAAATCATTTAAAATCAGACGGAGTCCCTTTGGTTTCAACTCCAGCCTCCATACTGTGCTATGCGTCATTACAAATAGGCCAAGACTCTTCAGCGATTGCCATGGAAACTCTCTAGAATCCTTGTTCTCCGACTTGTGCCATCTGTCTGACTAAACGTATAGCAAGGAAAATAATCTGTAATTTCTCCTAGGAAGGAGCCCCCACTTCACCAGGAAAGTATATATTTTTAAACCATCTGCTTCCCCTCCAGGCTTTCCAGCAACTTCTCTGCAGCTAATACATGGTATGAAATTTTTTTTTAAAGATTTTATTTATTTATTTGATAGAGACACAGTGAGAGAGGGAACACAAGCAGGGGGAGTGGGAGAGAGAGAAGCAGGCTTCCAACTCAGCCCGATGTGGGGCTCGATCCCAGGACCCTGGGATCATGACCTGAGCTGAAGGCAGATGCTTAGCAACTGAGCCACCCAGGTGTCCCCCATGGTATGAAATTTTTCACAGCTGATTCACTGTTACATGGCTACTCGTTCTAGAAACCCAGTTATTTGGAAGAGTGGGAGAAAATATGAATCAAAGAAAATCAGCACAGATGTGCAAATTACTCCAGTCTGTGTACTGGAGGCCAGGTTTGCTGCTGTTAAAGCTTGGTCTTGACTTCATCTACCTCAAAACCCTGGGTCTAATAGTGGGTAAAATTTGCCTGTGAACAAAACTAGCTAATAATGCAGCACTGTCAGAAGGTAAGGGAGCCTCTGGAGGACTTTGAGGAACAAAACTTGACATGACTTATCAAATACGTCACTTCTCTGAGGAAACAGGTGAAAGCCAGAGGGGGAAGTGTGGGAGGCACAATGTACTTCATTCAGTTTGATGGTTTTCCATCTGTGCTCCAAGGAGCCCCTGAATTCTCTCTGCTTTACCGCTGGAGCCACCAAAGGAAAGAGGTGAGGGCAGTCATTCCTAGACTCATCCCCCCAACTTTCCCAGAACACCTCTGTGTTTATTTGGTTTTCACGTGAGGATTCTCATAAAATTGATTTTAACAAATAATCCTAGAAACTCCTGATATAGTCCAGCTTCTTCCTTTTAGACTCGAGGACAAAGAACACCAGAAAGTTCCAGGCCCTGCTAAGGCCTCAGAGATACTCAGGGGAAGCCAAGTGTAGAACAGTTCTCGGAGTCCCCCATCTAATCCTCTCTCATTGGTCTTTTTGGCTGGAAATATAATGTTAATGGACATTTGCCACTCAAAGATAGAGTTCTGGGGGCGCCTGGTTGGCTCAGTGGGTTAAGCCGCTGCCTTTGGCTCAGGTCATGATCTCAGGGTCCTGGGATCGAGTACCGCATCGGGCTCTCTGCTCAGCAGGGAGCCCGCTTCCCTCTCTCTCTCTCTCTGCCTGCCTCTCCGTCTACTTGTGATCTCTATCAAATAAATAAATAAAATCTTTAAAAAAAAAAAAAGAGTTCTGAAATATTTTCTCAGTCCCCATCCTGAAATTCATTCTCTTGCCAACTAACGTCTGGCTTCTTTGATTTTATTTTCATCTAGCCAATTGCATGGGGTGCCTAGCACAGATTTTTCCAACAACATCCTCATTGTTCTTCAGGTAGATTAAATAGTGTTTATTTCCTGAAAATTCCCAGTGCACTGTGTCCTGAGAGAAATAAAGCTTGCAGAAGCCTATCAGCAAGGTTCTGGGTCTGGAGACCTCCAAGATCTTTGAAGATCTGCCCTTCAAAGTAAACACTTTCTATTCACAGAGTGGGAAAATCATAAAATCTCTCTTTGACAGAAGTTAAATAGCTAAATTCATCAGATCTCCCAGGAGGAAAAAAATAATAATAATAAAGGAGAAAAGCCCATGTTGTCTTTGTTAAATGGAACAGGTTTCCAGGTGATAACATTGTTACTGGAAGAGACCACGGCGATGATTTCTCCAGGAGAACCTATGGTTTGCAGAATCCGTCACCGTCATCTTCTTCTTCTTTATCTTCAGCACAGCAGCCATTTTTTGAGCACTTACTATGGACCCAGCAACTGTGCTAAGCTCTTTATCAGCTCTGACATTTAATCTCCATGATCACGCTGGGTACTGTTATTCCCCCGGTCTTCAGGTATGGAAATTAAGGTTCACAGTGGTTGAATCGGTGCCCCAGTGTTGCACAGCTACATGGAAGGTCATTCACTCTGTCTTCCACGGATGGTGACTCCCAGCCTCATGGGGCTGATTAATGGCAGATTCAGGGATCACACCAGGACCGTCAGGATCCAAAGCCCAAGTTCTAATCGCTTATGTAAGCATCTGCTTCAGAAACCCACACGTGTCCTCAGACTCTGTGAGTCTTGTTTTGATAGTTGTTGATAATTTGTTGATAATTATGAGTCAAGAAGGAAGTAAGCTGGCTATTAATTACTGGGTGTGACTCAAACCCAAGGCAAGTTCCCAAGGAGACTTCATTCATTCTGGATTTTTTTTCCCCCAGGTATCAACTAGTTTTAGCTTCATGATATAATTTTTTTTTAATTTTTAGTTTGAAGCAATTTCAAACTTAGAGGAAAGTTGCATTAGAGTGGAGAATTCCCAAACGCTTGTTACCAGATTCAGCAGTCATTCCTGTTTTGCCACACATGCTTCTCTGGTTTGGTCTCTCTGTGTGTGTATAATATCACATATACACCATATATGATTATACATGTGTACATTTTGGTTGTCCTTCATGTGTGGTCCCTGGGAACCAAGAGCACCTGAGTACTAGTTAGAAATACAAATTCCTGGACCTTACCCCAGAATTACTAAACCAGAAGTCCTGGGGTAGCAAGCCTAATGACCCTCTGTGGATTTTGAAGTTCACTTGAGTTTGAGAACCACTGTCCCGTGGAAGACCATTTGGTGGGGAATTATTCTAAGCACTTGTTCTTTTTCTCATAAAAGGAGAGAAGCTGGAAAAAGTTGGGAGGTATAGCATAGTTTTTCTAAGATTGACCATGGCATAAAAAACATCATTGTTGAGTTTTTCTCCAGCCCACTGATTTGATTCATATGAAGGGACTCTATAGGCTAAAGTAAGTTCTAGGACCTAGTGTTCTCATAAAGATTCAAATAGGACTTTCCAAATTACTCCCTGGAGTGGATTCATTTCTGTGTACGTAATCCCTCTGAAACTGTTCTAACTTTCCTGCTCACACTCATATAAAAGAGTTCTTACAGAAACACAAATATAATCATCACAGAGAAGCTTAATGATTATATAAATGATGCTCACTAAAGGGGCTTATTATAAGTTTTAGAAGACGAGAGTTTGAGTTGAATCCCCCTTCTAGAAAGCAGTTTAATAAGGCTATCAATCTTTGAAGTGAGAGATGAAATCATCAACCATATAAAATTCACATTTCTCCCTTAAAAAATATGATTCCGGGTTTACAACCTGCAAAGTGAACATTCCCAGCTTCAAACTGTGCGTGCGTGCGTGCGTGCGTGCGTGTGTGTGTGTGTTTACAAGTGGAGACTTAGTCTTACAATAGGTTAGCATGGTTACCAACGATTATTTATTTCTGTAGTCAGGGTTGGTTACCAGCCATCATAAGACCATGACTGTGTATATAGAGCCAGGAATAAACTTCCATAGAAGGAACCCTGAAAAACAGAGCTTTGGGCTATTAAAGTCTGAGTATCTCTATGAAGTAGTCCTTTTAGGGAGGTTTCTTCCCATTTAGTATGACATTAAGTCATATTATAATAAATAGCTGAAATTATAAAGCCTAGATGATCCATTTATTTCAGACATAAGTCTGCAAAGAAGAGGAGGAAAAGGCAGAATTGGGGGCAGTTTCTCAGAGTGCTTTAAAATGAAATCTGACTTGTATTTAGTATTTGTGTGTAGGGAGGGAGAAGGAGGTTTAATATTCATTTCCTGGGATTTACAAGCTGTGGAATTTGGACGGTGTTCATATATATTTATTCTAAAACTTCAAAGAGCTCTATCTCACAACATCTCAGCAAAGATGAGATAACAAATGAACAAAGGACACAACCTAATATATTTTGGGATTTTTATTCCTCCCCCACAGGCAAGGTAATCTTTTTGGAAACTAACCATTCTCAAAACCCCCCTTGCAATCTTGATACTATGTGTCCTCCTCCCAACAATCCTAGCCATGGATTATAGCTAAAGCCTTGCAACACCCCTCCTCGAATTACCCCCTCGGAGCTCTCTCCCTTTAGAACTGACTTTGATATTTGGCAACTCCTTTCTCCCTCACTTCAGGTCCCAAATCCAGCCTAAGAAGCCCTGTTGCATATCGTATCTGACGATATGCACCCTGACATACCACATTTCTGATAAGCGATCCACAAGAATTTATCAATATAGCTTTTATGGCAATGTCATCACAAGAGCTCTGAACTTGGGATCTAGAAACCTGAATTTGAGTTTGGGTTTGGCTGCTAATGAGTTTGTAACCTTGGGTTCACGCTGAAGATCATTATCCTCATTTGTAAAATGAGGAGGTTGGAGTAGGTGACCTAGAAAATAATGTTGACCACTCAAATTCTATGGCAATTGTTTTCCCAGTTTTACTGAGACATAATTAACATAGAACATTGCATAAAATCTATGGTAGACAGTGTAATGACTCACCTGTATCATGACATGGTCATTACAATAAGTTTGGCTAACATCTATCATCTCATATAGACATAAAGAAAAGTTTTCTTTCCTTGTGATAAGAATTCTTAGGAGCTACTCTTTCAACAACTTTCAAATATACTCTATGGCAGTACTAGCTATAAGTTATCGTGTTGTGCATTATATCCTTAGGACTTATTTATCTTACAACTAGAACATGGTGCCTTTTGACCACTTCCTCCAATTCCCCTCCCCCACCCTCTACCTCCAGGAACGACAAGTTTGACCTCCTTTTCTATGAATTTGGCTTCTTCCTTTTTTCTTTTTCTTAAGATTCCACATAAAGTGTGATCAGACAGTATTTACCTTTCTCTGACTTAATTTGTTTACCATAATGCCCTCAATGTTCATTCATGCTGTCGCAAGTGACAGGAATGCTGCTTTTTTGTGGTTGAATAATATTGCATTGTGTATATATACCACAGCTTCTTGATCTATTCATTTTTGATGGACGCTAAGGTGGTTTCCCTGATGTGGTTATTGTATGGACATAGGGGTGTAGAATTCTCTTTGACATAGTGTTTTCAACTCCTTTGGATATATCCCCAGAAATGGGATTGTCAGACCATACAGTAGTTTTACTATTTTTGAAGAAACTCCGTACTGTTTTCCAAGAGGCTGTCTACACTCCCACCAACAGTGCACAAGGGTTTCCTCGTCTCTACATCCTCACCAACAATTGTTTTCTCTTGTTTTTTTGATAGTGGTTGTTCTAACAGGTGTTAAATGATACCTCATTGTGATTTTGATTTGCATTTCTCTAATGATTACTGTTGTAGAGTAGCTTTTCATGTACCTGTTGGCCATTTGTATATCTTCTTGGGAAAAATGTCTGTTCAGGTCCTTTGCCCATCTTTTAGATGGGATTATTTGGGGTTTTTTGTTACTGTGTTTTATGAGTTCTTTATACATTTTGTATGTTAACGCCTTATTGGATATATGGTTTGCAAATATTTTTTTTCCCATTCCACAGGTTGCTTTCCACTTTGTTGATCATTCTTTGCTGTGCAGAAGCTTTTAATTAGATCTGATCCCACTAGTTTATTTTTTATCTTGTTGGTGCTCCTTATGTGTTATATCCAAAAAATCATTGCTGAGACCGTATCAAGGAACTTCCTTCCTTTTTTTTCTTCTAGGAATTTTGTGGTTTCCACTCTTACCTTGCATTTAAACCTTTAATCCATTTCAAGTTAATTTTTGTGAGTAGTGTGAGATAGGGGCCTAATTCCATTCTTTAACATGTGAATATCCCATTTTCCCAGCACCATTTTCTTAAGAGACTGTCTTTTCCCCATTGAGTATCCTTGGTTCCCTTGTCAAATATTTGTTGAATGTCTATGCATGAGTTTATTTCTGGGCTCTTGATTCTCTTCTGTTGGTCCGTGTTTCTATTTTTATGCCAGTACCATATTGTTTTGACTACGATAGCTGTGTAACATAGCTTGAAGTGAGCAAGTGCGATGCCTCCTGCTTTGTTCTTTTTTCTCAGGATGGCTTTAGCTATTTGGAGTCTTTTGTAATTCCATGTAAATATTAAGGTCTTTTCTTTTCTTTTTTTTTTTTTTTACTTCCGGAGTAAATGGAACTGGGATTTTGATAGAGATTGCATTGAAGCTATAGATAGCTTTGAGTAATGTGGACATTTTAACTATTAATTCTTCTAGTACTTTAATATGGGATATCTTTGCATTTACTTATGACTTTTTAGATTTCTTTCATAGTTGTCTTGTAGTTTTCAATGAAGTGATCTTTCACCTCCTTGGTTAAATTTATCCCTAAATTTATTATTATTTTTAAAAATTTTTATTTATTTATTTGACAGAGAGAGAGAGAGAGATCACAAGTAGGCAGAGAGACAGGCAGAGACGGGGGCAGGGAAGCAGGCCCCCCACTGACCAGAGAGCCCGATGTGGGGCTCCATCCCAGGACCGTGAGATCATGACCTGAGCCAAAGGCAGATGCTTAACCCACTGAGCCACCCAGGTGCCCCAAATTTATTATTATTGTAAATGGTATAATTTTCTTTATTTTCCAGATAATTCACTGTTAGTGTGTAGAAACGATAGTGATTTTGTATGTTAGTTTTGTATTTGGCAACTTTGTGCATGTGTTGATTAGGTCAAATGGTTTTTTGGTAGAGTCCTTAAGGATGGATGGATATATCTATCTATCTATCTATCTATATCTATGAAGAGAACAGATGGACATAGGAAAACCCCCAAACCTGGTTAACCCAAAACCTGGTTAAAGCTCAGAAGTAATAACAATGTGGATTGCCTATTTTCAAACCCTGTGTGTATATATATATATATACATATATATATACATATATGTATATGTGTGTGTGTATATATGCGCATATATATATATATATATATATATATATATATATATTCACGTCATCTGCCCATAGAGACCATTTTACTTATTCTTTTTAAGTCCTGATGTCTTTTAGTTCTTGCGTGGTTGCTCTAGCTGAAACTCCTATGTTAAATAGGAGTGTGAAAGTAGGCACCCTTGTTCTGTTTTTCATCTTAGAGGAAAAGCTTTCAACCTTTCACATTAAGAGTGTCATTAGCTGTGGGCTTGTCATATATGGTCTTTATTATATTGAGGTACATCCCTTCTGTGCCTAATTTGTCAAGAATTTTTATCATGAACAGATGTTAAATTGTGTCAAATGCATTTTCTGCATCTATTGAGATGACTATATAATTATTTTCTTTTATTCTGTGGATGTGATGTAGCGGATACATTCGTGTGTGTTGAACCATCCTTGCATTTCTGGTATAAATCCCGCTAGATCATGGTAAATGATCTTTGTATTGTGAAGCTATATTTGATTTGTTAGTTTCTTATTGAGAGTTTCTGCATCTACATCATCAGAGATATTGGCCTATAGTTGTCTTTTCTTGGAGTGACCTTTCCTGGCTTTGGTATCAGGGTAGTGCTAGCCTCATGAAATGAATTTGAGAGTATCCCCTCCTCTTCTATTTTTTGGGGAGAATCTGTTAAGCATTGACATTAATTCTTCCTTAAATGTCTTACAAAATTCACCTGTGAAACCATTTCATCCAGAGCTTTTCTTTGGTGGTAGATTTTTTATGAATGATTCAATCTCTGTACTAGGAGTTGTCCTGTTTATATTTCTTATGTCTTTCTGATTCAGTATTGGTAAGTTGTATGTCTTAGGACACTTTTTCACATTATGTCCCAAGAACTGCAAATATAAATTTAAAAAATAATAATAAATAGCACTTGAGAAGGAAACCAACTTAAAAACTCAATGTACCAGAAAATGTGCCAAGTGTATTTCTGTGGACCATCTAATATTATCTTTGCAATGACTGTGCGAGATGTTTTGGTTTTATTTCCATTTTATAGATAAAAGAGTGAATTTCAGAGCAGTTAAATAATTTTAAGTTGCAAATATTTACTTTATATCCTATAAGAGATGCCCCTCAAATATGCAGATCACCTTCCCGAGAGTTCTAACAGCCATACATAAGTACCGGTCCCCATGGTTTAGGGATATTTACTTCCTAAGCAGTGCATGGTAAGGCTGACTTGTTTCTTAATAAAAATGTACCATTCACTTAAGGAAAGTGAAATTCTTGTGCAAATCTTCTCTACCAATACAAGGTGTCACCCAAAAAAGCTGGTGTCAAAGTAAATGCTTCTAACCAAAGAATACTGGCCAGTAAAACTTACCTGCCCATGTCCCCTAGACCCCTGATCTTTGCCAAGAGATGGGGATTTCTTTTTGGTTAGTCAAGTAAACAACCACATGCTGTTGAATGAACCAGTCAATGTTCTGTGTCTGTGAGAAACATCCTGGGTAAAATGTCCAGATCTGATGACTCATAAGTATTTAATATATGATGGTTGAATTATCACTATTTTCCGAAATTTAAGGAATAATGAGAGTTAATGCCAACAGCTTTCGAGCTCTGTAGCAAAGCAGGGGAGGAGATATTTGGGGACATTTTGGACTTTATTTTACCACTATTCTCATTAGGGCCAAGCCTTTGTTAATTTCACCTCCAACAGTTAAAGGTTTTCTAAAATCACTGTTAACTTTAGGTTCTTCGGGGCCTTGTTTTTGGCATAAGCAAGAAGAAACCCTTGAAAAATGGTATTTTGAAATTTTTTTTTTCTAATTGTGCTTTTATAAAGATAGTTGGACAAAATGCCTGTTTCCCTTAGGGAAAGAACCATCCACATAAACAAAGAGAGTAAAAACTGCTTTTTTCATTTTTGCTTTTATTTCCTTCTTTCACGCATCTGTGTAATGACTCATGGAGTCCACCACTCACTAGATCCCGGAGAGTACAAAATGACAGAAACGGGATATCTGTCCTCAGGAAGGGCATATGGGGCTGGGTAAGACAGATGGGCAAGTAAATAATTACTAAAATGGGTGCTAGAGAAAAGTATTTGAGGGGAAGAAAGATGATTCTGAGAAAATGAGGCATTGACCCAAGCGAGGGGGGACAGATTGGTGAGGGCATCATCACGGCAGTGGTGTTACTGGGATCAGCCTAGCAAAGACTGGGAAGGGGAGGAAGGAGCAGAGAATATTCTCCTGGGGACTGAGATCCTATCTAGAGCCCCTCGTTTTCTGTTTCACGTGAGCCAATAGACTCTACAGGAGAAGGAAGGGGAGAACCCCTGTGGAACCTGAGGGTCAATGTGGTGTCCAAGCCTGAGAGAGAGAGAGAGAGAGAGAGAGAGAGAGAGAGAGAGAGAGAGAAGGAAGAGAAGAGAAGGGAAGCGTTTGGTGGAGCGCCAAACCCTGAGTCAGGTAATAAACAAGTTATGGATTATGACTGAGTGTCCAGAAATAGGAAGAGGGAATTAAAGTTCTTTCTAGTTTTTTAAAATCTTGATTGTTAATGATGAGCTGGGATGAGAATGGTGGTTCTTTCATTATAGCAGTTGGTAGATAGAATATTCAATTGTGGATTTTTTTTTTTAAGCTCAAGTCAATTATGTGGTTATTTGGCTACATTTGAAATTTTGGAGGATTGAAATTTGCCGTTTTTCTTCCCAATATTTAGTGTCCCCCCAGAGGACACTCTGAATCACCCACACAGTCTAAGACAGCAGTGGTAGGAACACTCTCATGGACTCTGCATGTGCAAATACAGGGTATAGGGAAACGTGTCTTTTAGGGCTACTCTTGTCTGGCAATGTATACCCAAGAGCAGAGATGAAAACAGGTTCAGGTACCAACTCTGACCTGTAGACCACCGGGCTTTCCAGAAATCTCCACCGTGCAGGATTCTGACCTAGCAAAGATGAATGCCTTGATAGACAAGCTGTGCGTGTTGATTGTGGGCCCTGATACCACCTCTAGCTTTGCCACAAGGTAGTTGTGTGACCTTGAACAAGTCATTTCACCTTCCTGGGCCCCAGTTCCTTCACATCTAAAAAATGGAAGCTGGGTTATTCTTCCTCCCAGCCTGACATTCAGGTTTTAAGATGCAGAGAGTACTTTTTCTGTTACACATTCATTTCTGAGTTACATCTTGTACAGTCCAGTTTAAAAAAAAAAAAAAAAGGGACCCTGGATATACCATTTTAAGAAGAAGTAACTCACTTAAGCCTCAAGCTGATAGTACGTTCTATTTTGATAAAGTGGCATTAATAATTTGACAGTAATACACAGTTCATTGTGACCATGTTTGGGCTTTTAAGGTCTGAGTGGGGGTTGTGGCTGGGCCCGGGCCTTAGCCGCCACTTAGCCAGGCTTCTCATCCTTCTCTTTCCTTATATGTCGGTTCTTCTGGCTCTAATCCTTTGTTTGTTCTACTTAACCACCATGTCCCCTGGAGTCACGAGGGGGCTGGAGTCCTGCCTTGCTGGAGGTCAAGGTCTAATTCTTATCATTTGGGTTTGGTGGTAGATAGAACTGTTGGAAGGTGGGTAGTTTGAGGAGGCAAAAGGTTACAAAGACTTGTCTAGATGGAGTTCTCAAGGCAATGTCTCAGACTGGCACCAGCCGGGTCCCTGGAAATGAGCCGGGTTTGGAGGAGGCTGAAAGAAGTGCCTGGGTTACCACCAGCAACACCCCTGGATGTATATTCTCCAAACGGGGCCTCCTACGACGTGTACTTGAGGACACTTCCTGTAGGCTTCAGGGCTGCCTCTACTTCTTCAGTTTCCGGAGAGCAACAGCCACCAGCCTGGTGATCCTCAACCCCACTGAACAGTAGACTCTTTAGGGAAGCTTTTGAAAAATGTTGACACCCAGTCCCTAATCCCCAGAGGTTCTGGATTAATTGGTCCAGGGGAAAATTGAAAACTCATTTAGGGGTCTATTTGAAACTCCCCGGGTAATTCAAATGTACCACTAAGGTTGAAACTCACTCCGTTAGGACCTCAACCTGACCTATTTCCTTTAAAAGCTGTGCACAGAAGAAAGGCTGGTCTGCATCCCAGGGTATATACTGGTGGCCCATGGTTAGGATTCGGACTGTAGAAGTGTTTTGTTTGGCCAGCACAATGTTAAAAAGCAGGCAAGCAAATAAACAAAAGGCCCTGAATTTGAATGCCTTTCCAGAAGGCCTAATGCTCAGCGGGCTTTTAGGTTTTTGTTACTTGCATGACTTTTGTAGGTATTTGGTTAGGCAGCTCCTGGTCTACTGAGACCAGTATAGACACAGCCGTTTGTTTTCCTCTCCTAATGAAGAAGACTAGTGGGAACGGTGGTGGTGGGGATGGTGGAGGGGTGGGGGAGTGAAGATGGGGGTGTAGGGGTGAGGAGTTTGAGGAGGAGGATGGCAAGAAGATAATCAGAAACCTGCAGACAATCTACCTGAAATTATGACTCCCGCTTCCCCTGAGTTCTTACCTTATTGCCATATTTTTGTGACTAGCGTTGGGCTCCAGCCCCAAATGCATGAAAGGCTATCCCCAAGGAGGAGGAGTTCGCACAGAATGGATCAGTTTTAAGGACATTCACAGGACCAGGGTGCTAGGGGATGATGGACGGGAGGAGCTCACTCCCTCAGACCGTGGGTGGTACACTGAGTTGGGTCTGAGCAAGGATTTCAAAAATGTCCTTGCTTCCGGCTTCCTCCAGCAGCCTTTGTTGGCAATGAGAACTGCTCCCCAAGGTCAGGTGTGGGGACTTCAGCTTCCTTGCAGAAAGTCAGAAGGTGTGGGTGGACTCCAGCACTGCTGGTTTTCCTACCCACTGCAGTATTTCTGAATATGCAGAAGATCTCTTTCTGGAAAACTACTAACACCCTGTATCACAAACTCTCAATACAGAGGATGGTACTAATTCATTTTAACCCATTGTTTGCACCACAGATGCTTACTTTCATTTTCCTGGGAGCAGGAAAATGAACGGCGCCCTCCCAGGTACAGGGCAGTGATGGTGTGGTGGCAATGGCTGATTGATGGGCCTGGGTCATTTTCAGTTCTCTTCTTTGTACTTACAGGTGGGGCCACAAAATCTCAAAATTCCCTTGGCAATAGCACATTACTATTAGTGGTTAAAGCTCAGAAGTAATAACGATGTGGATTGGCCGTCTATTTTCAAACCGTAAAAGCCAGCTCAAGTTTGCAGTCAGCACTTCTATCTCTGCTTCCTTTTAAGTGTGTTACGAGAGAGAGATCAGTTCTTGTCTTAATCCTGTAAATGGGTTCACACCTGTCCACCCTGAACGAACACGTGACACAGAAACCTGCTGATTTAAATATGGCGGAAAGTGAATGGCCTGGGTTTCCTGCTGGACCTTCAGGCACCTCACACTTCCAGAGCCCCTATCCTGTGCCTCAGCTACTGAGAACTTAGCCGAGAATCAGGATGTGCTACTTTCTGTTCCCCCCCTTTTTTTTTCTTTTCTGTTTATTGTTTTAAAGCTTTAAAAGCTTTAAAAAAGTTTTAAAAAGCTTTAAAAAGTTTTAAAGCTTTAAAACATGTAAGACTTGAGTAATGAGGATCTTACTTAGGGGATGATAGCTATAGCGATTTATGCCCTGTCTTCTGGACCAGATGACAGAGGACATGCCCAACCCTCTGACTCACATATTGCTGCTACCCTACCACCATGTTGGGGGTCCATTAACAGGGACATAAGAAAGAAGAGGGTCTTTATTTGAACATAACCACCCATAGGTGAACACGAAATTTCTCCTATGAGACTCTTCAACTATAATAAAGATCATGACTGGGGAATCATTGTGGTTTTAATCTTTATTCCTCCCTGTGGGAGAGCAGGCCACCATTTTGCTCTCTGTTCATGAGCAGCGAGGACAGAGCTGCCATCTTATTTTGGGTTTGGGGGTTTTCCTCTGGCCATCTGTTCTCTTCATCATCGTGCAAGAGATTTATTGCCATAAAAATTATTTCATAAAATTATTGCCATAAAGATTATTTTTATTACTGCTGCTGACGTGCCGCTCCTCACAGGATATTTGTATCAATCTTTCTCTCTCTTGAGGCTGTACTGACATCACCTTCTCATGCTACCCTTTGTATGGACTTCCAGGGTCCCATTTTCTCATGGTCATCTGCCTAATTAGTGACATGGCCAGGGTCATCTTAGATCCCATCCCGTCCATTTGTCTCTTAGGTTCATGACTTCATTGGTCACACTTTTCCTCATCACACTTGCCACGTCACCTTGCCCATCTAGAGTGTTGAAGCGCCTTGGAGTTTATAACCCACTGTCCCCTCCCTGACCTCTGCTACCCAGTGACTGACTGTTCTATGGGAGGGAAGATTGAAAATACCAACTTCCTTGCCTCAAGAAGAAATACCTCAAGAAGAAACAAACTCGGCAGAGCCGTTGATTATTCCATACTCCCCCAGTGGACCCAGTGGAGACTGGGACTTCCTCCGGGCATGGCTTCTTTGTTCTCTCCAGCTTCTCGACTCTCTTGGCAATTTCTCCCAGGAATTGGTCCTTAATAAATCATGTGCATCTACATTTTTGTTTTGGGGTCTGCTTCTAAGAAAACCCCATCTAAGACAGTTTCTTTTGTGTGCCAGACACTGTGATTAGTTTCTAATGGAAAAGAGAAGTGTGGGGGTCTGTTTGCATTAATAAGCTTTTCAGTGCTTATGGTGTGTCACTCTCAAAAATGATTTGACTATAGGAAGCCATGTTTATGGCTCTCCTGATGACAACTCATGGAACCCTGATGGCTTGTGGGACACAGTTTGGGAAATGCTAGAGTAAATAAGACTGCTGTAGCTAGCATCCACAACCACCTTCTTGAATTGCTGGCTTTGAGCCTTTCCAAGTACGACACCCACACTTTGCACCTCGTTATTTGTAGTCTAGATTATAGACCCACCTTGCTTCTTCTCAGATGGTCTTTGCTCCCACCTTGACTCTGGTTCCCATTCTCCTCCAGTTGTACTGCTCTAGGTAATAGCTGTGTGCTCTCCTTTTTCACTCTTTCGGGAACCTTTTCCCCTGAAACCACCACCATGAGCAGCACCTGGTCCTCCCCACCAGCAGGGGGCAGTGTTTCCTACCCAGGGATCCAGGCACCGCCTCCGACCCCATCCCCCACCTCAAAGAGGCGCAGATGAAACCAGGGCTGCTTCCAAAGCTCCCACCTCCCGTGATCAGCCACCCACCCCATGAAAAGTCCTTTAACTTTCTTTTAACTCATTCCTGCCCACTGGGTAGGGATTACGAGGTACTAAAAGGCATGCAGGTGTTTAGAGAGATTAGGTATTTCGCAAAGAGGGGAATAGTTCAGGGCTTTGACTGGAATCCCTTCAAGGCCGGCATAAAGCAGAATTCTAATAAGCTACGTGACCTCATTTCTGATTCCACAGCAGATGAGAAAGAAGGTGGGTGAGCAGCAGTGGTAGGGCTGGACAGTGAAAGCGTGAGCCCGCAGGTGGAACAGAAATAGGAAGAACTCAGGAAGGTTGCAGGCTGCGGGAAGCTCACACATCCACCCCTAGCTCTGTCGTGGAGAAGAAGGAGGAAAACTGTGCTCAGACCTCAGCCGCTGCCTGGCACTTCATTGCTCTTACTTATGGGCACAGAGCTGATTTCCACAGGGAAAAATTGGAGTCCCCGAGAAAATGGTTAATGGAGGTCATTGTACTCTGTTTAAGAAGGCAGCGAAGAGTGTAATGCACCTTTAAAAAGGTTTGTCTTCCCGGTTAAATAGTAATAGTTCACATTTGCTAACTAATATGATCCTGGGGCAATGATAATAGAATTTTCAGATTCTCGTTTAAGCATCAAAATAACTCTGCAAAGTCGGAACTGTGATCCTCCTCATTTTACAGGGGAGGTAAGTGAGTGGGAAGGGTTAAGCCCGGTGCCCGTCTGCCATAGTTGGCACGGGGCACAACCACACTTGGAGCCAGCTGGGTCTGATCGGAACCCACACCTGTCATCACTGTCGTGCGTCTGCAGAACCTCACAAACTCGCGAGTGGCTCAGGGGTGCCACCACCAGCTCTGGAGCGTTCCCTCTATCCACAGTACACATCCGAAAACGCGGCAACATTGTGTTTCTTAAATTGGCTCATTTCGAGAGGATGTTCTTAAGTAACAGGTTAAATGGAACAATAACAAAAGGTGCATCAAAAAGATGTACAATTCAGTCATCCCCAAAGAATGAAATAATTCGATTGTGCACGTCAGCCATCTCTGGGGGGATAAAACCCACAAACTCTGGTGGGCATGACTCCGTTTCTGTCAGTCCTTCAGGTCGTGTGCGTGTGTACTTTGCCAGTTTTCTAGATTCTTCCCCAAAGCCTCAGTCTTTGCCCCCTGCCCTCCGCAAGAGAGCTCTGGGCTTCCTGGGACAGGTGGCAGCCGGAGCCCCGGGGCTGACACGATGCTACAGGACATGACCACTAGAGGGAAGCAGGGAGGCCGTTATGCTTCATTTTCCTGAAGGATGCAAATCCGGGTTTGTTTATAAAGCCAACATTTTAAAGACGTTTTCATCCAAGAGACATACTTTATTGTGTGTGGTTGGTGCCAAAGAGAAGTGTGCTTCTGCAGACCCTTGGGGCACCTCATTTCCATCTCAAAACAGGCCTAGTCTGATACCAGCAGGTAACTTTGCCGTAGGTCCTCGGTCCCTGGTACGGCTCACCTGGTAGAAAAGGCATTTTCTTCTGCTGGGTCCCTTCACAACGTTTTGCAGGCTATATTAAATCCAGTAAAGTTTGCCCCAGTTCCGGAAGTCGTGTTGATCACCAACAATTGCAAAACACCTGCTGCTTGTCATTTATTTTTTGAGGAAGTTGTGTTAACCCAGACTAGAGGCAAAAGGAGGGGTCAGGTATGGACAGAAGTCGCCCACAGCCTCCCCCGATGAGTCACCTGGCTCCTGAAGGAGCTGTACCGACTAAGACTAAATAGCACCACCTAAAGACTCTCTTGGGAAGACCGCAGAATGTTCCGTGGGGGTGTGCTTTGAAAAGAGCTCCGTAGTTATTAACGTAATGACAATAATGATTACTCGGATTTATTTTTCAATTACCGTCTTTGTACATGTGGCTAAGAACACATCGCTTGAATGGGTGCACTTAAGGTTTTTATACCAAGAGCAGTGGGGGATTGGAGAAGGTTCAAGACGTTCTTCAACATGGAATAATAACCCGCCATCTTAAACGATACCAAGGAGTGTATTTATTGATAGGGAAAGATAGCCGTAATATATTAGGTTTTCTCAAGTAGGATCTAAGTCAGTATGAGCCCATTTGTGTAATACATAGTTATATACACACATTGAAAAAGTCTGGATGATGTATTGATCATCACTGTATGGTTGATTTAGAAGTGACATTTCCTTTACATTTTTCCTCTTGTTTTCTTCTCTGTGTTTTCAGATTTTTCTGCCTGGCCATGCATTATATGTATAATTTTTTTTTACATATTATATCATTTGTATTTCAAGCGGTTGTCTGATCTTTTTACCCAGGATATTCTCATAATATAATTTTCATCCCTCTGTCCTTATCCTACATCTGCAGGGCTGAATTAAGAACGGGCTGGGCGGAATGGCTGCTTTCTCGAACTGTTACACTTGCTCTCTCTTGCTTCCAGAATGTGATTTGTGGCTCTGAAATGCCCCTGCCCAAGGCTCTGGCTCCTCACACCAGCCCAGTCATCTTACCTTTCCTGTCTTCCTCTACTTCCCGAGCTCTATTCTTAGACTTGACTCTTTCCTGTTTCTCCTTTTCCCTGATGTGGGGGAGGGGAGGGCAGGCCTTTGATCCTTGTACCCTACCCCCTGCTCTTCCTTCTCCTTCTGGCCTCATCTATCAAAATCATCTCAGGGCTTTCCTGCCCCTTTCAAGTGCCTCTTCGCTCAGAGCTGAGAGCTCTCCAGCATTTCGGGGAGGCGGGAGGGGCAGTGGTGAAGCTGGGTGATACCCTTGGGGTCCCCTGCTTTCCCCGGGATGCCACGAACAGTAACCACGTCCGCAAGCCACCAGCAACCCCCACCACACCACACTCATACAGTGGACATTTATAAGGTCAAGTGACCTATTTTGACCAAAGACAGGCACAGCCAACAAAAATTAGACTCATCCTATTCCATTCTGAGATGGTTGAGGGAAGAGTACTTTCAAAGTTTATCTGAACATACCTTTCCTTCTAGAATCATAAGAAAGGCTTGCCCAGAAATGGTTCTTAGCTCCTGATGCCACTGCTGATGTAGGACAGCCGGACAAGGAGGTCTGAACCATAACCCCTGCCTGGAGCCCCCTCCCTTAATTCCATTCCAACTCCTGTCCATCCTTCAAGGCTGGCTAAGGTCTCCCTTCCTTGGAGCTCTTCCCAACCATTCCCACCCCCAGAGTGTCCATGGCACAGTCCTGGTCCTCACTAGCATTCCTGTAGTCCTGGGTGTACTGTTTGGGTAAGCACACGGGCTTCACAGTCAGGCTGCTGGGTTCCAGGGGTGGCCTGACCATGTGCAGGCTCTGTGACTCTGAGCCATGGACTTGACAGCAGCTTCCTCAATCTCTTTGTTTACAAAATGGGCACGACCCATTGTACCTACCTCATTGGGTGGTTGTAAGGATTAAATGATTTGGTTCCTGCCACATAGTGAGAGCTTTATAAATGTTCATTTTTCTCTGGATAGCATGTATTTTTCAATTTAATATACTGTAATTTAGCTTTCTATAGTCGCTATCTTCTTGATGGGATTACTTTAGGTATTACAGTTGAGCTGGCTATCTCCTGTGCCTTTTTGTAATCTTCATAGCACCCAGCAGTAAGGTACACACAATCAAGAGTTAGTACTTACTTACTTGTAGATACAGGTTACAAATTGGCAAGAGCAAGGTCTTGTGGTCTGCAAAATAGATTATACCAATCTGGAAGTCATGGGTCAGTGTGCCTTACTTTCAAAGGCATCCTGTTTCTGATAGACTTTGCTATGAAACAAACTACCCTAAAACCTGGTGGCCTATAAATAATGGTATATTATGTCTCATGGTTCTGGGGTTTGACTAGGGAGTTCTGTTGGTCCATAGATTCAGCTGGAGGGTAAGTGGGAGTTGAAGGTCCAGGACGGCCTCATTCATGCCTACTGGTTGATGCTGGCTGTTGGCTAAGCTTCTTGGTTCTTTGACAGGTGACTTTGCACCCTCCAGTCGGTCAGGCAGGGTTTCCACAGAGCAGGCAGGGGGTTTTGGGAATCTAAGAATATGACAGTCAAAGCTTTATCACAAAGTGTAGGCTCTGAAACTTTCAGTGTCACTTTCACCATATTCATTGGATCAAAGCAAGTCATAAGACCAGTCCAGATCCAAGGAGTGGAGAAATAGCCTTGGCTCCTTGATGGGAGGAGTGGCAACACCAGATTGCCCAGGAGGTGTAGACATAGAGAGTCCTGACGCATCGGAGGTCAGTATGCTAACCGTCAACTACGCATCCCTGGTAAGAGGTTTGATGAACTCGTGGGATGACAATCTTGATAACCTCTCTCTGTTGTGCTTTACAGTCCAATGGAGGTATTTGCAACCATTGGCTGTTTTGATGTTCACAGCAGTGCAAAATTCCTCTGAGGCAGGAAGGAGAGGAATGACCATCTTCACAGGGTAGACTAGAAAGCTGCAGTTCAACAGCTTCCGCTGACTCACAACCAGTTTTTAACAGAATTGTACTATTAGGACTGTTACCTCTTTTCATTAGGAAATATTTGTCCCACAAAAAGTGTGGAGAGTAATAGAAACACCAACCTGTGTGACTACTACCTAGTTTGAAGACTGGCATGTCAGACATTCCTCTGAAGCTCCCTGTGCCTCACCGCCCAGCCCCGTACCCCACATTTCTATATAACCACACTCCAGGATAACGGCCGTCTTGAATTTGGTGTGTATCATTCCTGTGCATTCTCCTTCCGTTTTATAAATACATTTTTATTCAGAAATAGTATCTACCATTTTTCACTGTTTCTAAGAAAAGGCACACTCTTCACATTTCAATATCTCTGAAATCAGGATTCTTTTATAATTAATGACGTCTTACAACAGCTGTCAGCCAGGTGGCAGCTGTGACAGAGCCCTACTGTCAGCACATCCTCCGACATCAAAGGTATCAGGAAAATGCTTGTGGAAAATTGTGGAGACAATAGGAGGGCCTTGGTTTACCTTTAGGACCAAAATAATTGCAAGGAAAGCGGATGAGGGAGCTGGGAAGTCAGAAGTGTTTAGTAGCGTTCCAGGAGCAGGAGTCTAAAGGTTAGCAATGCCTGGTTGGAAAAATAGTTTAAGAACTCAGAGCCAGGGGTGCCTGGGTGGCTCAGTGGGTTAAAGCCTCTGTCTTCAGCTCAGGTCATGATCTCGGGGTCCTGGGATCGAGCCCCGCATCGGGCTCTCTGCTCAGTGGGGAGACTGCTTCCTCCTCTCTCTCTCTGCCTACTTGTGATCTCTGCCTGTCAAATACATAAATAAATAAATAATCTTAAAAAGAATAAAAAAAGAGAGAACGCAGAGCCAATGACAGTTTTTTTTAATAAGTTCTTTTCAGAAATGTTAGATCACCAGTCCTCTGGTCGGATGGAGGATGGGGAAAACAGACATCAGGAATTTTGAGTCAAAAGGCTGAGAAGAGAGTTTCAATGTGGAAATTAAACAAGGAATTCCTTAACTGATTTATTCCACTTATATTTTCTTTTTGAGTGCATACAGAAAAATAATATATGATTAAAAAAAACCCTCTCTTCAGATACAGGGCTTCAAATTAGAAGACAAGAAAGCATTTTTCAGAGTTTAATTCTCAGCCTTTTTGTCTAATGGTACACAAAGAAATGGTGTATCTTACCACCTTTAGGCTTAGGGTGTCCAGTTGCACCCGCATTTCTGCTAACTTGGCTTGTTTGCTCAACATTACACTACTGACATTTTTTAATAAACGTAGCCCCCATTCATTCATTGTAACCACTGTATAAAATTCTCTTGCGTGACTACAACACCTTCTATGTGTCGATTTTACCCATTCTCCTACTGACGAGCAGTTTAGACAGCATCCACTTTATTTCAAAGACTACAGTTCTGAGCATCTTGTTCATACCTACTTGTGAGCAGAATTTCTGGATCCCAGGGCGCACACATCTTCACTTCACTAGACATTCCCATATTGGTCTCCAAAGCATTTGTCTGATTCCCATTCTCACTAGTAGCGTGTGAGAGGTCCAATGCAAGCCCTAACTGGGTTCCCAGGCTGCTCTCCGAATCCCTCCAACTCACTCCCCTACATAGTCCAAGTGGCCGCTAAGACACAGAGCTGATCAAGTCACAGCTGCACTCGGAACTCTCCAGTGAGTTGACGCGGTGCTCCCTGACAAGATCACGTGGTTTGCAAGTGGCGCTAACGTAGGCCTACAACCTCTTTTCTTGTTAAGCCTGGGTCATACAGGTCTACCCCCAATGTTACAATCCAGCAACTTCACGATCCTTTTATATATATATATAATATATATAAAAAATAATACATTAAAAATGTACAGTGTAATATATATATTACACTGTACATTAGCTAACTTTAATTTTTTAAAGTGTATATATATACATATAAAGTGTATATACACATTTTTAAAAATTAATTTATTATATAATTTATATAATTAAAAAGTATATGTATACACTTTTTAAAAAATTAAATTAATTTATATAATTTATTATATAATTTAAAAGTGTGTGTGTGTATATATATATACACACACAGACTTTTTTAAAAAATTAAAGTTAGTTAATGTATAGTGTAGTATTGGTTTTAGGAGTGGAATTTAGTGATTCACCATTTACATACAACACCCAGTGCTCATTACACCAAGTGCCCTCTTTGATGCCCATCCCCCATTTAACCCATCCCCCCACCCACCTCACCTCCATCAACCCTCAGTTTTCTCCCTATAGTTAAAAGTCTCTTATGGTTTGCTTCCCTCTGTTTTTATCTTATTTTATTTTTCCTTCTCTTCCCCTCTGTTTGTCTCTTTTGTTTCTTAAATTCCATGTGAGTGAAATCAAATATTTCTCTTTCTCTGACTGATGTATTTTGCTTAACATAACACACTTCAGTTCCATCCACATTGTTGCAAGTGGCAAGATTTCATTCTCCCTTTTTAAAATATTTTAGAGATTTTATTTATTTATTTGACAGAGAGAGAGAGTGTGCATGCACAAGCAAGGGGAGCTGCAGGCAGTCGGCGAGGGAGAAGCAGACTCCCTGCTGAGCAGGGAGCCCGATGTGGGACTTGATCACAGGACCCTGGGACCATGACCTGAGTCAAAAGAAGAAGCTTAGCTGACTGAGCCACCCAGGGTCCCCAAGATTTCATTCTGTTTGATCGCCAAGTAAGATTCCATTATATATACATATATATAATGGAATATATATATATTATATATATATATATCATATATAAATATATTTCCACATCTTCTTTATCTATTCATCAGTTGATGGACATTTGGGTTCTTTCTATAGTTTGGCTATTGTTGCTAATGCTGCTGTAAACATTGGGGTGCATATGCCCCCTTCGGATCAGCTTTTTTGTATGCTTTGGATAAATACCTAGTATGTAATTGCTGGAGATCCTTTTAGTTCCTAGCATGAGACATACCCCTTCTCTCCCCCCAATCTCTGCACATGCCATTTCCTCTCTGGAATGCTCTCTCCCATAAAAACACACCTGTCCCACCCAAGTCCCAGTTTTGCTAACTAATTCTACTCATCCTTCATGTCTAAGCTTACCCATCTCTTTCTCTTCAGACTCATTGGTCTTCCCCTCCCCCACCTACTCAGGGTGCCTCTCCAGTATATACTGTAGCGTACTTTACAGCAACTTCCTCCAGGTGACACCCTCAACAGTGCTGAGGTCACCTCTTTGCTTATGTGGGCTCCCACTAGACTTTAAGCCCCCCAAAATGGTGATGGAGGGGGACATTGTCTGTCTTGTTCACTGCTGTCTTCTCACCCAATAGATAGTTTACATGGTGTTCAATGGATACTCTATCCGTTGTAGGAATGTGAGCATGAAGCAAGTCGGCCCTTGAACCCAAATTTAACTGCTGGTGGCTTGCAAAGCCCACTACAGGCGTGCACGCCCTCCTAGACTATTCTTCCTAAATCCGCAAATTTCTAGCAGAGGGCCAGGTGGGGTGCCCAAGCCACCGTGAAGGAGAAATGCCAGAGAAGACATATGAAATTTGGGCATCAAATTACGGAAACTCCTTCCGGTTCGTTGCAACTGACAGCCTTCCAGGCAGGCTCTCGAGTCTAGGCATGTGTGTGTCCAGGACAAGTCTGTGCTGCACAACAGGGGAGGGACGGAGTCCACTGGGACGGTTCTGCTTGCGGCCGCCTACGATGCACAGCTGGGGTAATGGAAGGCACATCTGGAGATGTTTGAGAAGCAATTAGACATTCTAGAAATAGAATGGGAACAAAATGGAGAAAGGTTGAAGTTAACATGGAGATATTAAAAATAGTCGGGGATTATTTTGAAAGAACGTTCTCTAGTTTTCCATTGTTTTCTAAGATAAGAAATGAATCTGGCAGATCCTAACAGCCCGGTGCTACAACTCAAGAATAAGGCAAAAAACATTCAGTGTTTAGAAGATCTATACTGTGGATTTTGGGCAGAATAACACAACCTGGAATTTAGGAAACCAACATCTTCTGAGTTAAACAGCATAGGTTTCTAACTCCTAAATCAGCGGCTCTTATACTCTGGGATGCATCCAAATAACGAAAAGGCCACTCGTGGACCCTACCTCAGAATTTCTGATTCACTCAGTCCAAATGAGGCAAGGAATTAATATTTCTAAAAAGGTCCTAGAATAACAGGAACAAAATCTTGAAATTTGCTATAGCCTAGGTGAACCTCAAAAACGTGATAAGTGAGAGAAGCCAGATACAAATGGCCACTTAGGGTATGATTCCATTTATATGAAATTTCCAAAATAAGCAAATCCGTAGAGACAGAAAGCAGATTCATGGGTGCCAGGGGCTGGGGGGAGGGGGTAATGAGGAGTGACTGCTTAATGGGTAGGAATTTCCTTTTAGTTGATGAAAATGGTTCACAACCAGACAGAGGGGATAGTTGCACAACACCCAACCATGTAATGAAGTGAGAATGAGTTCTGTAATTTAAAACGGTCGATTGGATGTGATGTGAGGTTTAGCTCCACTTTTAAAGGTTCCTAGGTTTGGGGGTGCCTGGGTGGCTGAGTGGGTTAAAGCCTCTGCCTTCAGCTCAGGTCATGTTCCCAGGGTCCTGGGATCGAGCCCCGTATCGGGCTCTCTGCTCAGCAGGGAGCTTGCTTCCTCCTCTCTCTGCCTGCCTCTCTGCCTACTTGTGAGCTCTGCCTGTCAAATAAATAAAATCTTTAAAAAAAAGTTCCTAGGTTTGTCGAGACTGCTGGTCCAGGGACCACACTAAGAACCACTGGCTCAAGTTTGAGTCACACAGAGGAGAAGAGACTGAAGGAGGGCTGAAGGTTCTAGCAATCCCCCCACACAGGTCTATGACTAAGAACTCCGGAAGTCTGAAGTACGTTGTCACCTTGAAATCTTTGTTCTCACTTTGGGCTGGGACCCAAAAGTGGCAGCCACTGCACATTGCACACTGAAGCCCTTAGCCCCCTAAGCAAAGGAGGAAGCCAAAAACCAGTTTTGCCCTTCCTCACTCATCACCTGCCTCTGGCTTCTACAGCGGGTTTGATGGGTGGGGAGAAGTTGTGTAACAGAGAAGAAACATTTTTGGATGTCATCACTGGTGTTCTGGGAGGCTGACCTCATGTGCTGGGGAAGGGATGACAATCCCTCCCTTTCACTTCCAGCCAACTCGTCTCCTGACACTGCCATCCTGGGGCTCTTACTGTTTGTAAAGCACTTGAGAAGGAGGAGACCATTTTATCCCAATTGCGACGTGGTAAAACAGGGTTGAGCCTGGAGCCACAAGAACTAGGTTTTACTCTCGGTTCTGCCTCTCTCTGGTTGCCTGTCTTGACCAACTTGTTTACCTTACTCTGTGCTTGTTTCCTCATCTGGAAAACGGGAATAAGAATAACCCATTTACAGGGTTCTTGTGAGACACAAACAAGGTAATCTCAAATTACTGTTATGATCTCGCACAGTTACGATGTCACCGTACTTTTGTCTTCACTGATTCAGTGATCCTGTGAGTGATGCCTCCTCTCACCTTCTGTGGCTACACCTGAAAGATGGCATTTACATGGACCGTAACATATTTGGGTATTATTAGAGAACAATCAATGCTGTTTTAGAAGACAAAAAGGAATGGGATGTATAGATACACAGATTGGTCACGTAGGGGCATAACAGAGTATGTCAAGCAGGCAAATGCTGAACATAGGGGAAAAAACGGAAGGACCAGGAGACATCTAGTAATCATGACATAATCCGTATTCTTGAGACCTTAAATTGACCCCAGTGATGATGATGATCCTTCTGGCCCCTTATGTTCTGTGCCCAAGAAATCTCAATGAAGACCATAGCTGCTCATCAGACTACGGGATAAACTACAGCTTTGGCCAAATGTACTTGCCCCTGTGTTTCATCAAAGGATCAAATGTGTGCTGTTGACTCTAGACCTTTCATCTGCCAATTTCCCTTGCTCAAACCATCTATCCTGGTCCATGTAGCCATACTGTCATGAGTAGGAGGGTCAATGGTTACCAGGAGCTAGGGTTTGCTGGACATGGAGGTGGGGATTGACTACAAATGGGTGAGACATAGAAGAATTTGGAGGAGGGAGAGGAATTGTTCTGTATCTTGATTGTGGTGATAGTTTCATGACTGTATTCACCAAAATTCACAAAATCATAAATGGAAAGGGATGAATTATATTGCATATAAATTATACCTTCATTAAAAAAGAAACAACTAGGGCATCCAAGTCCTTCCTCCAAAATATGACAGTTTGTTTGTTCAGGGATGGAGCCTAGGGATTGTTTTATAAAAGCTCCCCATGTGGGAAATATCTGCTTCTGTCCAAGATGGAGTTAACAGGGAGGGGGTTTTTCCTTCCCGCCTGAGGGAGCTAAAAGCAAAACAAAAACAGACAAAATACGAAAGAACGGTTTTCAAGTCTTTGGGCATCAGGCAACCAAAGACCATGAACCCTGCAATTGGAAGGTAATAAATTGTTCATTATCTTGATTTTGGTGATGACCTCATGGATGTATACACATATATTAAAATTTACCAAATTGTTCATTTTCCTTATGTACACTCTATTGTACATCAGTTATAACTCAATAAAGATATTTTGTTTGTTTGTTTGTTTTAGTTCCCCAAGTGATTCCAAGAGTATAGATAGAGTTGAGAGTCATTAGCCCAAACATATGACCTTACTTGGCTCTGGGATCTAATATCCCTTGTTCCTAATAATTTGGCCGCGGGATCTAATATCCCTGTTCCTAGTAATTTGACTCCAACGGAACGCAGCTAAAGAACATAAAATATTAAAGTTCATTAGAAGACTTATTTTGCTTAAATGGAACTCATTCTGGAAAATAAGTTTGCACTTGCAGAAATAATATTTTTTGCTAATGATTCTTCTGATAGCTCACTGGGAAGAAAGAGGAGCTCGACCTTCCATGAAGAATTTTTTAAAAGTTTAGTACAAAACACATTAAAAATGGCTGCTGGGCAGTTTGCAATATGCATCAAAAGCCTTAACACTGTTGATAACTTTCGACTCGGGATTTGAACTAAGGAAATAGGAAATGGGCAGTGTTCTTTTTTTTTTTTTAAGATTTTATTTAATTATTTGTCAGAGAGAGAGGGGGAGAGAGAGCAAGCACAGGCAGACAGAATGGCAGGCAGAGGCAGAGGGAGAAGCAGGCTCCCTGCCGAGCAAGGAGCCCGATGCGGGACTCGATCCCAGGACGCCGGGATCGTGACCTGAGCCGAAGGCAGCTGCTTAACCAACTGAGCCACCCAGGCGTCCCTGGGCAGTGTTCTTAAAAGCAAAACACATGAACAAACTCAGAGTTCAAGCAGAGGGGAGCAGGTGCAGTCAGAACCGAGTAGGTCTGGTTCAAAGAATGTCGTGGAAGAACAGCCAATGACAAGAAAATGTCTGCCAGATAGGATGCTTTTGGCTACAAGTAGCAGAAGATCTTACCCAGTGGGAACCACAAAGCTGTTTATGTCAGCACGTGACAAGATGCCCCGTTTGGGGATGGTTGTGAGGTGGGGGAACTCAGAAGCTTGGCAAGGAGCAACAGTACTGGTTCTGACAGTCTTTCTTTTCCTGGCTCATCCTCTGGGGCTTGCTCCTTCCCCTCGCCAGCCTGCAAAATGGCCGCCCTGGTTTCTGACCCCTCCAGGGTGGGAAGGACAGGCTTCTTCCTGCAGGTCAGTTTTTTGGGTTTTGTTTTTAAGACCAAAAGAACGTTTTCCAAAAGCTTCCAACAGACTTCCTGCTGGTCTCTTGGGCCAAAATAATCTCACATGCTTATTCCCAAGCCAGTCACTGACAAGACCAGGGGAATTATCTGGAAGGATTTAGACCAATTAAGTTTAATTCCCCCCCGGGGCTGGAGAAGAACCCAGCTTTCCCTCCGGCACAAGGCTGGCCTATATCTGAACAAAATCAGGGCTGCCTGGCAAAGCAGAAAGGAGAGAAATGGCTATTAGCTAGGCTAACACCAACTAACACAAAAGTGAATTTAGATAGGCCCAGGAAGAAAGAATGAAATGCTATACATTAAAAAAAAAAAGATTTCACTTATTTGACAGACAGAGATCACAAGTAGGCAGAGAGGCAGGCAGAGAGAGGGGGGAAGCAGGCTCCCCGGTGAGCAGAGAGCCCCATGCAGGGTCCGATCCCAGAACCCTGAGATCATGACCTGAGCCAAAGGCAGAGGCTTAACCCACTGAGCCACACAGGCGCCCCAATGTGATGCATTTTTAAATGTTATGTCCAGTTGATGGGATTACAGACAGTATTTGTTTTTCTTACATCAGCTTTTCCTTTTGTCCCCTCAATTTTCTGTAATGAGTATGTAATGTGTTTGAACAACAACAGCAAAAAAACCTCAAGATATGTTATCTTAAATATTTACAGCCCTCACCAGGGCTTTTTGGAAAGTAAATACTAAGAGCGGTTACATAAGATGAAACCAGGGAATTCAGCTGAGGCTGGAATCTGTCTGGTGCAGCCTCCAAGGCGGGGGTGGGGGCCTCCGGCACCCACGTGCGTCACTAGGACCCGGGGGCCCCACGGAGATCAAGCAGGCCTGCCCTGAGGGGGTTGCCCCCACCGCTGGGAAGACTGTGATCAGCCCCTTCTCTTCTCAAACCAGAGGGCTGGGCAGCCCAAACCAGATTCCACGCCAGTCCTCAGAGCCTGGGCGGGGTGGGGGGGGCGTGGGGAGCGGGCAGAGGAGTTACTGTAGACCAGACTAGAAAATGGGGTTACCCTGGGACCCCTGGCCCCGCCACAGGCCGGAAGATAGGGCTAGAAGAACGGAAATAGAAGGTATGGAAAAGACAAAAAGTAGCAAGGTCACTCTGTGTCCCCGGAGCACATACAGGTAGTGGCCGTCTCAGGCTGGAACGGTGGTCCCGTGTACCCTGAGCATCACGGAAGGTCACTTCTCAGTCCATACCCTGGACTCTAATGGATGAAGGAGACCAAGAATTGGCCAGGAGTTGGCCAATACTGAGCAAAGGGATTCAACAGCCAAGATGTTCTGCGACAATCTAACATTTAGTCACCGAACTTTTGAGCTTCTCTCTCAAACCCTACCCAGCCTGGCTTCCTGCATCCAGCCAGACGCTGGGGGAGATGAGCGAGGTGGCCCCAGGGGAAACCAAACCCACCAGCTGTACAGTAACCCAGACCTCAGTTCCTGTGGGACTCCACCACCTCCCAGCTGGGCACGTTTGGACAAGCTCCTTCAAGACTCTCTGCCCTTTTTTTTTTTTTTTTTTTTCCACCTGTAATGGGGCTAAGGCTGCTTAAGGCATTACACAAGCGAGCTCATGCAAGGTCTGACAAACGCCCCCTCTGTGTAAGTGACGACGCTGGAAGGGTCGCAGTTGCTCAAAGCACGCCCCCACCGGGTGCAAGGAGTCCTCTCCCCCCTCCTCACCGCGGGCTCTGAGCTTCGACATCAATCGAACGCTCTGAGGCCAGGACTCTGGAGCTGTCGGAGTCACTTTTCTGAATGAACTTCTAATGGGGGCAGGTCACTCCCCCCCCCCCCTGAAAAATAAATGAGTCTTTGAAAATGATACCCGGCTAACTTCACCTGCTCACAGCTGGACCACCTTCTGCCCAGGAAGTGAGCTCTGGCTCTGGGGAAAAACAGATTATGCCTGAGGGACTGAAGGGAGAAAGTCAGTGTAAGAGCACTTCCATCTGGAAGGATTATGTGGGCGCTGGGAGGGATGGGACCAGAGAAGGAAAGAAGAGACAGCAACCCGAGCCAGATGCTAGAGCGATTCTTCTGTCTGGGAGAAGCTGCAACTTTGATTTCCGTCCTTTGGAAACGTTGAGTTCTTTGCTGTTCCTGGTGTGGGGGTGTAGCCCAGCTCAGGGAACAGCTCACGGGAGCCTGAGGGGATACAGATAGTGAATTCTCGCCAGTGAACTTTTCTGGGCCATCAGAGGGCTTCATTCATTCCCTGTAAGACGCCTTAGTCCTGCAGTAGACACTGGGGCATCTCTTCAGTGGGGAGCGTAGTCTTGGTTGCCCATCTGGACACTGAGCTCGGGTTCAGCAGCCATTGCAACTGTCCGGAATTGGGGATGGTGGGGGAACGTGGAGCATATGAAGATGTTTCTTTATCCACCTTGCCTAAACTAAAAGGGGGCCCCTAACAGAGCTCACCAGGTTGTTAAAATACCATTTCATGACAAAATGTGGCCAATGTATCAGAGTCTCTGTACATCCCTCTTTTTTTTAACCTGGAATGTTTTATTTTAATGTTATCAAAAATCTTAATTTAGTTTTTTTTTAAGATTTTTGGTTTTTTTTTATAATTTTTTAATAAATATATAATGTATTATTTGCCCCAGAGGTACAGGTCTGTGAATCGCCACATTTACACACTTCACAGCACTCACCATAGCACATACCCTCCCCAATGTCCATAACCCAACCAACCTCTCCCAACTCCCCTCCCCTCGGCAACCCTCAGTTTGTTTTGTGAGATCAAGAGTCTCTTATGGTTTGTCTCCCTCCCGATCCCATCTTGTTTCATTTATTCTTTTCCTAGTCCCCCAAACCCCCCATGTTGAACCTAGAATGTTTTGATGAGTTTCTGTATTTTATCTAAGAAAAAGAGTGCATTTGTGAAAATAAGGAGTGGTGTTTTCCAAGTTTGCATTTTGATAAACAGTTCATTTCAGATCTCAGAGATCATACAGCTAGTGAGTTTAAATACATGGGGGAACTTAGACTCGGAGGTAAAAGGGCTTATCCCGAGTCTCAGTGCTTGCTGGTGGTTGGCCCAAGACTAGAGCCTGGGGTTTCATGTAAATACTTAATGGGTTTGGATGTGTATTTACTACTTTTTACAAGTTTATAGTAGTAAATAATCTCTTTATTAGATATGTCCTTTGAAAATATCTTCTCCCCTGGTTCCTCCCCCCAAATAGTAACTAATCTTTATTTCAGGGTAATACATATCTGTATTTTAAGGAGCCCAATAGCACTACTGAATTTACAACTGGAAACAATGGTCCCTGTCTTTGAATGTAGCTCCTCAGAAAGAGGGCCACCTCCTAACCTGTCCCCTGCTCCCTCTGGCTTGTGCCTCCATGTTTTAAAATAATCTGTTAATACTGAATTTCTTTCTTTTTTTTAAGAATTTATTTATTTATTTAGAGAGAGACCATGCACATGAGCAAGGGGAGGGGCAGAGGGAGAAAAAGAGAATCTCAGGCAGACTGTGTGCCAAGTGCAGAGGCCCATGTGGGTCTTGATCCCATGACCTTGAGACTATGACCTGAACAGAAATCAAGAGTTGGATGCTCAACCAACTGAGCCACCCGGCGCCCCAGCACCTAATTTCTTAAATTCCCGACTTAAGGCTACTGACTTGCTAATTTGCAAGGTGAAGATTTAGTACTTTACTAATCCCCCCACCACCCCTGACCCACCTATATTTGGTGGTTATTTTTAAATTTCTGATTAAACTGGGAATCAGCAAATAAATTATTATGGCCATGTAAATATTCTTTTCTGCTGAGTCAATTAATATGATTTTATTTCCTTTCTGTTTTCAAATTTTTCTTGTTCTTGGAGTTAATAGTTATACTTTAAGATTTCCTTAGTTTTCCAGGTACTGTTATTAATTCTTAAACTTGCCAATGGAATATACTTTCCCACCAGCCCTATTTTCCACCTACATCGGGTTTCCTTCCAGTTAACTATTGCTCCTGGCTGGGTCTCCACTGGAACCCCATCTTCCTGGTCCCAGCCCACCAGGAGCTCCAGAGGGTCTGCCCAGACATCAAGCCAGGGCTGCCCTTCACAGGAAATCCTTCTGTCTTGAGTCGGGGTCTCCTGTTTCCCAACCCTATATATTTTTCCTGGATGAACAACTTACTCGTTTCGGTAGAGCACTTTCAGGGAAGTGGTGCATACGATGTAAAAATGTGAAAGTGGCTGTATTCTGCCCTCAGATTTAGTGGGTAGTTTGGGTATAAGCTTTTCCTTTAGAATTTTCAAGGCATTGTTCCTTTGATGTCTGGCTTCCCATGTTCACATTTGGAAAATCTGAGGCTGTCATGACTTCTGATTTTTTTCTATGATCTGTTTCTAGGGATATTCTCTTTATCCCTTTGTGGGGGAAGATTATGCTGAGCATCCCCTAGATATTAGACATTGTATTAGAAGTTTTACATGCACCACCTTGTTCAGTCCTCACCAAAGATAAGCAAGCAAACCTGAAATAGGAATTTCTTTTCCATTTTTCTAGTAAGGTAAATGAGACTCAGAGAAGGTGAGTGAATTACCCAAAACATCAGGCCTATCATTGGCTGTGACAGGTTATGCTGTAGTAACAACGGCAAAATCTCACGGAAACATCTATCATGTCTCTATCATGTATCCTACATGATTGTCGGTGGGCTCTGCTTCTCGCGGTCACTCATATAGACTCCGGTTCCCAAGGCTCTAACTAAATATGTCTTTCCATGATTAATGCAGCAGCAGGAAGGGAAATGATGAACCTGATAATGGTTCTCACAGTTTCTGCCTGGAAGTAACGGGTTTCATTGGCCAAAATCTGTCACATGCTATACCTTACTTCCAAAGGCAGTGGAAGGATTTCCATGGGAGAATTCCTTTCTGGCATTTTTCCAGAAAAGCTTATGTTTTAGTGTTTGTTTGTTTGTTTGTTTGTTCCAAATCTCAAGTCCCAGTAATATTTAACCAAGAAATAGGGAAAACAGGAAAAAGCCGTGGTTCTCCTGCAAGAGTTAAAATGGAAGAATCAACATAGAGATGTTACTGGTTCAGAGGACTCACAAGCAAGACCAAGGAACAGTGATGCACAAAATCAAGGGTTAAGATGACTCTTCCAGGAACCAGGGCAGGGGCACCCCGGAAGCCAAGAGCATTCAATGAGTCAGTCTTGCTCGCTGCTCTTGTTGTGTTCTGTGTGTTCAGGGCACTGGCTGCTAAGTGAGTCATTCTTACAAATAAAATAAATATCAATAAGTTATGTATGGTAGACCTCAGACAAGTCCTATGAGTTATGTTGGAAGAAATCAGTTTTGGAAACAAGATACACCCTTAAGTTGGCCATTTCGACAGAGGCTCCCATTTAGTACTGATATCTCTGGTAGGGGATCTGACCGTTAGGTTCCTGAAACACAACCCAGTAACATTCACTGGTATTTTCCAGGGTTTGAATGTTCCCTCCAGGCTACAGGTCTTTGTAAACACTTTAATGCAAGAAATGCAAAGAGCAGATGATGTGAATATCGTAGAATACTCTGACGGGAAACTAGAAACGGAACAAAAATCTGAATTAGTAAAAGCAGTATCAATTTCAACAGCAAAATCAAAGCCAGGACAAAGAAGACAAGAAAAATTGGTATTTTTAATTTGTGTTATTAAAAGAGGAAACAAATTTATAGGAAAAGATACATATTCTGAAGTTCAACTCAGAGGTGCTTTTGGATGAGCTCCCAACAGTTGAGCAAATGTCAAGGCCAAAAAGGAAATTCCTCAGGCAGTTAATGCCTTGTGTGTTTTAAATTTTTATTTTAATAATAATACCATACAGAAATATTTGTTGCAACTACATTCCATTTTTATAATAATTTTTATTTGATATTTATGTCTCTTTTCCCTTTTAATATGTTCCATTGTCAAACATCTACATAAGGAAAAGATTATTTTTATGTTATTGAAACATATAATCTTACCACAAGAAACTGATACATAATAATAATAAACCATTTATTGCACTTTTAAAAAATATTTTATTCAGGGGGACCTGGGTGGCTCAGTTGTTAAACGTCTGCCTTTGGCTCAGGTCATGATCCCAGGGTCCTGGGACTGAGCCCCATATCAGGCTCCCTGCTCAGCGGGAAGCTGCTTTTCCCTCTCCCATTCCCCCTGCTTGTGTTTCCTCTCTTGCTGTCTCTCTGTCATAAATACATAAAGTCTTTTAAAAAATATTTTATTCATTTATTTGAGAGAGAGAAAGAGCACAAGGAAGGGGAGCAGCAGAGGGAGATGGAGAAGCAGACTTCCCGCAGAGCAGGGAGCCTGACCTGGGGGCTCCATCCCAGGACCCTGGGATCATGACCTGAGCAGAAGGTAGATTCTTAATGGACTGAGATGCCAAGGTGCCCCATTACTATTTTTTAGTGAAACCCTCCAGCAGGATGATCCTATTACAGAAGAAGGACTTGATGGTCATTATGGTTGCACATTATTTAAGTGTCATGAAAAATACAGAATAATTTGTGATTTCAGAATTCCTGGGAATTCTCATTTCTTATTCCCAAATCCCAAAGATGGATGCCTCTCGGGAATTTGGAAGTACCAAGCAATGGGCAACAGAAGACTGTGAAATGACCATCGTCAGAAATATTTGGTGAATTGTACTAAGTACCACTCAAATGGTGTGAGAATCTAAATCTTTCTTATTCCAGGATTTATATTTTTGTCCTCTACCTGAAATCTCCTCTGTTGTCTCTGGGTATTAATATTCATTCATTCATTCACTCATTCAGCGAGAATTTCCTGGACCCACATTGGCAGGAGCCATACTGCTCTACCACAGAGATGTTCAATCAGTATTTCTGTTGACTGGCTGATTGCCAGTGCTCTAGCAAGAAACACTGGTTCTAAAGGGGTGACACAGAGGATAGCCCCGCTCTGATGGGGAGTAGAAGGTAAAATCAAGAGAACACAGGGCAGTGGGAATGGAAGGTATGGAGGATGGCTGGTGGGGTCTCACTTTGCGCTGTGAGTACTCATGAGACAAGGGAGAAAAGGGAGAAAGTCTTGAAGTAGAGTCAGGGGGCATCTGAGAGAAAGAAGAGAGGTTTCCAAGACACACAGCGTGCTGAGTGGGAGCATGGACTTTGACATCTCCTGGTCCTGTATTCAAATCCTAATTCTGTGGCCGTGTCGAATTGTTCAAGTGCTTCGAGTCTTGGTTTTCTCATCTGAAAAATGGGAACAACAGTACTTAACCTCAAGGCATATAATCTGAGTTAGACATATTTATATGTACTTATAATACACCAGACTCTTGGTACAGCCACTGTAAATGCTCAGAGAGAGTTCTTTATCGTGGTGTATTATCATTTTGCCTCATCCTCAATATGCTTGAGAATTTTCAAATATTTATGAGTAATGTGCCATGTGAAGATTCAGAAATTTCTTCTAGAAACGTCTTCAGTGAATCAAGAGTTCTTGCCTAAAGGGAGACTATTTAAAATGTAGTCTGACTTGCTGGAGGAAAAAAAAAAAAAAAGACCTGAGCTTTCATATTTCCTTTTTCATTTAGTGATGGGAAAGGTTTTTCTTAGCCTGTTTGTCCTGAAACCATGGATACAGCATAAAAATAAAAGAACGTGGCTGCCCTGGGATTTGAAATGCATGTGGTAGTCAGAAAGCATAAATAAATATATCTGATACGTTTCCAATATCTTTTCTTTCAAGATAAATGTGGAACCCATCTCTCCTCCAGCCGGTTGCGGGGTCATGGTGCGCCCTCTGGTGGCCTGTCTTTTTCAATGGCTTCACCCACCCAGATGAGCCCGCCTGAAGGACCTACCCCTGGTGAGTACTTTCCTCTTCAACTAAGAAGGAGGATCCACAGTGTGGGGGCTGCTTTCTCAGCCAATGGCTAGGGCATATCTGTTTCCATGATTTTCTAAGGGAAGATTGCCTTCTGGATGCACATGTATGTGTTTTATTTTTTTCAAGAACATCTTCCATATATACATCACCTTATACCTGTCTTGATCTATTTGGCCAAAACTGAGGCCAGTAAGTAAGTAAGTAAGAGGTGGCACCATGATGTCAAATATCCCTGGCAAAGTGGGCTGTGGGGGCTTTGCATACCATGGAGGTAGCTGAGACATACCGCTTTAACCAAATGATCCTTCCTGCAAACGGGGAGCTGCTGAAAGGTTTCATGACCGGGAAGGAGAAAGGGACATGATCAAATTTATAAGGCAGAAAAGTCACGCTGGCTGAGGTGAGAAGAAGGGATGGTAGGGCACGAAATCTTGGAGACCAGAGGATAGTCAGGAGGAAATTGCAGAAGAGCAGGTGTCAAACCGTTACAGTCTGGACAGGGTGGTGCAAAAGGGTTGGGGAGAAGAGGAGGAATTCCTGGAGATGTTTGGAAGGTGTTCTCATGCGAGACTTGGCTGTTGATTAGATGTGGAGAGCAAGGTAGAGTCAGGAGTAGAAAATGTCCAGATTTTTGGCTTGAGCGACTGGGGAGGTGGTGGCACAATTTGATGAAATTGGAACTGTGGGAGAGACCCAGGTTCCAGGGAGTGGCCCCGCTCCGTGGAGTTCAGTCTAGGACACGTTCAGCTAGAGGAAGCTGTGGGATCTCCAGGTGGGAAATTCCATCTGACTCTTAATCCAAGCTCTTTCCTCTCTGCTTGGCTGCCTCGTCCTCCAGACACGGATCAGACTTTGGAATGGTGGGGAGAAGGTGCTCTCAGGGACCTGTAGTCCTCTTGGTCCAAATGATTTGTCCTGAGTATCCATCCCTTTTGGTCTGAGGGAAGGAATAGTGGAGAAGGAATGCATGGAGGAAACCTCAGTATTATCATATCCCTTCTTCCAGTAGCATCTACCCACCATTGTCGTACGGTAATTAATTCAGGCAAGTGTTATCAATGGCTGCTAAAACCAATTTGTTTGTGAACAAACTCTCTACACAGTCCAGAAGTATCTCTCTATAGATTTATTCTGACCAAAAAAAAAAAAAAAAAAGTAACGTTTAGAGTGAAGAAACCTGGTGACACCACCAATGTCCATTCACAGATTATTTAATAATTATAAAAAGGGAAGGATTTCTTTCACGTGGAGAAATCGCCTGGACACTACTTTAAGCCCATGATGGACGTGAATGTCATCAACAGTGGGACAAACCGACAGCAGGTGCCTCCCCATGGGGTGTGCTGAGAAGGACCCGGCATGTGCATAATTTGAACTCGTCCAAAGGAAACACCACACAAACCAAATTTAAAGGATATGCTAGAAAACCACAGATCTATATTCTTAATGAAAGACAAATGTTGAGGAAATTTCTGGAATTAAAAGAGACTGAAGAAACAAGACAACGAGGTGTAAATATGCAATTCTAGATTCAGAAACTATGTTGTAAAGGGAACTATCAGAGGGACTGTCCGAATTTGAATATGATCACGTTCAGTAATAGTATCATATCAGTGTTGAGTGTCCTTGCTCCGATCACTGTGCTGTGCCCTTGTTCTCAGGAGACATTTGCCCACATGTTTATGTGGAAAGAGTCAGGATGTCTGCAATTCACCTCAAACATTTCCTGTCTCGGTCCGTGTAGGCTACTGTAACAAAATACGACAGACAGTGGGACTGATAAACAGCAGAAATTTATTTCTCCTTGTTCTGGAGGGTGGGAGTCCAAGATGCCACGGTGCCAGCAGGATTGGGTGAGGCCGTCTTCCAGGTAGCAGACTTCTTATACCCTTACATGGCGGAAGGGCTGGCGAGTTCTGCGGGATCTTGCTCATAAAGGCACTACTCTGCATCAGCACTCTGTCTCCATCACCTTACACGTCTCAAAGGCCTCACCGCCTCATTACGTTCCAAGGGAGGTTTGATCTCAACTTATTAGTTAGGGAGAGGCCACAATCATTCAGCCTCTGGCAGTTCTGGACAATCATATTAATAGGTGGGGGGTCCCGGGTGGCTCAGTGGGTCAAGCCTCTGACTTTGGCTCAGGTCATGATCTCAGGGTGCTGGGATCGAGCCCCACCTCGGGCTCCTTGCTCATCTGGGAGTCTGCTTCTCCCTCTCCCCTTCCCTCTGCCCCTCCTCCCCCTTGTGTTCATGCTGTCTGTCTCAAATAAATACATGAAAAATAATAATATATTAATCAGTATATAGAGACATAAAGCAAGAATGGTAAAACATTAATGACTGGTGAATTAAGAGTATATAATGGTCCACATACTCTTTCTACAATGTTTCTGTGACTGATCTTTTTTTCAAGGTTAAAAAAAAAGAGAGAGAAAGTAAGTCTACCCAACCCATACACAAGCAGAGGGGATTCTGAACACAGAAATCTAACCAGCATGTCTTTTTTTAAAAAGTCAAATACAATAATATTATCTTTTATAGCCACTAAATTCCATCTTGATGAAATGTCAAAATAGGAAACAGGTGAAGGAACAATTTCCTGCTCGTCCAGGCTCTTAAGAATGTGCAGTATTGGGGCGCCTGGGTAGCTCAGGGGGTTGAGCCTCTGCCTTTGGCTCAGGTCATGATCCCAGGATCCTGGGATCGAGTCCCACATCAGGCTCTCTGCTTGCTGGGGAGCCTGCTTCCTCCTCTCTCTCTGCCTGCCTCTCTGCCTACTTGTGATTTCTGTCTGTCAAATAAATAAATAATCTTTAAAAAAAAAAAAAAAGAAAAGAATGTGCAGTATTGCTGTCAGTTTAGAACCTGCAGTGTTTAGGGAGGAATTTGTTTTCGTTTACATCGAGGCACCTCAACGGAAGTCTCCCGAGGTCCAAAGGGCAGCTGGGGCACGTACTGCCCCCGGGCAGGCGTCCTTGACCACCAGCCACATGTCCGTGGGCGGCCTCCGGAACCAGGCAGGCTGCACGCACCCGCTGCTCTGGGGTCGGGGGTGGGGGGAGAAGGGGGGAGGCAGGGGCCCTTCCTGATCTTTCTCACCACCCAGGTGAGCTGGCGCAGGAAGTCGGGGAATCAGAGCGCTGAAACGGACCTTGGAAGGCGCCCAGGCCATCCCTCTCCTCCTGCCCATCTGTGGCTCCAGTCTCCTCTCCAAAATCCCAACCAAGGGCTCCGCCGGCCTCGGTCCGAGCCGGTGACTCAGATGCCCAGACGGCCCCTCCGTTGCCGAAAAGCTGGCGTCATTTGAACATCATTTCTCTTAAAAAGAGGTGTTGGAACGAAAGGTCTGCTTCGATTTTTCGAGGCACCTAGTAAGAAATTTTTAATGAAAACAATGTCAAAACAGGTTGACTAAAACCGACTTACAGTCAATAATTAAAGGCCTGTTGACCGTTTCAGATCCTTCCACGAGGCGTCTCTGATTAACGTCTTTCAGAAATAGGAGAAATTTACAGATCGGGATGCTTCTTCATCACCTCCTAAGGCGTGCCCATTCTACGAGTTTATTTTTTTAATAAAACAAAAATAGGCAGAACAGAATTCTGTGTACACATATAGTAGGCTCGAGTACACATACGGGATAACATGTTTGCAGGAGCACAGGTAGGAATGGGAGAGGCGTCCCGGGGCATTGCAGGGAGGGGGCGTGGGTAAGGGAAGGGGAACAGGAGAAAAGAGGAAAGCTTTTACTTTGCACCTTACAGGTTTTATTATTGTCTAAGTATTTTTTTTTAACGAATTGCATGTGCTATTTTTATCATGAAAGCAGGTCTCTCAAAACATTTTAAAAAATGACGAAAAGAAGAAATCCCCTAAATTGAGCTGAATTCTGATGGCCTGGAGTTTGCATTTTGTAGCACGCTGTGGGGAACTCAGAATAAGCCTGATTCCTTCTTGCATGTGGCAGCAAGTCAGCTGTGTGATGCCACCCTCTGGGGCCCTCCTGTTTTTCTTCTCCAAGCTTGTGTGTTCCCATTCCCTTCAGCTGTCGTTCAGCTGACAAGGTTTCAAGTCTCTTTGACTTCCTGTCACCCTCCGCTGAGCTAAAGCGTATCAAGGGGGCTCAGGGAGAAAGCCATTCGGAAGTCTGACGGCAGCTGGTCATCTGCTGAAAATTAGCAAGCTTGTGTCTGTGCACTAACTTGGCCTAACTTTGTGAGGTCTCAGGTGCTCTCTTAAGAGATGTGTCAGTGTTGGACGAAAGCAGGTCTGCAGGGCCCCCACTGGCATTACCACCAAGAACTCTGACAGCACACAGAAAACCTGGCCGATTGATCAATGTGAACCCAGGTCGAGAACAGCCAAGGTCTTGCATGAGATCCTGGTCAGGCTTATCCAGAATAAAACCCAGGTCAGAGCTTGAAGTTGTGTTCATCTATGACTGGAGAGGCCATACCTTCTGCTTGCCCAGCTGAGTCCTGGTTTAAGGCCAATTTGCGCTGGCATAATGCTTAATGATGTCCCCGTTACTCTTAAAGGTGGTACAGTTTGGATGATGAGACCCATGGTCACCCACTTATCACATATCATCATAATACTATCTCCTTCACATGCACAAATGCTCTTAACATTAGAAAAGGAGTTTCTCCCGGGCTTTAGCAACATCCGGTGGATTTGTGAACCTCTCAAATCCATCGATGGCAAATTCCAGGAAACGAGACGGCTTCGTCTCTGAGGTTACAGAACCACCTTGGAAATGGTGCCTTTCCCTCCCCAACTTCATTCTGGGGAGCCAAGCACTAGATTCCGTGAGACAACTGATTTTAGCTGGTTAGCTTTCCCAGCCCACCTGGCAATAAGCGTTCCCCTGATACTCCATCCAGGAAAATGTCTTCTCCCAGGAATCAGGAGCATTAACGATGCTATGGCCCAAGACGTGTGCTGATGCCAGCCTATGCCAAAGAGGAGAGCACATAACAACGTGGTCCAAGGTGTTGACTCTGCCATTTATCTGGGCAGGTGTCTTAACTACTCTGTTACCCGGCTTTACCATCTGTACAGTGAGGCTCATGGTGGTCCCTACCTCTTACAGCTGATAGGTTTACATGAGTTATTTTTTTTAATCTTTCAAGTCTTTATTTAAATTCCAGCTAGTTAACATACAGTATAATATTAGTTTCAGGTGCAGAATGTAGCAATTCATCATTTAAATCAACACCTGGTGCTCATGACAAGCTCCCTCCTTAATCCCCACCACCTTTTCCATGCGCACCTCCCCTGTCCCTCCTCTGGTCACCGTCAGTTTGTTCTCTGTAGTTAAGAGTCTGTTTTATGGTTTGGTTTGCCTCTCTCTTCTTTTTTCCCCCTCTATGTTCATTTTGTTTCTTGAATTCCACAAATGAGTGATGTCATATGGTACTTGTCTTTCTCTGACTATTTCGCTCAGCATAATACCCTCTAGCTCTGTCCACATTGTTGCAAATGACAAGATTTCATTCTTTTTTTTAGGTCTAATATTCTGCTGTTTATATACACCACAACTTTACCCAGGCCACCCAGCAGTAGATGGACATTGGGTTCTCTCCATAATTTGGCTACTGTTGCTAGTGCTGCTATGAACATCAGGGTGCACGTATCTCTTTGAATCAGTATTTTTGTGTCCTTTGGGTAAATACCCAGTAGTGCAATTGCTGGGTCATAGGGTAGCTCTGTTTTTAACTCTGTGAGGAACATCCATACCGTTTTCCCGAGCGGCTGCACCAGCCTGCATTCCCCTCCACGGTGCGCAAGTGTTCCCCTCCCTCCGCATCCTCGCCAACCCCTGTGGTTTCCTGTCTTGTTAGTTTTAGCCATTCTGACCAGCGTGAGGGGGTATCTCGCCGCAGTTTTGATTTGTTATTATTTTAAAACATTGCCTGGTGCATGGCCTGTGCTACATGAGCATTTGGCAAATGATAAATAGAATAAGTTGACCTTGATTGTGTGGCTTCGGGCTAGAACGGTCAGAGGAAAGAACATAAACAAGAAGTGTCCGAGTGGATCTGCTTGGGAAATTTGAGAACCCAACTGGGCTCTGTTTAGGAAACATAACCAAAGAATAGAGTTTACCAGCTGGAGCATCCCGCCCACGGCACACATGGGGGAATTGCCCTTTCATAGAGTGGTGCTCTGGACACCTGCCTGTGTGCCATTCCCTCCGTGTCACTGAAGGCTGAAATAGACCATCCTCATGAGTGCGGGAAGGACAGGAACAGTTCAGTGGTTTCTACGCTGAATCACGTTCCAAGACATAGCATCAGAGGAAGAAACAACAGCCATGCCGAGTTACTGACATGCCTTCACTTACACGAAGCCCCCTTGGATTTATCTGGGGCCCGCAACTGGAGGACACCTCTTTGCCCTTCTCTCCTGTGATGTATCATCAATGTTCATGCACGAGGCTATCTGGAGGTTTTGGGGAGCCAGAGTTCTCCCTAGGCTGGACGATGAGAACAACATACAAATTATTCTTGAAGCAGGTCTTCTCTGAGTCTGAGCTCTCCCCCAGTTCTCTTGCTTTTCCTGCCTTCACCTGAAGTCCCCCACTCCACCCAGGGAGTATAAGCCCGGCACAGCCCCAACCTTCATCAAGGAGCTGGCTTTCCCATGCTCCGTGGTTAATTTGCCCCCTTTCTTATCCTACCTTCCTTTTGTGCATGAGCTAATAGCACAGCTTTTCCTGGTCATTTAGCTGTTCTGGGAGGTTTCAAAGATATGATGAGTTAATTTCATGAATTCAACTCTTAGAGTTGAAGAATCGACCTTGTGTCTTTTTTTAGATACTAAGGAGACCTCTTACTTGGCCTCCCATGCACTACTGTCTGCGACTAATTACAGTTTTTGCTTGTTTTCTTCTCTTAAATATATACATATATATGATACTTTTATGAAGGAAAATAAAAAGAAGGGGGAGAAAAAGCACTCCTTTTGCTCTGAATTGAGAACCAGACTCTAATTCCTATTCCAGACTGTCAGGACCACAAGGAAATGAGGAATATCCTCCCATAAAATGCTTCCTCTCCTGATTTCTTTCAGATGCTTCCAAACAGTCAGAAGTTTTAGATCTTTCTTGGGCCAAAGTCTGGTTCGGGTCATATATTCTGTCCGTGCCTGAGCCTGGGGCAGGTGTAGGAGAACAAATAACATTAGACATCTGTGCTACCTCGCGTTGCCAGATTTAGCAAGGAATGTTTGAATTTCAGGTGAAAATGAACACATTTCTAGGCTGAGTCTTTGCTGTTCAAATAGGTAGTATCAGGAATATATGGGACAGACTTAGACCAACACATTATTGCTTGTTCATCTGAAACTCAAACTTAACTGAATGCTCTGTTTTTGTTTCGCTGTTTTTTTTTTTTGTCTATCCTAATTTGCACCCCACGAGGTCAAAGCCATTGTTGGTGGTTCCTGTAAGCGTATACAGAGTACACTCATGTGCTCACACACGCTTTTCCTTGTCCCCCTTCAGCCTCCCGCATTGTTAGTGTCTAGATACTGCGGAGGCCAAGGGAATGTACTTCCCCCAGGAACTGATTTTTCATGTGTGAGGTTGAGGCTTGAAATTCCCCAGGGATGGGGATGGTCTTCAGCTGATTGTCGTCTCGGCATTGGGTGACAGGCCCCAAAGAAGGGGACGCTGGAGAAAACTCCCCTCGCCCAGGTGCTTTGAGGATAATTTTGAGGTTTTAGAGCTAAAATACAGTATCCTGATTGGAACAAAGAAAAGGTGCCAAATAGGATACAAAATAGGTTATCAGATAAATTAGAACTGTGTGTGTGGTCATTATTCACAAGTGGGAATGACTTTGGAGACCGTCTCTTCTCCTGTCATGGGATAGATGAGAAGACAGAGACGCAAAGCACTTTCCTTTCGGGAATGAGGTAGAAGGGGTGTGTGTCTACATGTGTGTACGCAAGTGCGTAGTGGGAGGAGGAGGAGTGGGATGAGGTAGGAGAGGAGGAGGAAGAAGGGCAAGAGCAGGGAGCCTGCTTCCCTTCCTTTCTTTGCCTGCCTCTCTGCCTACTTGTGATCTCTGCCTGTCAAATAAATAAATAAAAATATTAAAAAAAAAGAAGAAGGGTAAGAGGTGAAGGAGGGGGAGGAACAGAACAGGGATGAGGAATAGGAGAATTGAAGCAAAACTACCTGACTTCCAAAAGTCAGAACCGCTGCCCCTGTTCTGCCGCAAGCTTGTGTATTTCTATAACTCTTTTCTATAACTTTAAAAATATGTTGTAACTAGAAAATGAAATCTTCCCATTTGCAACAATATGGATACACCTTGAAGGCATTATGCTAAGTGAAATACACCAGAAAAAGACAAATGTCGTATGGTATCATTCGTACATGGAATCTAAGAAAGCTGAATCCACAGAGATAGAGAGTAGAGAGGTGGCTACCATGGTCTTTGGGGAGGAGATGGTGAGATGTTCATCAAAGAGTCCAAAGTTCTAGTTAGGAGATGAGTAAGTTCTAGGTATCTAACGTACAATAGCATGATTATAGTTAACAATACTGTATTATGCGCTTGAAAGTTGCTAAGAGAGTAGATCTTCAATGTTCTCCCCACACATAAAAAGTAACAGTAATTATGTAACATGGTGGGAATGTTAGCTAATGGTGGTCATCACATTGTGATATTGTGATACCCAATTGTATCAAATAAAACCATTGTACAGCTTCAACTTAAAAAAAATAAAAATAAAAAATAAAAGTATTATGTAACTAATACACATTCCTTGGAGAAATTTCAGAAATACATGCAAATGAAAAGAAAACTCTCTTCTAGAAACGCAACACACATATATTAGTACTGTCGCCATTTTGATGTATGGAGACAACATTGATGTGGGTGGCACAGTCTTCAATCCACCTTCTTCAGGGAGCCGCAGCCTGATTTTGCTGTTCGGAGGGCCCCTCAGTCAACTGAATGCCATTTGTAGTGGGATGGCCAATGTGGACGTCACAACCTGTGCTGGTAAAGCAGGAGGCAGGTGCCCAAGGTGATATTTCCATCTCCAACTGAGTGAAGATGCTGGGCTTCCTTCCTCCTGAGATGAGAACAGTGAGATCACCCATTAGTTCCCATCACCCGGACACAGGGCACATCCCTGTGTCTTGGGTCTTCTGAGAACTAATCTTCAGCTTTCCTTTTAATGCTTTTATGGTAAATTGATTGCAGTGATGGTCCCAATCAGTGGCCGTCATATTCATGCCCATTTCAGAGGTGGAATCTAGTCCCACGGTCCTCGGATCTGGGACATCCTGTGATTTGCTTTGGCCCGAATACATGGGAGGTGAGAGAGTACCAGCTTACAGGTTAGCGTTCCAGGAGCCTTGTGTGCTCTTCCACGCTCTTTCCTGGAACCCTGGCTCCCTTATAAGAACAAGAAGGGCCAACACTGCTGGGGGATGAGAAAACATTTGGAGGAGAGCCCAGGGCCTCAGACAACTAGCTGCCTTGAGATATATGGGAAAGAGCGGCCTACACTGAGGGGCTGGATAAACTGATTTTTTAAGCCCTTGCATTTGGGGTGGTTTGTTATGCAGCGATAGCTAACTGATAGTTCCATGAACTTCCACATCTGTCCTATAAATTATTTTCCTTGTGAGCCAAAGTGAATTTTGGTGGCTATAAACAAATAACTCAAATTGACACTTCCCATGCTTTTACCAGAATATGATCACATTCTAGATCCTCTTTTGTAATCTGCCTATTTCACTTAACAACTGATTTTGAGCATCTTTCCCTAACAGTAAGTTAGGGCTTAGTAAAGGAGGCAGATCTACTAACTGCCATTTCTGAGCCTCTGCCCAAATCCTGTTCATCATGACATTATGGCCATTGGCCAAAATACTGTTCTTAGATGGGCCTAGCTTGACCTGTTCTGCAGGAAATGCCTTTGTTTGGTGAGATTATGGGACAGTACAATGATATTTCACAGCTCGATGGCCAAGAGAAGGACATAGTCATGCCTCAGAGGTGCTTGGGAACATTAACATTTGGAAAAAGAAGACAGTACTTGTACTCAAAGTGTTCCATTCTCTTCAAAAGGATAAGACATGTGGATGGAGAAGACAGAAAAAGAGATATTTCCTATAATGACTTTATTTTCTGAAAACAAGTCTGAGTGATTAAAGTTCTCCAGTCCTTTTCTAACACCATCCTTTTCCCTTTCTTTCTTTTTTTTTTTTCACCAAATGGTAGCTTCAACTTGACATATTATTTGTTTGGAGACATAGGACAAGGGGAGAATGCAATTCTTATCTGATAATCCAAGTCTTTACACTAATGGAAATATATCAATATCCCCGCCCCCCCCAAAAAATGAGCGTTTGTCCAATGCATCTCCTGCAACTCCACACGTCTTTCTCTAGGAGGGAGTCTCCTGAGTGTACTCTCTGCTTTGGTCCTTTCCAACATGGTGTGCAACTGGAAGTATATTCTTATCTCGTGTCCTTTTCCTTTGCATCTGGTTTTCTTGCTGATAATAATAATAGCGTTTATAACATTTCCCATGGCACTTCGCTCACTGAATCCTCACGAAATCGCCATGAGGGCAATGTTATTTCCCCAAGGCTTAGGAAAGACCAGTCAATGGTGCGAGAGCCCACAGGTGACAAGTACCAGAGCTAGGATTTTAACCCTAGTTTGTCAGACTTCGCAGTCGGAGTGCTTTAACTTGATTCTACACTGCCTCAGTCACTATGGGATTCTAAATACAGACCAAACCAAACAAAACCAAACACTCACGTTAAACCATTCAAAAGGTTTCAAAAGTATGGAACCCATAGTTGTTGTTTGTTTGTTTGTTTGTTTTTTTCAAATAAAAAGCAGTAAGTGATTTTAATGAGCCTCTTTCCAGTCCCCCAAGGGTATGGTGTTGGGATCATACCTGCTCTTCCCTGTCTTTCCACCCTAAGTAACTTCTCCAGTTTTCCACATAAGACTGAGGGGACAGGAGAACACACAGTATCTCTCTGAATGAGACCACAGGGATCCTGGTACAGAACCTCACTTGGGGATAATACATGATGTGGTGAGCAGGCGCTGTCATTTTTGAAGTGCATTTCATCTTTAACGGTGAGTACTTACAGAAAACCCAAGAGCACCGACAAGAAAAGCCAAGACTAAGAATTACAGCACGTTCTATCGATCGGTACTATGCAAAAGAGCTTTCTGTGATTATGGAAATGTAGTCTCTCTGCGGTTCCCAGCACAATAGCTGATGACCTTGTCTGACTGTTGAGCCCTTGAAATGTGGCTAGTGCACTGGAGGGGACTGAATGTTTAATTTTCATTAATGTTAATTCGCTAATTTTAATTAGCTAAAATGGAAATAGCTACATGTGGCCAATGACTATGTTGGACGCTATAGCTTCAGATATACATAGGAGAATGTCATGGGTGGGGGTCATCGGGGAAGGTTTCATCCAGACGTGTTTTGAGCAGCTTTCAAAGTAGAATAGGCAGAGAAGAAAATGCATTTGGAATGAAAAGAGAAGAAATAAAACCTTTGTCTTAGTAGAACACAAGAGGTTACAGATTCAAATGCCTACTGCAAGGGCCATGAAAGTCTTGTAGAGAAGGGAAATGGGTTGGTGGTAAGAGACAGTAAGGCAGGGTGGGGACTATGGAAAATCAGAGACACTATCTTATCTAAAGCATCAGTCACTGGTCCACCGCTGCCAGTTAATGCCACACAGAAAGTCAGACCCAGTGGTGATGACTGTCTTCTTATTGTTTAAGAGAAGTCAGAAATTCAGATTTGTATATGGTCATCTAGTTTTGAATATTGGCGCCTCTACTAGTCAGTGTGGGCTGAATGTTTTCATCGGACGCTGTTGGTGCCCTCCTCGTGTTCACACAGCCCTTGTCTCTGCACGCCAGGCTGCCTCCTGAAGACACCTTTAACTCTTGTTGAAAACATCATATGCACACTTGGTTTTTGTGCAGGGTACATGCAGAATGTTGAAGTATTCATGCTCTTGGCGACAGCATTCCACCAATGACAGAGCAGAGGGAGTGCCTCGATACCCCAGTCTCCTCACCTCTCCACTGAAATAGCTCTGAGGTGTCTTCTATGTTGTCCCCCACAATTCCCCTCTGTGACGGAGCCCCAGTTGCCCCCAGCAGAGACTGGCAGACAATGTGTCATGCATTGGTTTCCACTCCTGCCCCATCCCATGTTTCCACTCCCCTGATTTTTCCAGGGATCACCTTCATAAATGCACATGACTCCCTATCTCAGAACCTGATTTTGGAAGGACCTAAAAACAAAGACACAGTCATAACACAAAAACTCAGTATCTCAGTGCTGAACTCCACGAAGTTCTACTGATTTGTCCTACCACAGCCAGTGCAGGTCATGGTGGAGACTCTGTCAGATCCTTCGGGGACACAGTTCTTCTCTGCATGGGGACCTGCATCTTCTTGATATTTATCCTTCCATGCATTCAGGAGCAGATATAGAGAATGAGCCTGGGAGAAGGATTTTCATGGATAGGACCTAGAAGCACACATTCCATTGGCAGAACTGTCACGGGGTCCGGCTCCCTGCTGGGGAGCAGAGAAATGGGGCGGAGCTGTGTGACATTACAAAAGGAGTTTCTGCCCCTGCAGCTCTCTCAGATTCTGTGAGACACTGTCCAAGGCAAAGCAGCTGAGTCTGTGGACCACAGTCAGTTGCCGCTCACCAGCACTGGAACTTCTTGCCCACACGTTATTCCCTGAAACTGAGAAAAATGTGCTAGTAGGTCACCAAATGAGTTCTTAACTTACACAGAAACAAGAGTCACACCTTTTACCCCATTGAGGGATACAAAACATATATGGAAATCAAATCCGTTGTTCATTGACTAATTTTGTAATTTCAGGGGGAAAATGATTTCACCTCTGAGAGTTCTTGGGTGAACAGAGGCTCCCACCTTGAGAGCTTTCCTCACTCCCTGCATTCTCTGTGAAGTGTTTGTCTATCTGTAAAGAAAAGGTCCTTTAAAGTCTCTCGCCCGCTTCCTCTTTGACTCCCCCCGCCCTGCCCCAGCTCTTGACATTCCTATTTGTTTCTCAGACTTGCCAAGTGAGGGTGCCTGGGTAGCACAATCCACAACTGGTCTCACTCTTGGTTTCTGTCTGGGTTGTGATCTCAGGGTTGTGGGAGGGAGCCCTGAGGCAGGTTCTGCACACAGCAGGGAGTCTGCTTGGGATTCTCTGTCCCTCTCCTTTGCCTCTCCACGCCACTCAGGAGTTCATTCACTCTCTCTCGCTCTCTCTCTCTCAAATAAATAAATACATCTTTAAAGAAAAATCTGCCAAACACTTCCCTACCTCCCAGGCTTTGCAGACGTTGTTCCCTGTTCTAGGAATGTGTTCCCTCTCTCTCCCTTCTTCCCGTTTCCCAGTCTTTACCTTGCTGGCTCCTCATGTATCAGTCACGTCGCAGTACAAATGTTCTTTCTTCAGAGATGCTCTCACTGACCACCCAAAACCAAGTCCCTTTCCTCGCCCGCTGTTATCCTCGCTCATTCCAGCGACCACAATTCGGAACTGTCTGCGTGTATTTGCTGCGGGTCCCCTCCAGAGTCTGATACATGCAGCTCCCAGCCCAGGGTCTGGCAAGGTGCTCAAAACGGGTTCGAATAAATAAATGAATAACAAGAAAAGTCCACTGCTTTAAAGAATTTTGTCAGGATACTTCTTATAATTAAAATAGCATATCCCAATCTGTCTTGAAAGTTTAGTTAAGCTTTATTGGGATTTGAGAAAGAGGATTGTGTGTGCAATGAATGCCGCATGAAGCCACGACGAAAATAAAAATTCTTCCTTTATCCCAGAAACCCATGAACTTAGTCTTTTCGAAAACTGGACTTGACACACTCAGTGATCGTGGATGTCAGCAGGAGGGTAGAGTTGAAAGCTCTTTGAAAAAAGCAAAGAGGTATCACAAGGCAGAGATTTATTTCACCAAAACGTTATTAGTTCACCAAGTTTCTCAAGTTTCTACCAATTCACCTACCAAAACATAAGCGATCTACCAAGTTTTTCTGGGCAGGGTGGGGGGAGTTGGAGTTAACCTCTTTTCTTTCTTTTTTTAACCCTGTGTGTTCCAATGCCCCCATCATTTTGAACTATACTCCCAAATGCAGCCCCTTTCCTTCCCAGAGATAGTGGCCTGAATGAAAATAAAATAAGGGTGTTGCGTTAAAAGATTGTGGACTTCAAAAAAAAAAAAGAAAAAAGAGATCGTGGACTCTCCGCTTACCCCCATCCCGCCCCACCCAAGAACATTGGCTTTTTCCGGTCTGTGCTACATTTTGTCTTCAATTGTTCTAAAATGGCCCTGGGGGCTTTACACAGGAATCAGAAGACAGCTGGTAAGACCATTTGGTTCCAGGTCCCACACCTGCCAGTTGAACCCCAAGCAGGTCCCAGAGTCAGTTCTCAGCCCAGATCCCTCGTGTGCGAAAGAGGAATATTGGCGCCTCCTTCATAAGGTGGGGGTGGTCATGCATGAGTTTTACAACCTGTGAACATTTTAGAAAAGGAAAAAAAAAAAAAAAAAGAAAAGAAAACCTTACTTTGAATCCACCATGAGCTCATTAGTATTTACGTACCCTAAACTCTCTGGGATGCACCTCTGTTTTCTAGAAACGTCAAATGAAGGGCTGCTGGGTTCCAGGACCTTTGCTGCACCTTGGTGGTGACATTCTGCAGCTCATGGCAAATGACAAAAGGTCCGGAAGTTCTGCTTTTGCTCGAGATTGTGTCACTCCAAGCTGCCAAGTGCACAATGAAGCTGTCTATCTAAGAAGCGCTTACTTGTTTAGTTAGAGACGTGCTTTTGGGTTTTGGGTTTTTGTTTCCGAGGGATTTGTTGCCAACTGGTGGGATTTGCAAGTGTTTTCCCTGTGGGAGGCAGATTCGGAAGTCTGGCCTGCTAAGACGCTTTTGGGAGCTGAAACTAATTAAAATATTTATTTTAGCCCCCGTAGCTAAGACGCAGCAGGGGAGAAAGTCCAACATTCATTTTTATGAAAGTGTAATTATGCTCACTAACCTTTTGTGTACCCTGTTCGGCAACTGCCTTGGGGCCGTCCCACCTGCTTAAACACCTGCCCCGTGTGAGCATGCGGTAGAACAGTACTTAATGCCTGAGCTGGGGGGCCTGTGGGCTCCCCCACCCCCACCGAGGACAATAGAGCCTTGTTACCCCTTTCGTCACCTCTACACTCACCTCTGGGGGATGTATTTTCCTAGTTTCACCTTCGCTGAGAGCTATGAAGCCATGCAAAAGAGAAACACGAGAAGGAGAAAGAGAGAAGCTCAAAGACAAAGAGAAGCAAAAAAAAAAAAAAAAAAACAAAAACATGTCCTTTTCTGTGCTTGGTAGCACAGAGGTTGAGAAAGACTAGGTAAGAGTCCGCGCTACTTCCTGACTGCTTTCGAAATCCTTGAAGAAGTGTCATCGCATTTCAAGACAAGCTCATGTGAACGTGCACTGGGTTTGAATGGTAAAAACTCACAGCGGTGGTACTTTTGCTGAAAACAAGCGTCTCATCGGGGATGAGGCTGGGGAAGCCCGGGAGCGAGGAGCACACGCGCCGTCCACGTGTCGGCTAGACGGTTCACTCGTGGTACCCGTTATCCTCCCCGCTCTGTGCTGTTGCCATGGATACTCTACAAATGACGAAACGGAGACCCGGGAAGATCAGTGACTTGGGAAGTGGTTCTTAGGAGTCTGAGAACAGGCACTGAGAGATCCCGTGGACCCCAGAGTCTGGAGTCCCAGCTCGGCTAGTGACCAGCAGTGGGACTGCGGGCCACTTACTTAGTCTGGTTGAATGTCCATTTTGCCGTGGATGAAAGGGAGGTGATACGGAACTACCCTGCCTGTGAAGATTCAAGGGGTTAATACGTGCAAAATACCCAGCACGGCACCTGCCATGGGAGGCATGGCGTCGTCGTCGCATCCTTGTGACAGCACCAGGCGGGTGGGTAGCCGAGCTGGGATGCCAGCTGAGGTTGTTGTATTTCACTCATAAAGCTTTGGTACCTTCAGTTTTCACCAACTGAGTTCAGAGAAAATCAGAAGTCGGAGAGGGTGGACAGGGAGAACATGAGAACTGCGAAGAAACAGTCCTCTTGATCCCGAAACACACCGTGCATGGGTCCTTTGACTCCTCTCCCAGGCTTTAGAGAAAACTCTTCCTTGATGAGCTCAGAGGTATTTGTTTTTATTGAGAGAAGAGACTCTGTAAGGCTCAGAATTCCCAGCCTTGATGATGAGGAGGAATTATAATGTACACATTATATTGGTACAGGCGGACTCCCCATTTTCTCCACCCCAAGACTTTTCTCGTACACGTTCACCCTCTTTCCTTCTCCATCTCTTGACATCACCTCCGTCTTCAAGGGCCACTTCAAATACCACCCCCTCCCCCACGATTTCCTGATCTCCCCTCTCTCTCAGGATGCTGATAGGTTTATTTTTAGTTTAACACTTAATTGATTTTTCTGTTTCGTATGACCTAACCTCCCTCAAATAGATTGTGTACTTCCTTCATCTATCCCATAGGGTTTGCTACTAAGTCGAAAACCCGTGAGGCTGTAAATAGAAACGTGCTTTGTATAAATTCTTGCAGAGAAGTGTACTGATTTCGGCCTTTGTGAAACACCCGCCTGGTAGTGAGGACTGAACCGTGAACTTGGCACAGAATTTGGAGGCTTGGTCCCCACCCGCAAAGAAGGTTCATCTTTAAAGAGAACCAGGTGCACAGGGTCTCCTAACTGGGAAACACTGTGGGAGACTGGTGAGCAGCGGGGGATCTAGTTACTTTCCGTTGCTTTTCTTAACATCAAAACAGACATAATAGTAGTGACTACTTCATGGCGTCGTTGTTGGGCTTAAACGAGATCATGCAAGTCAACCTCAGAGCAGAGCTTGGCATATACTCAGAGTTCAGAGTCAGCTGTAGGTAGGTTCAGAAATGAGAAAAGTAATTGTCCAAGGGAGAACAGCAAACACTCGAGAGTTTTACCTGGACATATTCCAGGTAGAGCTCAAGCTGCTGTCAAATCCTTTTTAAGGCGTTTTGTGCTAAGTGTGTAGCTTGCAGTAGGAATGGGCCCTTCTACCCATGCCGTCTCTGTGCAGGGGAGCAGAGAGAGGGAACCGATACTACAGAATGGAAGGGAGCTCGCTTCTGGGTCTGGGAAGGTGCCTATGGGAGGTGGCTCTGAAAGTCACGGCTGTTTATTGTTTTTTGTTGTTGTTGTCGTTTTTCCTGCCTGAAATAGAGGGATTTGTAAATTGGGACACAGAAAACAGCAGAGTACCCATCACCCAGTCACTGCCTTCCCTTCCCGCCCTCCCCTCCAGCAACCCTCACTTTGTTCCTAGAGTTCAGAGTCTCTGCTGGTTTGCCTCCCTTTCTGTTTTCCTCTTACTTTATTTTTCCAGAGGCCCCGTTTTAACATCAACATATCCTTTTTCTAAGACTGCTTTGAGGGAAGCGAGCAGGCAGATTTGATAGTACAGAGCGGGAGTCATCTGGTCTCCGGGGCGTCTGGGCTGGGAGCAGTCGTGTCCAACACTGGCACAGAGGAGGGAGGAAATCCGCTCTCGGTTTGGTCCCCGTGGAATGTGCTCTCCTGAGAAGGGTCCGGGAGTCCTTGAATAGGTACTGACTTGGTTTCTTCCGGCTGGGAGGACCATCAACCAACCCAGCAACGGGTGCTTAGTGTGAGGACGCCATAAATAGCAAAAAGGGGGTTCTGGGTCAAAAGCTCTTGTTCCAAATTTAACCTGTGTTTTTGGTGCACTTGGTGGGGGGCGGAGTGGACACCTGCCTAGAGGGTCTCAGGTGGATCCTATTCACATGCGTCCCTGCCCCTGGGGAGGTGACCGTCCTCAGTTGCACTTGGTTGAACTACGGTTTCGGAGGTGATCGTGCTCCTCGCCTGAATGAAGATAAAAGAGAACCAACCGCCTACCAGGACAGATTGACAGAAGCGCGTATTGAAATACAAGTGGCGGCAAGGGGGGGCGCTTTACGGGCTCAACTGAGAGGGGCTGAAAGCGACAAAGGTGGGAAGGTAGATGCCCTGATCACAAGAACAGCTAGAGGGAGAGCATTTCCTGCCGGCTCCCTCTGTGCCCTGCGCTACCTTAGTTCTCCCCCCTCACTCTGTGAAGTAGGGACTCTGATCTCCTTCTCTGATGCGAGGCCCCAGGCGCTGAGAGGTCAGGTGCCTGCACAGAGTTAGGGGACCCGAAAGCGCTGAGGCAGGACTTGAATGCAGACTAGCCTGATTTCAGAGTCTCCTCCACTCCTTCCCGCACATGCCGCTGCGAGACACTGACACACGCTCTGGGGACACCAGCGCGTACCGCACACCTGCTGCGAGCCAGTGCACAAAATCCCCGGGGCAGGGCTGCGGAGTAGGGGGGTGGGGCGCGGAAAGAAAGATCAAACCAAGTGTGCCTGTAAAATAGTTCTGAACGTTCTCAGAGAACGACAAACTATTTGTGTGGTCATTAACTGGGTGGCAGTAAGTGCCGCCTCTCTCTGCCTCCCGAAGAGAATCGTAATCCTTCCTGGGCTCAGACCCTGTCTACCTCCTGTCCAGAGTGCTTTGCTCAAAAGCCTACACCTAGAAGGCTCTAGAAGAACATCTGATGCAGCCGGGAGGGGCTCGGGGCTAAAGGTCCTGAGCTAGGGTCCCAGTCCCGTGCCACACTATCTCAGTGCCCTGGGCAAGTTAGCTCACCTTTTGGGGACTCAGTTTCCTAGTTTATAGAGAAGGAATAACAAAAAATGAAAATATAACATGTGTCCTGGCCTATGTCACAAGGCTCAGCACAGAGCAAACAAAGTAATGATATAAACACGCGGTAAAACACTGTAAGACATGTCTTCATTGAGCTCTGTTCCTTGGAAATACTGCAGGGAAGCAGGGAGGGGCTCTCACGAAGACCTGAGTGCTTGGGGGTGACCCCAGAGAGGAAGAGGGCAAAGAAAGCTACGTAGTCTTCGGGACTCTAGAAGCCTTGACCTGGTCAGTTCTCATTTCGGGGTAGATCATAATGACATGTTTGCAATCTGGAGTGGTGCAGGATGAGGTCCCAACTTCTATCCAGCTCTGGTTCAGTGACAGTCGCCTGACCATCTTTCCTCCCTGTAGACTTGGCTGGTTCCCTCCTCCACGTGGCTCTTGCACTAAGGGAATGACATTTCCCTGGGGCAGGGAAGTCTTGCGGTCCGGACCCAGGGTCTGGATTGGGCGTTCTTACCACGAGAGATTTCTTCACCAACTCTAAAACCAGTTCCTGAGCAGAAAGGAAAGGTAATAGTACCCACCTTATAAGGTGATCGAAAAAATTTAAATGAGGCAATTCCTGTAAGACACTGAGCCTAATAGCTGGGAAAGAATTAGAGGCCATTATGAATATTACTATTACATTTACAGTCACGACTTCTATGTAGTTTCTGGTCGTCTTCCGGTGACCTCACCCCCTGATACACTTGTTTTCCATTTAAGTTCAGTATCTTAGAAAGAGATTTTAAGGCCCTTGGTCAAGGTTAGTGAAATCAATGAACCAAAAGTAGCTGTCAAGTTCTAAGGCAAGAAATCAGAAGAAACGCCCTCCCTGGATCCAGCTTTCCCCTCAATGATCCAAACTGAAGCCACAAATTAAGGCAGAGATAATCTGCTTTACAAGATTATGCGTCAGTGACATTGAAGGAATTTTACGTCCTATAGCCCTTTGGTTCCGAGTACCAGAAAGAGCCCCCCCCCCGCCCTTTTTGGTAAGGGAGTCACTATCATTTACTGTTAATTGCCTTACATTTCCAGACTTGCCTAATCCCAAAGTCAAGCCCCCTGTCAACCCATCCCCTCCCAACCAAAGGACCCTGAAAATAATTACAAGCCTTCTGAAGTTTCCCGATTCAACCTTCAAAGGATCTTCAACACAAATGTCATTAACTATTCTCAGGATTTACAGGTTTGGGGGAAGTTCTTTTTGGGTGGAGAGGAAGGAGGGAAGAGAGAAGGCTCAAAAGCCTTTCTCAGATTTCCAGAAGTCGTGAAGGCAACGCCCCCACCCTTGAGGCTTCCTTTTTCTCTAGAAAAACAATGCTCCTGGTGTTTCCCAGGAGAGCCCAGAGCCTAGCCCCAAGCGGACACCTGTCAGCGATCCCACCCCCCATTTTGCTGGCTGGAGTCACCGGAGCTTAAAGAAGAGGAAGTAAATGAATTCATGCACACATCCTCATAACCTGTAGCTATAGGTCAGACTTCGCTAAGGTCTGTTAAAAATGACCAAAGATTCTTCTCTTTAAAAAAAAAAAAAAAAAAAACTGAGCCGCCATTTTGTCTCAAGGAAGGTGTGGGGACCCAGGGCGCACAGTTGGCTGCGTGTTGGTTGTGTATGGCGTCTCCGCCAACTATGCAGACCTCTCTGGAAGAGAGCATAGGGCAGAAGGAAGGAAAGTGCTTTACGGTGAAGCAGAGACAGACCTTGCCTTTCAGGCTACACAGCGAAAGCCTGGAAGAGGGGACATGGCCCAGGGAGGTCATTTTCTAACAAGGAGGCACCAAGAGGGCATCAGGCTCCACAGCAAAAGCCTGGAAATCCCAGAGCAGCAGCTTGGTAGTCCCACGTGCTGCATATTTGCCTGAGCATTTTTATGCTCGTATCAACACTTGGCCTTCTGTTTGTGGAGATTAACTTTAAATAAACTTGTTCTTCTTTTGGGTGGCATTTCTTGTTTCATTTCTCTTGATTTTTTTTTTTCTCCCCCTTCCATTTCATAATCATTTCCATTCCCTCCTCCACTTGGAGAGGAGAAAACCTTTCCCTGAGGGATGATGTCGTGATCACCTTCTGGCCACAGACACGGGGGTTCATCTTAAGTGGGCGGACACCTGTCTCCCTGCTCATCACGCTGGGTCTGAGCTGATGTGTCAATCAGCATCTTCCTGGGGAGGCTTGTAGCCCATGGCAGTAAGGACTCCACGGTAGGCAGATGATAGCAGTGAACATTCCGTAATCTCAGACCAGGGCTTAGCCCCTGTAAGCCTCAGTGGCCTGGTCTCCAAAATTGGGACTACAGTAGCATCTGCCTTCCCGGGCTGTGCTAAGGATCACATGATTCAGTAAAGGTTCAGTAAATCCCAACTTACTGAGGTCTCCTTTACCTAAACGTCAAGAGAGAAGCCAACGTGGAAGTGCTGGACATCTTAGGACGTCTTTAACACCATCTGCACTTTTCATAAAAATTATAATGCTTTCGTGACTTCTGTTTCTCCAGGGTGATCTACCTCGGGGAGGTTGAGAACAAGAGGTTGTCCATTGTGAACTGCACTACCCTACTTTCTGACCCAAATCGCAGTCTGTCTGATAGTTCTAACCATAAAATTTGCCCTTCAACCTCCTTGGGGGCACCCCATGACCTCTACTTTGGATCCCATGCTCTCCCACCTTCCTTGGGAAGAAACCTTAGATATATCAATGATCCCTTCTCTCCTCTCAACTAGGTCTTTCCCATCCAGTATCTGATGCCCTCTTGGTGCCTCCTTGTTAGAAAATTACCTCCCTGGGCCATGTCCCCCCTCCAGCTACAACTCCCCTTCTCTTCCTCTCCCTATAGAGTCAGTCTTTTAACAAATTATGTATTCGTTGCTGCCATTTTTTTTGTACCTGGTTCACTCCTGAGCACATGACAATCTGGTTTACAGCCCAGACATTCCTCTAAGAGTCCTAAGGTCCCTAATACTCTCCATGCTGTGAACCCAAAAGACATTTTCAGTCCCCCTCTCCTTGACGCCTCCCCAGCACTGGGTGTGGTCCTTCTCGTTGCACTTTCTTGGCTCTGGGACATCACATCTTGCTCTCTCCCGCCCACCTCTCTGCCTGCTCCTATTTTGTCTCTGTTTCTGGCTCATTCTCCTCCCCCTTTTATTAAATATCGAATTTTCTCGAGTCTCAGTCCCAGATCCTCTTCTCACTTTGTGCATTATCTCCAGGAAATTATCATCATTTATGATTTCAATGATCCTCTCCATGCCAATGAAAACCAACTTACATCGCTGGTTCAGACTGCTTCTCGGCCGTCCAGATCTGCATGCCCCGCTACTTGTTACCTCTCCGTTTGGAAGCCATTCCTCATCACCACATCCAAGGCCAAGTGCATGATCTTTCCCAGCAAATCTGCTCCTCTTCCTTTGTGTGCTATCACAAGGAATGGTACCATAATCCATCCGGTGTTTATCATCCTCTATGTCTTCCTCTCCCTCGCTCATCATAGCTGATTAATCACCATGACCTCCCATCACTTCCATTTCAGAACTATCTCTCAAAACAACTCCATTTCTTTTGCTGCCATCATGTTCTGCTTTCCTGGACTACTTCCCCATTTGTCCTGCTAGCCCAGCTCCATTCTTTTTGCCACTGTAGCCAATCATGACGTGTTCTTTGAGAAAACTTGTCAATGACTTGCTATTGATCATAAGAAAGTAACCACAATCCTGATATGGTATGGCAAAGACTACTTTTCCATAATATTCATTTTCCCCCTCCTTGTAAAAATCCGATATTGTTGGGATGGCATCGTGTGTGTCTCTCTTACACACACAAGACATTTCTAGGTAACCTCCTGTACAGAGAGGAATAATCTGTAAGATGTAAGCAGAAGCTGTTAAATGGAGTGGCTAGGAAAGCCCTTTAAAAAGACTTCTAAATCTTCATGCCTGAAATGTGGATATGATGGGTGGGGCTCCAGCAGCCATCTTGAGACCTTGAGGATCGATGCCAGAATTAGGAATGGTAAGGCAGAGAGATAAAGGAAGCCTGTGTCCTGGTGACTTTGTAGAACCACCATGTAAGACTTGACTGTCTCCTTCTGGGCTTCTGTGTGAGGGAACAAAATCCTCAGTGGTTTAAACTCACTATTGTGGAATTTCTGGCTCTAGCAGTTAAACTCAGTCTCCAGTTGATACCCACAGCTGGTTTCTGCTCTACCTTACCAGCTTCCTTTGCCCCACTCTTGTCCTTATGTTCTGCAATACGTACTGTCCTGAGTTCAGCTGTTCATACACAACATGTGGCCTTTCCTGACCAGGGCCCTTCTCCACTTTTCTCTCTGTCCATAGGACTTTCCTTTCTGACCCTTTATCCTCCCACCTAATTACCTCTATCCACTCTTCAGATCTCAGTTGGAGCAGAACTGTCTTGGGGGAGTCCTCCCTAAAACTCCCTCTTTTCCTCTTTATTCCCTCCTTCCATCAATCTACAATAGGTTCCTTGTTCGGTGTTGTCACAGAACTATCTTCTTTTGCTTCAGAATACTATTTTTAGGTGTAGTAATTAGTCATTCATTTATGTAATTATTTGATAAATATCTATCTCCCCTATTAGAATTGAACTTCATGAAAGCAAGGGCCATGTCTGCTTTTGTTTGACATTTTATTCCCAGCCTCTGGCACAGTTTTTTGTGTGTGTATGTGTGTGTGTGTGTGTATTTGCACCTAAAATCCTGCAAAGTGAAGAATGAAGACCTCTAGTCCCTTTCTCAGGGACTGTATCTGTATCAGCATCCCTGATTCTCTTTTGCCTTAACCCGTTTCTTGCCAGATTTTCAACTACCTGGCACTAACATTTTCATGATGTTTCGTGGCTTCAAAACACCTTCATCCAAATGATCTCATTTTTAGTCTCTCCAACAGCTCTTTAAGATCCTTAGAGAGTGGGCGCCTGGGTGGCTCAGTGGGTTAAGCCGCTGCCTTCGGCTCAGGTCATGATCTCAGGGTCCTGGGATCGAGTCCCACATCGGGCTCTCTGCTCAGCAGGGAACCTGCTTCCCTCTCTCTCTCTCTCTGCCTGCCTCTCTGTCTACTTGTGATCTCTCTCTGTGTGTCAAATAAATAAATAAAAAATCTTTAAAAAAAAAAAAAAGATCCTTAGAGAGTAGTAAGTCTTTCCCTAAATAAAGCTTTCAACCTTAAATCAGTTATTACCAGTCTGTTTAAATGATCCACTAAGTTTGTGGCCTCATTCCCTCTCATTTAAACCTGGAGCCCCAGCAATAAATGGCAATTTTGAGAATTTTTCAACAGGTCTGTGACCATCCATATACACATTCAAGCTGAAAAAAAGACCGGCGAGGGCATAAGCTCTTACCATCACTACCCCCTCTTCAAAATATGGCTTTCTTTGTCCTGTTCGATTCCTTTGACCTTGGCTCCCAGGTGATGCTGATGCTGCTGGTTCATGCTTTGAGAACTACCGTTCGAATGGCTCCTCAAGGAAGGAAGATCTATTTCTTTAAGGGAATCCAGCAGTGGATGATTTGCTGCTCTGCATATCCGCATGTCAACTTAGGGATAAGTTCTAGCTCCCCGAGGACGAAACAGTAGAGTTGTGACAATCTTGAGAACCACTGAGCCATTGCATATCACCCTATGGGTAACGAGGAAAAGACACCATCAACCCGCACTGGGAAAGCCCTGGTGGGTGGGCGCCTTGCCCAGTCTCCTGGACCTGCCCTTCTCTCTAGACCGCGGGTCTCAGGAGAGCACTGCAGTATCTCTTGTGTTGACGGACAGACTGCCCTTCAGCTTCCGTTTCAGCATTTCCATGAGCCCAGGTCCACCAGTCCCGGTCCTTGAAATGCAAATGGCAAGAAGCAAGTGGGATGGCATCTTTGGCTCTAGCTTGGAACCGCTTCCTTGGCGACCCTAGCCATCTGGCATAGTGCGAACACCTTGGCAATCCTCATATCTGTGCATCTTACAGTTTCTCCCACCAAGATCTTCACCTGGCTTCATAGTTTCAACCTCCGTTTCCCTCCTAACATGGTCTGGGCAGATGGGTTTGTTCATGAAGAATGGTTGTGTCTGCTTTTGTCATTGGTTTTGAAAACCCATTTTGGGCATAAGGTCCAGGACCACAATGAAATCTAGTGAGGTTTCACTCTTTATTTCATCCATCCAATAAATCTTTATTAAGTTCCAGCCTATGGGATGCAGCAGGATAGACAATGGACACACAAAGAAAGATGTCTTCAGTGCCCTTAAGGAACCTCTCTAAAGAGTCTATTTCCCCATCTGGAAAATGAAAGTAATAATGATCTTTACCTTTTGCAGTTGTTAGTAGTTAAGTGAGATAATACATAATTTGGGTGGAGTGCCAGTACACCATAAACACTTGGGACACGCTAGCTGTTACTGAACGAGGTAAAAAGATAATAATACCAGTGTTTCCACTGATAAGCAAGCATATATCATGGCTTTATCATGGTTTGAATAAAGAAACAGTTAAGGAGGAAAGTGTAAAATTTTGTTACATCTGCCATCACCAGCATTACTGTTCTAATGTTTAGTTGTGTGATTACCCCAAGGCTTGCTTAAGGTGGGTTGTATCACCTGGATAAAGCAGTATGAGTTCTGTCTCTACGATATTAGTATCTGCTACAGATGATTACCGTCATCGGATAATAATAACTACTAACACTTTCTGAGTGCTTACTGTGTACCAGGCATGATTCCTAAATTCTCTGCAAGTATGACCTCATTGAACCTTCCAGACTACATTAGGAAATAGATACTAGTTTTCATCGGGTGAGGAAACTGATACCCAGAGACTTTAAGTAACACAGAAAAAGTCACATGGCGCTTGCTATAAACACATATAGTACTTTCTAGTCCTGTACACGTGTGTGTGTCAGAGGAAAATGGCCACGCATGTAAGTGGTCCAGTTCTCATGATGAAGAACGTTCTGCTTCTTCCGTCTCTGTGTGTTTGCCTGAGGGTCAGACTCAACTGGCCAGGGGGTCCAGTATGTTAGACTTCTGTGCTGCAACATGGGTAAGATGGATGGGGGAGGAAGGAGCGAGGGAGCTTGAGCTAGGGTGTGAGAGGAGTCCGAGGAGGGTTGAGGAGAGAGGCGTGGGCGTTGCGGCAGTGTGTGTCGAAAGTGGGTGCGAGATAAAAGAGGAATTTTGAGAGCTCTGCATTCTAATGTGTTCTCAGAAGGCAAGTAAATATCTTGAGTTATTTTTTGAATGGCTTTTTAAGATGCCAGTCTGGGTTTCTCTAATTGCGAGAATGCTTTGAAACTAGATGACATGGATGAACTACTTGTAAACACGATGGGTGTCTATTTAAGATGTTAGAGCTATCAAAATTCTCCTGATTTTATGTGATTGCATTATCATATGGCTGGTAACAACAAATTTTGAAAAACTCCGTTCAGGGATGCTGTTTCGTACATTTCTCATGGGTCAGGACACGTAGAGGGAACACTGCCCTTTGCAGAAGGCAATGAAGTATTGATGGTCTGATCTCCCCATAAAGTAACTTCAGCAAAGTTATCAGGTGGCCACAAATAGGTAAATGGAATTTGAGAGCTGGAAAGGACCTTAAAGAGACGGAAACACTCAGATTTGTAGAGAAGTTTACTTCCGGCAATGAAGACTTTATTACATAAACTTGTGGGTTTCTGTATCTTCACTGATGAGAACATTTATGATATCGTTAAGAAATTCAGTTTATGGGGTTTTCTGCCACTCTAAGTTTCCTACTAATTCCTCCATCTTAAAATAATGGCCAAAAAGCAATTCTGGGTCCACACATGTTAGAAATCCACTGTGGGGAAATTTTTTTTTTTTTGATTGAGCAAATTGATATTCACTACCTAAGGGTTTTCTGAAAATTGGGGGTCCCCTTATGTCATGGTGGTGGTGGAACATTTTGGTTCGGGTCACTGAGAACTAGTGTTCTCTGGGAATAAAAGATGAGAATACTGGGAGCACCTGGGTGGCTCAGTGGGTTAAAGCCTCTGCGTTCGGCTCATGTTATGATCCCAGGGGCCTAGGATCAAGCCCTGCATCGGGCTCTCTGCTCGGCAGGGAGCCTGCTTCCTCCTCTCTCTCTGCCTGCCTCTCTGCCTGCTTGTGATCTCTGTCTGTCAAATAAATAAAAATCTTTTTTAAAAAAACATGAGAATACTATATAAGGAAGGAAGATGGTTACAAAGAAGTCCCTTCGGGACCTGTGCCCGTTGAAGCTGGGTACTGATGTGCCATTAATCATATAAATGTTTTGAGTGTGCACATCTGATTGTGAAATGTAGTCAAGAACTACCATCTTCACTTGAGAATCCCTGTAATTATTTTCTCAGAGGACTTACAATGTTTGATGACGTCATCAACGATCAATCGGAACAGCTGCTCCACAGGACACACCAGTATCTTTCCAGGTAAAGCCTTAGGGTTTTGACTAGCTTGCGAATTTAGATATTTATGATAATATGGATTTAGAGGAGGTTTTTGGTAAAAGTAGAATTAGCCGGTGGATTTCTACGTCTTACATTACGCCAAACTACATAGTCAGAAAACCCCTTTAGTATAGAACATATAGGGGAAAAAAAGGAATTTTAGATAAATTCTTAAGAACGTCTCTTAACTGGATAGTGCTCACAAAAAAAAAAAAAATAAGTAAATAAAAATAATCAAGGAAATTATCAGTGACAAAAAATAAACAGGAAATTGACAACCAGAGGGATATACAAATAGACTGACACTATGGGAGCTGGGGAAGAAAGGCCTCAATTACTTAGGGTCTGGTTTTTTAATGGCCTTGGGTCCCTGTGAAGCTGGGAATTGAAAATGAAATTTCTGCATAAAGCCAAGGCCCCCAAGGAGCTATAATTTTGCCCAACAGCACAGGCCAACCATCAGGAAACTTCTTGGTTTCTCCCCTGGCCGGGGAGAAAAAAGAAATCAACCCTAAGAATTTATAATCACAGGAATGTCATCATGTGGTTAGGCCTGGGTTAGAATTTCAAATTTATATGACCCACATGACTTACTTAGGAAGATTTCAGCTGAAAAATGAAAATCAAAGTGGTTTGGTGGGGGGTCATACTTCTTAGTGACTGGTAAATATACGTGACACCCTCTCTGGAGGGACACACAGCAGGAGGAGACTCCCAGGGTTTCAGATAATGAAATCTCTGTTAGTGTCTACACATTTTTTTAAAATAATTAAAGCTTAAAAGAAAGAAAAAAATATGAAAAAGAAAAACTATGAAAAATCAACAAGCTGAATTGAAAAATTGAAGAAAAAGAATTTCTAAAAATTTAAATGTAGTCAATAAAATTTTAAAAAAAGCTTAAGGGAATAATACAAGTTGAATGCAGGTGAGAAAACATGGACCATTGGAATACAGATCAGAAGACATTACTTCAAAAGGAGCTCAGAGAAAGAGATTAAAAGTATTAAAGCTGCTAAGAAAAGCATTGAAAGAATGAGAAAGTCTAACACGTGGCACTGGTGCTTCAGAAGGGCAGAGTAGAAAGCCAGAATCGGACACATCATAGTTTCACTGTAGACTACCAAAAGCAAAAATAATTGAAACACATTGTTGTACTGGGGATGCAGAAGTACATCCTTGTACAGAACAAATAAACCAGATTCTTCAACAAAAAGATTTCCAGAAAAAAAGAAGGAGTAGGGAATCAATAGATTAAAAGAAATTTAGGAGACCTATGCACCGATTACCATGAATGGATCTTATTTGATTCCTTATTCAAAGTGCTAAAAAAAATACAATCAGAAAAATGTAAACACAGACTATTTAGTGATATGGAGGTCAGGGGATTATTTTTTGGATGTCTAATTTCTCTTGGTAAGTTAAAATATACACACACACGCACAGTCCTTGAAATAAAGTATCATGGCTGGACATAATTTGTTGTCTTGTTGGTTAGGACATCAAAGACACCTGGGAAACCCAGGAGAAGGGAGTGGGATGACATGGGTATTAATTAGACAGAACAACATATAATGACCAGTTAAATCAGGAACAATGATGAAGAGTTGATTTCTATGCTACTTGGGAACGTGATTACCGGGGAGAAATCCTTATTTAGAAGAAATCTCTTAAACTTATCAAAATATACTTTAAGTGGGTTTTATTATAATGGTGGTTTTTAGAACATGATAGTCCGTGGTAAGGAAGTGGCATTCAACTTGACATCCTTTCAAATCATGGTCAGGAAAGCCATGAAGGCATGATAATAAGCCTTTGAACCTAAATGAATCTTCTACCAGGGGAAAATGAATACAAATTTTGTTTTCAAATGTGTAGCAAGGTGTTCACTTCATTTTTTTATTTTTAAAATTTTTACTGTGTTATGTTAGTCACCATAAAATACATCATTTGTTTCTGATGCAGTGTTCCAAGATTCATTGTTTATATACACTTCACATCTGTTTTATTTTCAATATCATATAAAATGTTGACTTTAAGAAACTAGAATGATTTAAAATATTACATTTGGGATATCAAGATGGGGAAAATACCATTTAAAAAACATTCAAGTAGGGGTGCCTGGCTGACTCAGTTCGTAGAGCATGTGACTCTTGATCTCAGGGTCATGAGTTCAAACCCCGCATTGGGCCTAGAGCTTAGATAAAAAAATGTTTTTGTGGACATCAACAGATAAATGGATAAAGGAGGTATAAGATCTATATATCCAGATACGTATATATGTATATATATATATATATGTATATATATATCTGTGTATATACATACACACAATATGTATATGTATATATACACACATACATATATACACACACACATATACACATATATACATACACACAATGGCATATAACACACACAATGGAATATTACTCAGCCATCAAAAAGAACGAAGCTTGCATTTGCAGCAACGTGTGGAATATAACACACACAATGGAATATTACTCAGCCATCAAAAAGAATGAAGCTTGGGGCGCCTGGGTGGCTCAGTGGGTTAAAGCCTCTGTCTTCGGCTCAGGTCATGATCCCAGGGTCCTGGGATCAAGCCCCGCATCGGGCTCTCTGCTCAGCACGGAGCCTGCTTCCCCCTCTCTCTCTGCCTGCCTCTCTGCCTACTTGTGGTCTCTCTCTCTCTGTCAAATAAATAAATAAAATCTTAAAAAAAAAAAAGAACGAAGCTTGCATTTGCAGCAACGTGGATGGAAATATGTTAAGTAGCCAGAGAAAGACAAATACCATATGATTTCACTCATACATGGAATGTAAGAAACAAAACAAACATAGGGGAAAGGAAGGAAAAATAAAATAGGATGATGATTGAGAGGGAGACAAACCGTAAGAGACACTGAACTCTAGGGAACAAACTGAGGGTTAATGGAGGGGAGGTGGGTGAGAGGAAGGGATAACTGGGTGATGGGCATTAACACGAGTACTTGATGTAATGAGCGCCAGGTGTTATATGCAACTGATGAATCACTAAATTTTACCTCTGAAACGAATAAACAAATTTTAATAATTAAATAAAACAAAAAATGTTCAAGGAAGCACATGCAAAGTGCAGAAATTATGGAACCAAAAGGGGAGGGATTTAGAGTTAGAAAAATATTGATACTGCCTCTTTAAATTATTTTGGATTGATACATTAAGAGCTGTACATTAAGATTGATTTCTTGATTTTTCCTTAAATATTCTTATAAAGAGTATTTTCCTTTATGAATTGAAGTACTTTTATAGTTACCAAGAAGTACATCCTTACGACGTGCTGATCTTCATCAATAAAATTTAAAAAATTTTTTTAAAGAACAGATTTGTCTTCATGGTCAAAGAGGAAATTAGAGTGGAAATCAGAATTATTTAAAATGAACAGTCATTTGCAAATGTCTCCTCCCATTCTAAAAGCTGCCTTTTACGTTTGTTGATTGCTTCCTTCCAGAAGCTTTTCATCTGGATGAAGTTCCCAGTAGCTTGTGTTTGCTTTTGTTTCCCTTGTCTCTGCAGACGTTAACTAGTAAGAAGTTGCTAGCACTGAGGTCAAAGAGGTTACTGCCCGTGTTCTTTAGGATTTTGATGGTTTCCTGTCTCATGCTTGGGTCTTCATTCATGTTGAATTTATTTTTGTGTGTGGTGCAGGAAAGTGGCCCAGTTTCATTCTGCATGTGGCGGTCCAGTTTTCCCAACGCCATTTGTTGAAGAGACTGTCTTTTTCCCATTGAATGTTCTTTACTGCTTTGTCAGAGATTGGTTGACCAAGGAATTGTTGGGTCATTTTCTGGGTTTTCTCTTCTCTTCCATTGATCCGTGTGTCCATTTTTGTGCCTGTACCATACTGTCTTGATCACTGCAGCTTTGTAAGCTTCCACAACTTGAAGTCTGGAATTGTGATGGCTCCAGCTTTGTTTTTCTTTTTCAAGATTGCTTTGGCTATTCAGGGTCTTTGGTGGTTCCAGACAAATTTTAGGATTGTTTGTTCTAGTTCTGTGAAAAATGCTGGTGGTGTTTTGATAGGGATTGCATTAAATGTGTAGATTGCTTTAGGTAGCATAGACATTTTCACAATATTTCTTCTTCCAATCCATGAACATGGAACGTTTTCCCATTTCTTCATGACTCTTAACTATAGAGAACAAACTGAGGGTTGCTGGAGAGGAGGTGGCCGGTGGGGAGGGGTGGAGGTTAGATGGGTGATGGGTGTTAAGGAAAGCACTGGTTGTAATGAGCACTGGGTATTGTATGTAAGTGATGAATCACTAAATTCCTCACCTGAAACTAATGTTACATTGTATATTAACTAACTAGAATTTAAATTAAAACTCGATGGACTGGAGTTTTAATTTCACTGACTATTGTACATCCAAAGAAAGAGGGGAGCACATAATATGAAAGAACACAAATTAATGAAATTGAAAACAGAAATGTTGGAGCCTGAGAGCTGAATAAATGACTTTGGTGTTCTCTCTCTAACTGAGTCCATTGAGAGATCAACAAAACGTCAGATAGGAAGATCAAATTATCTCCTATACTAATGATAGACTACTTAGAGGGTGTGACTTAGTGTGGGAGCCAAATGGGTCTACTAGGACTCTCTGCCCAGCTTCCATTTGCAGAACTTGGAATGACATGCTAGAGAGAACCAGATGCAGTCACCTAGGACTGCACTGGTTTGGAGAGTAGAAAGAGATTCAATTCCTGGTGTTAAAGATTTTTGATGGTTTATATTCACTTGATCAAGAAATGTGTTCCAACAACAGGTATTCAAGTTCACATCTGTTCAGAGGAGTAAGGAATGAGGGAGAAAGTGCGGATTACTTAGGGAAATCTAATTACATGTAAACCATAAGTATTTCCTCCTATTAAACACAACAGAGATGATCAACCAAATCAAATATTGTGAGTTTAATAAAGTAGACACATTTTAGGCAAAGTTGGAAAAAAAATTTAAAAGAGATAGAGCACAAATATATGTATTAAGATGGATCAGGGAATATAAACTAAGATAAAACAGATATTAAAATAATAAAGGAGAAAGGTGAACTTTATACAAATAAATTTAAGAGTTTAAACAATATGAATGAAATTCATGAAATCCCCAATATGAATTACATTATATAAAATGTAATTTTATATAACTGATTGAGAAAAAAGTAGAAACACAAATGGACTTAGAACCATTAGAGAAATTCAATCTATATTAAATATCTACCCAACATTTCCTCACCACCCCCCCCCATCAAAAGGAAGAAGAAGGGAAAGAAGGTAGATAGAGAAAGAGAGAAAAGGCAACCACTACCAGATACAAATAATTTTGATGGTGAGTTGTACCAATTATTGGAACTGGTATATCCAATCTTATATAAATGGTTCCAGACAATTTGGACCACCCAGATTTTTCTCAGGAATGACTTAAATTTCTTCTCTGAGTAAGGACAATTCAATTTTCCTTTAATTTCTTGAAATTTTTTTGGTAAGATTTACTTTCTTTTCATAAAACATTCAAAGGGTGGGGAATAGACTATAAAAATATTGTTCCTTTGGGCGCCTGAGTGGCTCAGTGGGTTAAAGCCTCTGCCAGGTCATGGTCCCAGAGTCCTGGGATCGAGGCCCGCATCGGGCTCTCTGCTCAGTGGGGAGCCTGCTTCCTCCTCTCTCTCTGACTGCCTCTCTGCCTACTTGTGATCTATCTCTCTGTCAAATAAATAAATAAAATCTTTAAAAAATATATATTGTTCCTTCATTCGTAGAAAAATAGCCAGTGTGAGACAGGAGAGTTTGTGTACAGCTCCAGTGTAAGGGAAATAGTCAATATTTCAATATTAATTTTAAAAATGTGTGTGTGTGTGTGTGTGTGTGTGTGTGTGTGTGTGTGTGTTGGGGTGGGAGGACCACTGTGCACCTATCAGAATGACCAAAATTCAGAACACTAACAATACCAAATGCCAAAGGGATATGTAGTGGCAAGAATTCTCATTCATTGCTGGTGGGAATATAAAATGGTACTGCCACTGTGGAAGATAATTTATTGGTTTCTTAGGAAATGAAATATACCCTTACTGAATCATACAGGAATCATGTACTTTGGTATTTACCCAAAGGAGCTGAAAACTTATTTTTACACAGAAACCTATACATGGATGCTTATAGCAGCTTTATTCATAATTCCCAAAACTTTGAAGCAACCTAAGATGTCCTTTAGTAGGTGAATAGATGATAAATAAACTGTGATACATCCAGACAATGGAGTGTTATTCAGTCCTAAAAAGAAGTGAAGTTTCAAGTGATGAAAAGACATGGAGGAAACTTAAATGCCTATTACTAAGTGAAAGAAGCCAGTCTGAAAAGACTATATGTTACATGATTGAAACTATATAACATTCTGGAAAAGTCAAAACTCTGGGTTTAGTAGAAAGATTAGTGGTTGCCAAAGGTTTACAGGAGGGAGCAATATATGCTCTAACTTACCAACCAGTATATGTTACCAACCAGTGTATTTCTCTTATAGCTGGGCATCTAAGTGTAGAGATGGGAGTGGCTCTTTTCTCCACTATCCCTAGTGATCCATTACTAAAATGTTTGGTTTTTGCCCCCCAGACTTTGGGATCTGTTGATTTAGAGAAGCATCCCAAGGGAGAAATGCTCCCACCAGGAAACACAGCAGTGGGTTTTTAATTGGAACCTGACATGCTCTACTGATCATTTTAGGCAACTCATGCCGAAGAAGAGTTCATTAATTCCTCCCCACCCCCGCCTTAAAAAAAGTCTTAATACTTACTGATTGGGGTGATTGGTCAATTCTGACCATGAAGGAAAAGTGGGGTTAGGGATGAGTATGTCTGGAACATAGGACATCTTTTAAGCTACTACAACATCCCATACAACCAGGATTGCTCATGACACAGACCCTTCTGGAATGAAGGCTTGATTATGTAAGCAGTATGACCAGCTGCACTGCCTGCTGAGGGAAAAAGAAAATACGGACTGTGGTAGCGAAAGAGGAAAGTAGTAAGTACCAGCTATGACTATGTGATCAGTTGTAGAAATAAGTACTGTAGTGTAGATGTTTGTTCCTTATAGCCTCCCTATAATGCATCAGGTATAGTATCTATATATTATTGCTGGGGAAGCAATAATGGAAAAGACCCAGTCCTTCATCTCAAAATGATGAACAGGCTAGTTGGGAGACCATTGGGGAGGTAACTACAATGCACAGGGACAAATCCTCTGGTGGTATAAGGTCTAGGTGTCACAGGTTCATGGGAGGCCCTTCAACACAGGGGAGAGAGGATGTAGAATTCTTCAAGGGGTGAGCTCCATGAAGTGGTGGAGAAAGGTAGAGGGCAGCAGTGTTTCTTCCTTCTGAGGGCTGTGAGGGAGAACCCACTCTTAAGTGTTCTTCGGCTTGTAGACGGCATTCTCCCTGAGTCTTCACACGGCGTTCCTTCCATGGGTGTTTCTCTGGGCCTAAATTTCTCTTTATAAGGATCCCATCATATTACACTGGGGCCCACCCTAATGACCTCATTGACTTGATTATCTCCAAAGATTATTTCCAAAGAAGGTCACATTCAGAGATACTACGGCTAGGACTTCAACATCTTTTGGAGGGATCCATCTCAACCCTCCACAGAATCGGAGATCTGAGCTCTTTTGTCTAATTGTTCTTGCTCTCTCCCACCTCCTGCAAGGTGACAGTCGAGAAAACCACCTCCAAAAAGTCCTGATGCTCATGCTTGAGACTTTTTTTCTCACTTGTATTTCATCGTGAAGGTCCCCATGTTGTTGATGGTCTGCTCCTTATTGAAATTGACCGCCTCCTCTGTGGGCTTTAACTGTAAGGCAGAGGAAGTGAATAACAGAGAATCCAGTCTGACGTGGCAGTGAGACCATTACCATCTAGCTTTTGCAGATGCCCACCACATACGTCACGCTCGCAAACCATGGAATTAAGCAATGAGCCCACTGGGTCAGGCCTTGCTGCTCACTATTGTCAAAATGAACCTAATGATAGCTGGATCCCATGCACAGCTGAGGCTGTGTTCAGCTGGGGAGAGGGCTCACTTGAATGTCTGCACAAAAAATTAGGCCTGAGAGTGCAAGCAAGCAAGCTATCCACGGCTTGAGCAGAAAAACAGGCTATTGCAGCAGAAAGTCATATTAGAAAATCTATTCCAAAGACTCTTACTACTGTGCATGGATGGTTGGGCTTTCCAGGATCTATGTTGGGGTGCTATGTCAGGGTTAGTGCCCTACCTACATGGATCTGTGTCAGGGTTAGTGCCCTACCTACATGCCCTGGGGTTACCTTCAACTTCAGTGAACAATTTCCATATAACTTAAAACCTTCTTCTGCCTTAGGTTTTTTTGCATCTGGAGGACCATGCTTACTGAAGAGCATAGCAGGCTAAGATGGCTGGAGGGTTAACTCCACAGTTCCAAGGTATGTTCTGCACATTGTCTTGGAGAATCTCCAGCAAACTGAGCCTCTATTATCCACAGTGGTACCTGCTAGTTAACAAGTTCATCCTTTATTGGGTTTCTTCCCTTCTCTGGTTTACCTCTTCATGTTTCCTGGGATTACCTCCCAAAGAGACTACTTATATCCAGATCCCCTTATCTTAGGGTCTGCTCTTGAGGGGACTAAAATTAAATCAGGGCATATAAACCCCAGAAACTCTATGCAAAAGTGTGTATGCCTGTGTATTTTTCTGGGAAAGGGTATATAATTTTCATCAGGTTCTCAAAAGTTCTTACCCAAATAAGGGTAAAAAACCTTGCTCGTCATTTCATGGATGAGAAGAGTTGTGTCCTTCAGGTTTAATCAAATCACTTTCAGCCTGGGAAACCAAAGGGAATGGAGTCAATATTTCAACTTGTTGACAGATCAGCATGATGGGAACCGGGGTATGTGAGACTTCAGAACAGGAGAGATCTTTACATACAGCCCCAACTACTGTTTCCAAGGCTTGTGATTGTCTGAGACTAATCTGGTGTGTGTATATTCAGGGAGCAGGGGGAGCAGTTATTTTACATCAAAGGGAGAAGGGCCGATCACAAAAAGTAAAAAACTGTATTATTCCATTTGTATGAAATACCTAAAGTAGTCAAGTTCATGGACGCAGAAAGTAGGATGGCGGTTGCCAGGGGCTGTGGGAGGTGAGAGTCACAGGGAGTTTTTCAACGGGTATAGAATTTCAGTTTTGCAAGATGAAAAAAAGTTCTGGAGAGGGGTTGCACAACAATGTGAACATTCTTAGTACTATTGAGTTATACACTTAAAAATGGTTACAATGATAAAATTTTATGTTATGTCTATCTTACCACAATTGTCAAAAAAATGTTTACATGCTACTGATCCCAATAAACAACAACCAAAAGAAGTACCGTGACACTGCCACACCCGCCATATTGGCACTATGTCTTTTCAGAGACTGGTGCTCGCCAAAGTGTGTAGTAAGGACTTCAGAGATCCAGGAAAGTCTATGGGAATGAATGTGGAAAAAGAGGTGAGAGGGGTGGCCTTGGTCCCTGGCCTAGGAGTGGCTTCAAGCAAATCTCTTGATGTCTTTGTGCCAACATTTCTCATGAGTTGAGGAAAACACTCCCTGTTGTGAAGCCTCTTGGGTAATTGCCAAGAGAATGTCCATTCAGGAGGAAGAGGGCCAGATTAGGCTGAGAAGCTGCCCCCACAGGAAGAACAGAAGTGAATAAGAGGGAGGAGAAAAGTCAATGTGTTGTGTGAAGAGCGAGCACTGGGGAAGCAGAGAGGAAACAGAAACTGGAGATTGGAAATAGCCAGGAAGGAAAGAAGATAAAGAAAGACCAGACAGTGAATACTCCTGGAAAAATTCTTTAGAGCAGTGGTTTCCCAGCTGTGGTCCTTATTCCCCTTGAGATGTAAAGACACGTTCTTAGTTCTCAGTGCTCAATAAGGATATTTGAGTGGGTTTTTTTTCTTAATATGATAAACCCCTCCAAAAGGATTTAAGTATATTTTGCATTATATCGCATTTGTGTGTCTGTAATGGCTAAGCAATTCCCTTGAGTTAGAGAATTTGAATTCTATTGACCTCTAGGGACTGGCCACTGTTCGATGGGTCTGTCACAGTGCTGTGTCTGCCACTGTCCTCATGTCAAAGTCCTGTGGGGTCATAATTTGCCATTGGAAACCTTTTTTCAGAGTTAAATTTTAGTCCCTCTGTTATTGTATTAATGGAGACTTAGGTTGGCCATCATGGAAATGACGGAGGTTTGTAGGAATGTACTGTCGTGATTAAAGCCAGTGAGTGTAAAATATCAGTGAGGTACTAGAGCCAAGGAACCAGCAGAGAACACGTGACTCCTCTGCCCCAGCAAAGGTTTCGTATGAGTTTGAACATCCTAGGTTGAAGTCACAGAGATTATGATATAAAGAAAACTTGACTTGAGATCAGATTGTTTTAAAAATATTCTTTTTCTCATAGTTACGGGATTCTGTCAACATTCTGATAGTTCGCCCTTTCGTAAAACCAGGAATTTGTTTTTGACATCTGGAGAAAAAAAAAACCAAAAACCTGAGACTTTATTTTCCTCTACTGATGCCACCAATAATTAGATTAGAGAAATGCATTTGGTCCTGATTTTGGTAATTCAGGTAGAGCTAACAAACTCTAAGTGAGTATGATAACTTTTCAGAGTTTATAAAGCAACACAACATTAAAATTGCCTTTTGATTTTGGTTAAATATATGATATGAATACCCTCAATTAAGTAAGATATAACATTGTTATATATAAGACAGTTTTGTACCAAAAACACTTTGCAAATAGGCCTGATTCACATTGATATTACTGAAATAAAAATCAAGATCAGAACTAATATACATCTGGATTTTATGTGTTTACCAATTTATTGTAAGGATCTAATAAAGGATACAGGAGATGCCCAGGCACTGAGCTGTCATGCTACACCATCTCCTCACCATCAGAAGAAGCAGGGAAACAGTCAGTGAGGACCCGCTGGTCTGGAATTTCCAACAACCCTACCATGTCTGGTTCTGATACTTGCTCTGTCTCTTCAATTTGTGTTTTTTTGTCTTTTAGTATGCCTTGTAATTTTTTCTTGATAGCCAGACATGATGTACTGGGTAGAAGGAACTGCTTCTATAAATAGGCATTTAGTAATATGGTGGGGAGGTGTGGGGGAGAGAAGCCTTCTCCAGTTCTCTGATTAGTTCTCAGTCTTTTAGTGAGTCTGTGCTTCTGGACTCAACTTCACATGTGTTTTGCAGTTTTTTTCCTCTCTTAGGTGGAACAGGATGGCTAGACTGGCCTAGGGTTGGGTAGTTCCCTCTCAGGTCTTTTAGACTAATAATAATACCCTGACAGGTCAGGTTCCTGAGGGCACACCTGGTAAAGAACAGAGTGTTCTGCGGGTGTCTGGGTGGCTCAGTCAGTTAAGTGTCTGCCTTCAGCTCAGGTCAAGATCTCAGGGTCCTGGGATCAAGTCTCACATCAGGCTCTCTGCTCAGTGGGGAGTCTGCTTTGCCCTCTCACTCTCCCTCTGTGCTTTCTAGCTCTCTCTCTCTCTCTCTGTGTCAAATAAATAAAAATATTTAATAATAATAATAATAATAATAATAATAATAATAATAAAAGAACAGAGTACTCTGGTTTATTTCAAAATGGTTCCTTTTCCCTTCCCCCTGTTGGAAGCCCAAGGGGATTTTTCTCAATGATGTGGGAAACTTCTTGAGCTTCTGGAGGTTAAAGTTCACAATATTGTAGAGATGCCCAGTAGGTCCCCCTGGAGTGTTCAACTCTCCTATTGGTCCCCAGTGAGCCTGCAGCAGCTCCAATGACAGTTCAGTTTCTCCTCCCCGCACCGGTTCCTGTGGCGGTGTCCCTGTGTGAGTCTCAGCTTTGGGAAGCCATGAGTCCCTCTACACCCTTGTCTCTCCAGTCCTGGGGGCAGTGGTTTGCCCTGTGCCCTCCAAGGATCCGAGAATAGTTGTGGATTTTTCAGGCTGTTCAGCTGTTTAGTCGTTGGACAGCGTAACAGAGTAGTGACTTCTAAGCTCCTGACAGGCAGACCTGGAAACTGGAAGGCTTCCTCATTGCTCTGGGGTCTGAGGAGGGCAGGGGGAGCAGAAGCTCGCCCTGGGAAAATGTGTGTGAGGGGGAACCTCAAAGGGGAGGTGGAGTACAGATGTGTCTGTGAAAAGCTGGGCCAGAAGGCAGAGATGTAAGAGTTGCCTCTTACACAGGAGGGGTGTCCCATCAACATCACCCTTTTACCTGTCAAAGGCATGTGACCTTAGGCAGAGACTGCCTGGCATAGCTGACCAGGAGTTGGAGAAGAGATAGGGACATCTGGAGCCTCTGGGACTGGGGTTTCCAGGGGTATTATTATGAGTTCTTTCTCCTCAGGAGGACCCCCAGGCCCCTTTGGCCACCAGTGACTAATTCCCAAGAGCAAGAAGGTAAGACCTTTTTTTTCCCCCCCTTAACACCCATCATTGCCTTGTTGGCCATGGTCAACTCTCCTTCACTTCTTTATGATAGCCATCATGTATAATGGAAAATTTCCAGAGTTACAATTAGACGGATCTGGGTTGAAATTACAACTCGGTAACTCACTAGCCCAGTCATTTAGTGTAAGTTAATTATAAATCATTTAATCTTGGAGGGTGTTTTTTAGCTGTCCAATGAGAATAATCATACCTTTCTCACCAGGTTGTGGTGAAATGACTAGGCAAAGTCTTTAGTGAATGTTGGTTACCTGCCCCCAGCTTCTCCATCCTCTCCTCTCCTGGGCTGGTATTAAGCCATGGCCACAAATTCTGTGACACTCTTTCCATTGGGAGTGTCTCTATCCCCACTCCCTGAATCTGGGCAGGCTCATGACCACTTCAAACAACGGAGTAGGGGGGAAGTGTTAATGTGACTTCTTTGGTCATTAAGGAGGAGGCAGTTTTTTCTTATTCACTGGAAAACTTGCTTTCAGAGGCCCAAGCTACCACATAAGAAACTTGACCATACTGAGACCGCCATGCTGGAAAGTCCACATGCAGATGCTCCCGGGGACAACCACAGCTAAGCCCAGCCTTACAATTGCTCCCACCAAGGCACCAGGCAAGTAGTAAAACTGAATTTGCCCTTTCCAACCAGCCCAACTGTCAGCTGGGTGCCACAGGGTGACCTCTCCGATGCCACGTGGAACAGAAGGGTCACTAGCCAAACCCTGCCCAAATTTCCAGCCCATGAAATTGTGAGATACAATGAAATGGTTGTTGTAAGCCCTTAGGTTTAGGGGGAGTTGTAACCCAGCAGTAGTTAACTAGCACAAGCCTTTTCCCTTCCTTTTATTTTCAGCCTCCTTACCTGAGTTTGTCAATCCTGAGCATATTCTGATTTCAATCCCATTCTTCCTCGTATCTCATGATGCAAATTGTGATTTGAGAGCAACTCCTTGAATCTCCCTGGGCCTCCTTCCATCCCGCCTTCTGTAAGGTGTTTCTCCGGTGTTGGATGCAAGATTGGGCACCATCCCTTTCCTCTCTGTCAGGGATCAGCAGACTTGTTGAAAAGACTAGAGAGTACATAACTGAGGCTTTGCAAGCAGCTACCCAGCTCTGCTTTTGAACCATCAGAGCAATCATGGATGGAAACAAATAGGTATGACTGAATTCCAATAAAATGTCATGTCACAAAATTGGGCATCAGGTTGGATTTTCTCCACCAGGGCCAGAGTTTGCTGACCCCTGCTCTAGGTGCTTAGTACTCAATTGGGAACCTGTTATATTTTCAGATGTCTTGTGAGGCAATGGGGTGGTATGTGCCAGCCCTTTCTAGTGGCCCGAGAGTGTCCACTGCACCTCTCCCCTTTCAACTCTAATAGGACCTGGGATGAAGCCGAGTCTTGACTGACCGAGGATGGATATTCAGACACAGAGATCATGTCCCCAGAGCACGTAGCCCCAGAGCACAAACAAAGATGTTGAAAAGGCTGATTGAGCAGCAGATGAGAATGGGCCTAGAAGAAAAGTGAGAGATAAGGCAGGAGGGCTAAAGGACCTCATTTTCTGAAATTGAAAGAATGCTTCTGCCGCTCACTCATCTTTCTCTCCAAAGAGTTGTGAGGACAAATCAGATAAGGTGAAACAGCTGTGAGCCTCATAGACGCCTGCCAGGTGTCACTGGTGGGATCATCTTTCCTTTTCAGGAAAATGGCTTCTTAACGTAGACCTCTTTGGAATGGGGTGTAAACGCTCTCCCCCTCCCTCTGGCAGAGCTGGCGTTCACGGGAAGGAACCAGAATAGCATGTGATGTTCCGTCAGCTCTTCCAGCAGTGAGACTAAATACACGTAAACTATCGCAAATTTATATCTGCTGTGAATGCGAGCAATGACACAGCATTGTTCTGCTGTGGGGCTCGTCTGGACAAATCACAGAGAAGGGACACGCAGGCTCCATCCCTTTCCAGACTTTTACAACTTCAGTATCATAACTTTGTGACCCCCAAAAATACCTCTGGCTTCACTTTTGTTCTCCTTTATTTGGTAGCTCTGTCATGAAGATAGTATATCCAGATTGAGCTTGAAATTGGAAATTCTGCGGAGATATAATGCAGGTTTTTCTGCTATCTCAGCTTTGGACCTTTAAATCAGTTCAGCTTATTTCAGTTAAAGGGGTTTATTGGAAGGTTACACAGGGAAGTAAAGATGGCGAGATGCCTTCTCAGAGCTACAAAGCCACACAATCTCATGAAGACCCAGCAAAGTATGGGATACGGTAGTAGAGCTGATCCTCCTTCCAAAGGTCAAGGAGCCTAAGAGTTGTGGCTTGTCTTACTGTTTTCTTACTGTCTTCTTTCTTAGTGTCTTTTGGTTTCTACCCCCACGGCCAAGTGCTCAGGTCTCTGCTTCACACTCCATGTAAGAAAGAGTGTGATTAGGACAATCAGTCCTGTTCAGAGTAGAACCCACCTGTGTGAAGAACATTGTGGGGCTACGGGACAGCCTATAAATGATGGCTTAGGATCAGTTTCTCATCCTTGGTTCTATCAGCTGAGGCTGGTAGGGGATGGGATCCACATGATACAAAGCCTGATGACTTGACTTGACTCACAGACTCCTCTCAATGACCTGCCTAAGCTCCAGTTTTGAGCTAGGGGCAGCAAGAGGCACCTCTCTAGGACTTCCGTAACTTGCCCCCACTCTTGTCCTGTGTCTACCAGGTTCCTGACTTTGAGTCCTCTCTTAGTCATGATTTCCTGCCTGGCCGCTCGTATCTGTATCAGCTTCTAATTCTTCAAGGACCTTCGAAGGCTCTGACTCAGCCTTGAGGTGCCAACTCTCTCTCTGTTTTACATTGCCTTGGAAGTAAGTCCTGACCCAGTGGGACCTATTGGCAGTGAAGGGTACAGACCTCGCTGTGGCAACCAATAGACCTCGAAAGTGCAGAGACTTCAATAAGCATGAGCATATCTCCCTCCCAAGTAACAGTCCAGATGTAAGTGGTCTCTCCTTACTGTGAACACATGGCTTCCTTCTTTGGGTCCCAAGGTGGCTGCTCTCATTAATGCTTTTTGCCAGCCAACAGAAAGAGGGGAAAGGCAAAAAGGGGAGTGTATACCCTTAGAAAAGGGAAAACCCAGCAGTTGCTCATATTACTTCTGTTCACATCCCACAGACAAAATCCTGGTCACATGGCCTCCTCCTGGCTTCTGTCTAACGAGGCTGGAAAGGGTAGTCTCTTGATGGGCAGCCTAGATGGGAACAGGTGTGCTCAGCCACGGGGAACAACTTTTGGCCTAAGACCAGGGGCAGATCCCAATTTTATGGGACTTGAAGCTTATGCAACTCTTGGAGCCCTCATTTAGACACAGAATGCAAACGAAAACCCACCAAATTAAGAATACAGGACCTTAGAAGAGGCTTTTTCTAGTGAGGGGCCAGAAAATGTAAGCTCTTGTCAATTCCCTTCTTTGTCAATAAACCTCCTTCAGCTCAGGCTTATGAATCACTGTTTCAATCCAATTCTCCCAACTTGCACAAATGGCACATTAGACCATCCCTGTAGGATGGATTTGATACACGTTCAAAGCCAGTGCCAAATGTGGTGGCAGCCTTTTGCTAAACACCAAGAAAATAAAACAAAGCATGTCTTACATTTCCTCTTGCTGGTGCTTTTGCTGTAGTCTCTAACCAGGCAGTGAGGTTAGCTGGTGGGCTCTCCCCAGCAAGAGCTGAGAAATGCTCTGCCTCTAATGGTGTAACTGGGCTATAGTCCTAAAACATGCTGCTGTGATTTCCCCTCGGGTGCAACAGACTTCCCAGCCCCTGATTGGTAGAGAGCCCTCCTCATTTATGGGCAATTATTCTGTGTGGACAAGATACCATAAGAAGACTATTGGACAGCTGCTCATGGAAACTCTTACTCTGTCTTCATTTTCATATCAGTGAGCACACTGCAGGAGATGAAGAACAGACTGAGGACTGTGGCATTACCCTGCACAGTCCATCAAGAGCAGGCTAATTAGATTTTCCAGGTGCTTGGATACTGTGGGGCCACATATTACATAAATACATAGATAAACATTCCCCAGCCACAGAGGGCCAAAGAGTTGCAGCAGAAGGCTGCAAAGCAGGTCTTTAGAAAAGGTTTTGATGCTCTTGCTTGTGTGTTCTCTCTCTTTTAGGAAATACAATGAAATTCCAATACAATTGAAGGGCTTGGACTTGGGTATTATATATTTTTTAAAGATTTTATTTATTTATTTGAGAGAGACAGTGAGAGAGAACATGTGAGGGGAGAAGGTCAGAGGGAGAAGCAGACTTCCTGTGGAGCCAGAAGCCCGATGTAGGACTCGATCCCGGGACACCGGGATCATGACCCAAGCTGAAGGCAGTCGCCCAACCAACTGAGCCACCCTTGTGCCCTGACTTGGATATTATTAATGAGTCTTATGGGGTAGAACAGTATTCCTCAAAGTGAGAACCTGAAAATATACATGCCAAAGGCTAGATGAGATCAACTGTATAAATACTAGGACGTTGAGGAAAATATTCAAAACAGTTGGATGCAAGGGATAATGATTGCTCTGCATATCTGCGTTCATGCCATCCCTTAACTACATCTAATCTCCTTGACTTTATATTAGGGCTTATAAGAAGAAATCACGTTCTTGATTCATTAAAAACATTCATTGATAAGCCATTGATAAGTCTACTGGTGGATGTATGGCTCATACACAGCACTCCTGCTTGCCAGTGGCCTTAGCCTACCCCTTCTCTGCAAAGGTCAACATCAGTATATTTATCTCTAAGAACACTGTGCTTTTGTGTCTTCTTTTCCAGGAAGATGGACATGTGGGCATTTACATGGTCACTTTACTAGCCTTTCTTCTTGCATCTTGTGTGGAATCTGTTCTCTTGGTCCTTCCCCCCCTCTTCCTTAACATTCATATGTTTATTTTTCATGCTTTATCTCCAACTCAAAATTCTCCCCCTTGAACTTGGAGTAGATTTTATGAAGTATCTCCTCTTAGATGCAACACTAGCAGCGGCATCTCAAACATTTCCAAATATGAACTCCCTGTGCCTTCAACCAGTTTGGTCCTCCTCACATACTTAGCATCTCCATGAATGGCTCTGTCATTCCATGGAGCTGGGAGTCACATTCACTCCTCCCTCCTGTTTATCTCATTTTCCATGTTCAGTCACCAGGCTGTGTTGATTCTACACCCCACCCCCTCCCACTCCCTCACCCCCCTCACCCTTCCACCCCCCGCCCCCCACCCCCCACCCCCCACCCCCGCCAACTTTATCTCATATCTGCCTACTCCTCATTCTCCACTGTGGAAACTTCAGCCAAAATTTTCATTATCTCTTGCCTAAAGTACTGAACAACTTCATGTCTCCCTGCTTCCCACTGCCAGGGTGATTTTTCTAAAGACACGTGTCAGTTATATTACTGCCTGGTCTGAAATGTTTCACAGTTCCCCATGTCTTTTAGCATAAAGCCAACGCTCTTTAGTATGGCATGCGACCCACTTTATCTTCCACCTGTTGCTTATCTATTTGGCAAAAATCAATGTACTTCGGAACTCAGCAACGTCAGTGCTTTCTTTGTTCTCTGAAAATGTAGGTGCTCTACCCTTCTTTTCTTGGAGATCTCACCACCTCCGAGAAGCTTCCTTTTCACCCTGAGACACTGGGTTTGGTGCCTCTTCTCTATGCTCTCATCACTCATTGTGTTTCCCTGTCCCACATTTCCTGCCATATTGCACGGAGACTGCCCGTTGTTACTGGATTCCCCCACACTTAGACTAAGCCCCTGAAAGGACTTGATCTTATCAGAAATGGACATTGTGCCTTGTTCTTCTCTGTGTTGCATACATCTTGGCATGGTACTGACCCATAATAGGCATTCAAGAAATGTCTATTAAATAATGCATTTGGTAAAAGAGAATCAAGTATTAGATGATGATTGGAATTGATATGGAAATATCTAGAAATTATGCATATAAAATTCACTGAGAAGATTCTACTCTACTGTTTGAGAAATCACTTTCCATGCTCTCAGGTCCAAGTTTCTTATCCCTTCAACTATAACTAAATGTGGGATGAGCATCTACTATGTGTCAGAAATGTCACAGTGCACCAGGGATATCTACAATGTCAAGTTGTCGGTGGCATTATCTCTCCCTCAACTATCTGACAGTTCAGGTTAGAGACATGGCTAATAACAACTAATTATATTGCAACGAGACAGTTGTTATTAATAGAAGTGATATAGAAAGTCAAAGAAAGAAATATCTTATTTTTCAGAGACCAAAATAAGAAAGAGGTGATATTTGAATCTTGAAGACGGGGGTTGAAGTTTATCAGGATGACGAAGGTTTGGGCATGAGTATATTATGGGGGGAAAGATCAGCCCCAATATTAGGCGTTCAACTAAATTTTGGGGATGGGAGGCAGAGGGAGGCAGAGGCAGAGGGCTGGACAAAATTGTGGAGGTCAATCCCCATCATGCCCAGAGGTTTAGACTTTGACTTCTAGGAGATGAGGAATCATTGAGTGGTTTTATTTATTTTTATTTTTTTAAAAAGATTTTATTTATTTATTTGACAGAGATCACAAGTAGGCAAAGAGGCAGACAGAGAGAGGAGGAAGCAGACTCCCTGCTGAGCAGAGAACCCGATGCGGGGCTCAATCCCGGGATCATGACCTGAGCCGAAGGCAGAGGCTTTAGCCCACTGAGCCACCCAGGCGCCCCCATTGAGTGGTTTTAAATAAGTTGAATCCAGTTTGCGCTATTAAAGGATGATTTGGGTAGCTCTATGGAGAGTTTTAAAAGGAGAAGCAGCAGCAAGATTAATTAGGAGATTATTGCAATGTTGCAGTCTAGAGATTATGAAGGCACCATATCCCAGTGGTGACACCTGTCAACCCCTACCTTCACATCCCAACTCTGTTGGCTGCTAGCTCCAAGTTATTCAACTTCTCTGTGCCTCAATGTCCTCATCTGAGAATTGGGCTTGTAATAAGACTGATGAGATAACCATCCAAGATGAAGTGTCCAAGATGAAGTGGACACTTCATCTTGGATGGTTATCCACTTCTAAGCACATTAATACAACGTGCTTAGAATAATGTCACCCTAATTCTATGAGGGCATGAACTGAAAAGAACATAGAATAGAGGAATCGAGTCCAAAAAAATACTTGGCAGATAAAGTTGAAAGCATCTGGATTCTGATAATATGTGAGAGTAGAGAAATGGATAACTCCAGGATGATTCCCAGGTTTTTTGGTCTGAGCAATGGGGTGAGTGGTGGTGCCTTTCAGAACAGGAGGAACCGGAATTTTTTCTGAAGGTCAGGGGTTGTTAGTAAGTTTGATTTTGTACATGTTGAATCTTGAGTTTTTTTCCAGCACATTCAGAAGGGCTTATTTAATAGGCTGTTGGGAATACAGATGTATGGCTCCAGGGAGACACCCCCGGGCTGAAGATGAAGATTTGATCCTGTCAGCATCCAGGTAGGAATTGAAGCCATGAAATTGTATGGCCAGAAGGAGACAGTGCAGGTTAAGAAGGTGGTCGAAAGCAGAGCTCTAGGGGACACTGACTCAGAAGCAGTAGCTAGAAGAGAAGGTCCCAGAGGAGGCTGAACAAGACAAAACAGAGGTTGAAGAAGAGAATCATAACATAATAAATTAAAGAATGAATAAGGTCACCTGTTAATTAACATTAGGTGCCTGATAACACACTATACCAGAGCAATGGCTCCAAATTCCAAATTTTTTGAAAGTAATGTGTCAGCAGCCTGTTTTGTTGAGTCCAGCCTCAAGCCTTTGAAGCTACAGATTTATACTAATCTGCATAAATAGTTTGTATCCCAGAAGCAAAGCAAGAGTATGATATTGTGGCTGCGATACTTCAATTTTCCATTTCAGGAATCAGGCTGTATTAGCTCAGTTTTCTAACAAACACTTATTGTATGTTAAATCAAGAGCTAAAACACCTCTAAGGATTGAATCTTTGACAGGACAATTATACGACTGATGAGGAGAGGGCCATGTGATTCTTTGGTTCACCCTTCTGTAACTCAGGAACTTAGACCAAATTTCCTTGAACCCACACCTAATCTATCAAACATTTTTTTTTAATTTTTATTTTTTATTTCTTTTCAGCGTAACAGTATTCATTGGTTCTGCACAACACCCAGTGCTCCATGAAATACATGCCCTCCCTAATACCCACCACCTGGTTCCCCCAACCCCCCCCCCCCCCCCCCCTTCAAACCCCTCAGGTTTTTTTCAGAGTCCATAGTCTCTCATGGTTCACCTCCCCTTCCAATTTCCCTCATTTTTTTTTAAAGTATCAGTAGGTGATACTTGCTCATGAGAAAATCAGTTAGCATTATGTCATAGAATTCTTGTAATTAAAATTAACCTACTGAGGGTCTAATAGACGATAGGATAAAATGTCCTCCATGTAAAAATTTTAAGATTTTAAAGAAATCCCAACTCAGTGATAGACTCTGCAGTGTGAACTTGTGTGTGTTTAATTTTTACTTTGACTAATTCATCATCTATGTATTGAACACTTGTTTTTCCCTGGCACTCTGCCAGGGGGCAGGGCACACAGTAGCACTCAAGGCAAAAGACCCCCCTGCTTTCATGGAGTTCACAGTAAGGAAAGGATGTCAGCTCAAAAAATAAACAGAAAAGTATGAAAAAATTGCTTTAATTTGTAATAAATGCTGCCATAGAAAGAGGGGATTGAGTATGGGGGCTTACAGATAAGAAGGAGATAACACCCTGAAAAGAGTTGGGGGGAAGCATTCCAGGAAGTGGTAATATCACACACACAAAAGCCTGCTCAGAAATTCAAGGAAGAGATCAATATGGCTGGGGTTCAGCAAATGGGATTGGTGGGTGAGAGCTTTAGGAAGAAGTGGAAAACGTTTGAATGTTTCTTTAAATGCATAAGGGAGGATTTGCTTAAGAAGGAAGGTGACTGGTGTTTCCAGTTTAACTTCTTCATGTTTAAGAAGTCTCACCCAGGACGTAAGCAAAATGTTGCAGCTATCCATATCCCAAGACACATCACGGGCCCTCATAGCAGGGTGCCATTACAAGGGGCAAGATTCTTTCTTGGCATTTCCCTCATTGGCATGGGTGTTTATGAACCTAAACAGCAGGTAAGGGCACTGAGCACTCCTTTGGAGCCTTGGAATAGTTTATACCATGTGCTGGGGAGATGTTCACTCCTGCTCTTGACAGGCTTGGGTGGCAGACACCATCGGCTGTGAAGGAGTGCTTACTTGATCTCACTGGTAGGTGATGTTTGAGTCAGGAAGGCTGTGCCTCTGTTAACCCATATGAGAAATACTCTCATTCAAAAGGAGCATCAAAAAACTGAAGTGCTCCTAGCAGTCTTATAAACAAGATTTGGGGAAAGTAAATGGATTTCTAAAGAATTTAAGATTCTCTAGGAGTGCCTGCGGTGGGTCAGTCGGTTGAGGGTCTGCCTTCTGCTTCTCCCTCCCTCTGCCCCTCCCCATTTCATACTCTTGTGTGTGCATGTGCTCGCTCTCTCTCTCTCTCTCTCTCTCTCAAATTAATAAAGTCTTTTAAAAAAATAATTCAGGATTCTCTAGCCAAACTCATCAAGGAAGAAAGAGAAAGGACCCAAATAAAATCCAAAACAAGAGAGAAGTAACAACTGACACCACAGAAATACAAAAGGTTTTAACAGAATGCTACAAAAAAATTGTATGCCAAAAAAAAATGGACAGCCTAGAAGAAATGGATAAATTCCTAGAAGCATACTGTCTTCTAAAAATGAGCTGGGAAGAAGTAGAAAATCTGAACAGACTGATTACTATTAACAAAATTCAACTGGTAATCAAAAAACTACTGAAAAAAAGAAATCCAGGACCAGATGGCTTCACAGGTGAATTCTACCAAACATTTAAAGAAGAGTTATTTTCCTCAAACTATTCCAAATGAGAAGAGGGAGAAAAGCTTCCAAATACGTTCTATGGAAGATTCCAACCAACCAGTATGGATAATATGGATAATACCAAAATCAGATAGACACCACAAAGAAGAAGAAGGAGAAAGAGAAGGAGAAGAAGAAGAAGGGCACCTGTGTGGCTCAGTGGGTTAAGCCTCTGCCTTCGGCTCAGGTCATGATCCCAGGGTCCTAGGATCAAGCCCCGAGTCGGGCTCTCTGCTCAGCAGGGAGCCTGCTTCCCTTCCTCTCTCTCTGCCTACCTTTCTGCCTACTTGTGATCTCTGTCAAATAAATAAGTAAAATCTTAAAAAAATAAATAAGAATGAAGAAGAAAGAAGGAGGAAGAAAGCTAACAGCAATATCTCTGATGAACATAGATGCAAAATCCTCAATGAAATATTAGCAAACCAGGGATGCCTGGGTGGCTCAGTGGGTTAAAGCCTCTGCCTTCAGCTCAGGTCATGATTTCAGGGTCTGGGACTGAGCCCCGCATTGGGCTGTATGCTCAGTGGGAAGCCTGCTTTTCCCCCTCTCTCTTTGCCAGCCTCTGTCTACTTGTGATCTCTGTCTGTCAAATAAATAAATAAAACCTTAAATATTAAAAAAAAAGAAATATTAGCAAACCACAGTCCATAATACATTAAAAGAACCATTCACCATGATCAAGTGGGGTTTATTCCAGCGATGCAAAGATATTTCAATATTTGCAAATAAAGCATTGTGATATACCACATCAACAAAATGAAGGATGAAAATCATAGAATCATCTTAGTCGATGCAGAAGAACATTTGACAGATCCAACATCCATTCATGATAAAAACCTCTCAATAAAATGGGTTTAGAGGGAACATACCTCATAATAATGAAGGCCATAGATGAAAAACCCACGGTGAACATTTTATTGAATGGAGAAAACCCGATAACTTTTCCTCTGAAATTAAGGTTAAGACGAGGAGTTCTACTCTCACCACTCTTATTTCACATAGTACTGGAAGTACTATCAGCAATGATGAGACAAGAAAGAGAAATTAGAGGCATCCATATTCGTAAAGAAGAAATTTAACTGTCACTATTTGCAGATGACATGATCATAGGAAACCCTAAAGATTTCATCACAAAACCACAAGAAGTAATAAATGAATTCAGTAAAGTTTTAGGATACAAAATTAATACCTAGAAATTAATAGCACTGCTACACACTAATAAAGAAGTAGCACAAAGAGAAATGAAGGAAACAGTTCCATTTACAATTGCACCAAAAAGAATAAAATACCTAGGAATAAACTTAACCAAAGATGTGAAAGACTTTACTCAGAAAAGTATAAAATACTGATGAAAGCAATTGAGGATGACACAAACGAATGGAAAGATTTGTATACCGTGCTCGTGAATTAGAAGAATTAATATTGTTAAAATGTCCATATTACCTAAAGCCATCTACAGATTCAGTGCAATCCCTATAAAAGCCAACAGCATTTTTTTTTTACAGAACTAAAACAAATAATCCTAAAATCTGTGTGACACCACAAAAGACCCTGAATAGCCAAAGCAATCTTGAACAACAACCACAACAAAACACAGCTGGGTGTACCACAATTCCAGATTTCAAGATAACTACAGAGCTGTAGTGACCAAAACAATGTGGCACCTGCACAAAAAAATAGACATATAGGTTAATGGGAGAGAATAGAGAGCCCGGAAATAAACCTACACCTGTGGCCAAGTATTCTCTGAGAAAGAGGCAAGAATATGCAATGGGGAAAAGATGATTTCTCTAACAAATTGTATGAAGAAAACTGGGCAGCTACATGCAAAAGAATGAAACTGGACCACTTTCTAGCACCACACACAAAAATACACTCAAAATGGATTAAAGGCCTAAATGTGAGACGTGAAAGCATAAAACTCCTAGTAAAGAAGACAGACAGTTATTTCTCTGACATCAGCTGTAGCAGCATTTTTCCAGATAAGTCTTCCAAGTTAAGGGAAACAAAAGCAAAATTAAGCTATTGGGACTACACCAAAATAAAAAGCTGCTGCACGGTGATAGAAACCCACAATAAAACAAAAGGGCAACCCACTGAATGGGAGAAGGTATTTGTGAATGACAAATCCTGATAAAGGATTATTATCCAAAATATATAAAGAACTTGCACAACTCAACACCAAAAAAACCCAAATAATCTCATGTAAAAATGGGCTGAGGACCTGAAGAGATATTTTTCCAAAAAAGACACACAGATGGCCAGCACACACATGAAAGATTCTCAGCATCACTAATCATCAAGCAAATGCAAATCAAAACCACAATGAGATGTCACCTGATACCTCTCTGAATGGCTAGTATCAAAAAGATAAGTAACAAGTGTTAGGGAGAATGTGGAGAAAAGGGAACCCTCATGTACTGCTGGTGGGAACGAAACTGATACAGCCACTGTGGAAAACACTGTGGAGGCTCCTCAAAAAATTACCATATGCTTCAACCATTCCCCTGTTGGGTATCTACCCAAAGAAAATGAAAACACTAATTTGAAAGGATATATGCACCTTTATGTTTATGGCAGCATTATTTGCAATTGCCAAGATATGGAAGCAAGAGTCCATCCATAGACAAATGGACAAGGAAAATGTCAGAGAGGCAGGAATATTACACCGCCATAAAATGATGATATTATGTTATTTGCAACAACGTGGATGGGCCTAGAGGGTATTATGCTCAGTGAAATTAGACTGAGAAAGGCAAATACCACATGATTTCACTCCGATGAGGAATCAAAAACAAACCAAAAAAGCAAACAAGCAAACAAAACAGAAAGCAAGATCAGAACTGTAAACACGATAGCGAACTGATGGTTGCCAGGGGAGTAGGGTATGGATAAAATGGGTGAAGGGGAGCGGGAGATACAGGCTTCCAGTTATGGAATGAATAAGTCACAGGTGCGAAAGGCAGAGCATAGGGAAGACAGTCAATGATGTTATAATGGAGTTGCATGGAGACAGATTTTAGCTACCCCCTCCTGTGAGTGTTGTGTAATATCTAAACTTGTCGACTCACTATGCTGTGGACCCGAAACTAATGTAACATTGTGTTTCAACGACACTCAAACAAAAATTAATTAATTATTCAAATTAATAATTATTTTTCTTAAAAAGAATGCAGCATTCCCTGACACATAGGGACAAATACTCTTGTGTTTTTTGGGAGCTAGCTTGGCGGTTAGTTGGGACTAGCAGGCTGGCTGGCCGAACGATGGAATGCACTTGGCGTGAATTGGGACACGGCCTGGTGTAACGCTAGTCAACTTGACTCTAGAGGCAGCCAGACCTTGCCACTCTGGGTTTCTGGGACCCTCTGCTTGTGCATCTGTAGTGCGGGGATGATGGTTCCTCTCTCAGAGGTTGGATGAAGATTGGAGATGATGTATTTGAGGCATCTGCTATGCTAATTGGCATGGGTAATTTGGTTGCTATATTTACTATCATCATCCCAGGCTCCTCACTTGGTGCCTTTGGCTTTCATCCATCTTCTAAATCACCCAACTGAGGTTTTGTCCTGTGCCCTCTCATTGCCAGCTGGTCATCTCCCTGCTGGGTGCTACCCCGCATCTCTTGTTAGGCCCTGCTCACCCTCCCCTGCGGCCCACAAACCCACCCTCGTCCTCCAGTCCTTCCAGCATCCCACTGCTCCTCCAAGTAAGCCAAATGACTGGAAAATTTTTCCTGTCTAGAACCCTCTTTCCTTACTCCTCCACCTTCTCATCTTTCAAGGCTGGGTGACATTTGTGAGGCAGTAAGCTGGGGCCCAAAGTGTGAGTCTTGATTGAAAACAAGGAAGTAAATCGATAGCAGCCTCGTTTGCCATCCTATTTACCAAAGGTGCTCCTGGAAGCTTCTGGTTACTAAGGTATTTTCATGGTCGGTGACTCTCTGCATACAGTCCTTTTAGGCTTGGTTATTTTTCAGATCCTTCCTTGTAAAGCTGTCTTTCAGAGCCCAGAGTTCCAGTGGGAAAGAATGTTCTCTCTGGGAAGTAGGAGGGCCCCCGAAACCTGCTGGGGAAATACGATTCAGGAAAGGGGTTCCCAGAGAGCAGTGTAAGCAGGAAGCCCTCTCTGTTCTCCATCTCATTAACCCCAGAACTCTCTAACAGTGTCTGCATGTGTTGTCTTTTTCTGGAGAAAAATGTGTAACTCATTCAGTAAAGGAACTCCTTTTCTCTTTAAGATGAAATGGGAACCATGTCAGTAACAGGGAGTGTGAGTGTGGGCACTGGGTACCTCACGGAGTCCTCAAGCCATCTTCTCACACTGGTCTTTCAGAACATTGTGGCCATTTACCCTGAAGGCAGGAAAGGTTGAACCTCTTCTTGAGCAGGAGTCTGGCCAGCCCAGGGGGAGTGGCTGTAAGATACTAGCATCAGTCTCCCCAGAGAGCCTAGCGAGACAGCCTTCCAAGGACACGCAGAGTTAATGAGTCCTACACTCATGCCCTCGGAGCTTCTGGTCAGCACTTCAGCTCCCCCATTCTTCATCATGAGCAAACAGCCAGGATTACCAGTGAGCTTAGGAAAGCCTCCAACAATCAGACGAATGAATAAAAATGCAACAGGGAAGACCTAGGCTATCCAGGGAGAAGAAAATTTCATCTCCATCAATGATAGAAATATCCACAGAGAGGGGATAACGCATCCAGGAAATCAGAACGTGATGCTGTAATAAAGGGACATTTAGAAAACAAAAAGAGCTTTTGAAAAAAAGCTTTTAATAGCAGAAATGAAGATAATTCAAAGGAAGGATTAGACGATAAAGCTGGGAAACTCTCCCAGAGTGTAAAGCAAAATGACAAAGGGGGAAAGACCAGAAACTAGAGGAGCCGTCCAGAAAATTCAAGGCTTAAATGATAGAGGGCTTTGTAGTAGAAGAAACATGAGGGGATAGAATTGTTGATGAAATGATTCAAGAAACATTTCCAGGACTGAAAAAAGATGGGCTGCCGGATCCAAGGACTCCCAGCAGAACGAATGGGGACAGACCCCCATCACTGCGCATCTTCCATTTCCAGTGACCCTGGGGACCAAGGAACGTCACATCATGCAGAGAGGAGAGGGGAGAGGTCGCCCGCAGAGGAGCAGCAGCCAGAAGAGGCTGAGACTCGCCGATAGCAACCCTGGAATAGAGAAGATAAGGAGCCACACCTCCAACATTCTGGAGAAAAATGTTTCTGCGCCAGAATCCCGCACTCAGCATGAAGGTAGAATAAAGATGCTTTCTGGAGAGCAGGATCTCAAGAAATCTGCCTCCCTTGACTGGCCCACCGAAAGAGGGAGTACGCCATGGGAAAAAAGCACAGAAAAAGTGGGATACAGAAAACAGAAGGTCCAACAGAGGAAAGAGGGAGGAGCGCCCCATCCCAGAGTTCAGCAGAGAGGGTGCCTGGGGGCCAGCTCTGCCGAGGAGGCGGAGGGCAGCCTCCAGGGAAAGCATGCTGTCATCAGCCCTACTGACACTGGCTGCAGCTGTCCTGTCTTCAACTAAAGGCGACAGGTCTGGGTGAAACTGGCCTATCTTATCTGTGCTTGGCGGGTCTCCCCTCCACGCCTTCTCCCAGATCCGGGGGGACACCTATCACACCCCTGCAGACGCGATGCCATCTGCTTTGCCCCATTCTTCTTCTTTAAATTGTGAAGTGTCTACAACAGTAGGTTTGCCTCTTTAATTATTAAACATCTAAGTCTTTCTAAGGGTACAGTTTTAAGTCCCTTCACAGTGTTGTGCAACCAAGCTCGAAAAGTGCTTTCATTTTGCATGGCTGAAACTCCGTTCCCCCTTCCCAGGCCCTGGAGCCACCCTTCTGCTTTCTATCTCCATGAATTTGACTGTATACCTCATAAAAGTGGAATTATACAATATTTATCTTATTTATTTATTTATTTGAGAGAGAGAGAATGCATGAGCAGTGGCGGAGAGGCAGAGGGAGAGACTATCCAAGCAGACTGGGTGCTGATCCTGGAGCCCGACAGGGGGCTCGATCTCATGACCCTGAGATCCCGACCTGAGCTGAAACCAAGAGTGGGAGGCTTAAACAACTGAGCGCTCCAGGCATCCCTCCAACATGTGTCTTTTACGACTGTATTATTTCACTGAGCATAATGTCTTTAGGACCCAACCATATTCTAGTGTATGGCAGAATTTTCTTCCTTTTTCAGGCTGACTCATATTCCGCTGTACATACACACATTTGCTTCTTCATTTACCCACGGAGGGACCCTGAGGTTGCTTTCACCTTCCAGCGCTGTGAACAATGGCCTACAAATATCTCGGAGACCTGGCTTTCGATTCTCTGGAAGATATGCCTAGAAGTGGGATTGTTGAATCCTGGGGTAATTCCATTTTTTTTTTTTTTTTGCTAGAGATATAATGAGATACGATTGACATATGGTATCATGTGAGCTTGAGCTATAATACGTGTTGATTTGATACACATGTATGTATTGCAGAATGGTTACTACATAGTGTTAGCCCACACCTGCCTCACATCACATCATACCATTTCTTTTTTGTGGTGAGAACATTGAAGATCTACTCTCTCTGCAGTTTTCAAGCATAAAATACCGTATTATTGGCTACAATCAGTGTGCTGTGTATTAGATCTGCAGAACGTACTCATCGTGTAACTGGAAGTTGGTACCCTTTGACCAACACCTTCCTCCCCCCGCCCCTCAGGCCCTGACAACCCCCATTATTCTAGTCTGCATTTCTAGGAGTTTGGCTTCCCTAGATTCATGTACAAGTGACACTACTTCTATCTCTTTGTCTGTCTGACTTATTTCACTTAGCATCAGTCCCATCCACGTTTTGGCAAAAGGCAGGATGTCCTTCTTGCTCAAGGCTGACTAATGTCCCTGTTATCTGATGACATCTGTCATCTCTCAACAGACACTTAGGTTCTTTCCACTGCAGTGATCACGGGAGAGCAGGTCCTGATTTCATTTCCATTGGATCAACAGCCAGAACTGGAACAGCTGGATCATATGGTATTTCCATTTTTAAGTTTCTGAGGATCCTCCACACTGTTTTCCACAGGGGCTGAAGCAGTGTGCATTCCTGCCAATAGTGCACAAAAGTTGCAACTTCTCCATATCCTTGTCAGTCCTTTTTATTTCCTGGCTTTTTGATAGTCGCTATCCTGATGGGTGTGAGGTGGTGTCCCATTCTGATTTACCCTATTTGTGAGAGCTGGGGGAATCCATGGCGAATTCAGAAGTTCCTGGAGATCCCATTCTTTGGCCACATGTCCAGTAGACATCTAGTGTCTGGGCAAGCCTACAGCACTGTCAGATACCCTGACTGTGCTGATCTGGATGGAGTTCTACAAAATGTCCATTTGTCCAATAGGACTGTGAGAATCCCAGATCACACTTAACACCAAGATTCCCGAATGACTCAAAGGATACAAGCAAGCAACAGGCACCCACAGAACGTTCTTCTCCTGGAAGGGTCCTAAAACCACCAGCTGCCCAATGGCGCCCCTTCTCCTGCAGTAGGGACACATTTTAGTGTTTGGTCGACAGATGAGTTTTAAACCACGGACATGACCGCTTTCAGAGGTAGCTGTATCTGTGTGGGGCCTCTTGGTTTTATATTATTAATTATACAGGTAGGAAAAGCTTACCTGACTACCCCCTATGCCCCAGCCAGCCATGCCTCTTAATCCAAAAATTCTACATTTATTTACAATACCCAATCTAAAGAGAGCAGGTAGTTCCTATTGAAAATACTTTACATGTAGATTTTCCCCATGTCTTTCTACTCCTAGACATCATTGCTGGGCTTATCGGAAGTCTGGCTGAGGCATCCCCCAGCAGGGAACAAGTGAGTTACAGGACTGTGTTTACGCTTTTTCTCCCACTTCATCCCCAGGACTCAGACATGACCTTGTGCACTGACTTCCCTTGTCGTCACTTCCACGCACGCCCAGCGAACCTGCCCACAGACTCTGCCTCCAGGACAAACCCTTTCCCAGAAACCTTCACTCAGAAAGGTGAGATCCCCTGTCCTTAACACAGCTAGGCTGTGCTTGCTACTCAGTGTTTTTTTTTTTTTTTTCAAGATTGTATTTATTTATTTATTTGACAGAGAGAGAGAGAGAGAGAGAGAGATCACAAGAAGGCAGAGAGGCAGGCAGAGACAGAGGGGGAAGCAGGCTCCCCGCTGAGCAGAGAGCCTGATGCAGGGCTCGATCCCAGGACCCTGGGATCATGACCTGAGCGGAAGGCAGAGGCTTAACCCACTGAGCCACCCAGGTGCCCCACTCAGTGTTTTGAAACTAAAACACCTTTTGTTTGGATACATCCATAAAAGTGTGATATCTGTAAAGAACGGCAAGGGACTGATAACCCAAAGCAAGGTAAATGTTTACTTGGAGGTGGGAGGAGGGGATATGATTAGGAAATGTACAAGAGGTCTATAAAGAGCTGCTTTATTTTTTTAAAAAGATTTTATTTATTCACTTGAAAGAGAGAGAGAGTGAGTGGGAGAGAGCATGAGAGGGGAAAAGGTCAGAGGGAAAAGCAGACTTCCCATGGAGCCAGGAGGCCGTTGCAGGACTCAGTCCCAGGACTCCGGGATCATGACCTGAGCCGAAGGCAGTCACTTAACCAACTGAGCCATCCAGGCATCTCTATAAAGATCTTCTGTAGATTTACTTCTTATCCAGGATATTGTGGACCTGGACCTTCACTGGTTTCCAAACTCTACAATTAAAAAAAAAGATTTTATTTATGTATTGAGAGGCAGAGCCCAAGTTGCGGGGGAGGGGCAGAGGGAGAGGCAGGCTCCCTGCTGAGCATGGAGCCCAATGTGGGACTCGATCCCAGGACCCTGAGATCAAAACCTGAGCCAAAAGCAGAGGCTTAACCAACTGAGCCACCCAGGTGCCCCTTCAAACTGTACTCTTCTCGATGCATGATACATTTTACAATAAGAAATAACTGAATAAATTATAATAGTCTGGTGATATTTCAGTAGTTAGAAGACATATCAGTGAATTAATTAGTATGGAAGCAAGCCCGTCATTTTGACGTGTATGTTCTGTGACATGTTCCCAAAAGTCACCATGGGATATGGGGTAGTAAACAGAGAAAACCCTAACCTCGGAGAAGGCAGAGCCCCTGGGATCCTGACATTCTGCCCTATCTACTACCATAGCTGTGCCTAGAAGACTGGTCTCTTACCCTCTCTGTTCATCACTTTGCTCATCTGTAGAATGCGATACTGAGAGCGGGGAAGAAGGCTCAGCTACTGCTTTCAGGCAGCTTAGTGACTGGTGGGACAGAGAGGCAAGTACATGGGGGCGCTACAGGTGCTAGAATGGGGACAAGCAGCAGGTGCACTGGGAGCGCAGAGACGGGATCTCTACAATTTGAAAATAAAATGGTGCTGTATATTAAGTAAACAGTTATAAGAGTTTTAAGCAAAGTTTTATACTTTAGGGTTTAAAAAGGAGGCCTTAGAAATTCTGTCTTGCAAATATAAAGAATCACTCTTGCTTCCTACCTCCACACCTCCCACCTATGGTACTTCTCACATTGTTGTGCATTTATTCATGAGTTTGTGTACCCCACTAGATCACGGCCTCCCGAGGGCAGGGCTCTGTCTTACCCGTCTTTGTATCAGAGGGGTTTTGCACATGCACTGCTATTTCTCAAGGACTGAGAATCAAGTGTCGTCCCTTTGCAATGGCCACTCCCTACCTGCGGCCGCCCTCTGCCTCTTCAGTCTCTTGACATCCTGCCGTCGCTTGCTCAGTACACTCCGGACACCTTGGCCCCTCTCTGGTTATTCGGTCATGCCGAGCTCATTTTTGCTCAGGGCCTTTGCACTTGCTGTTGACTCCTCCTGGAGTGCTCTTGCCTCAGTCTGTTCTTGTCACTCAGCTTACATGCAGTCACCTGTCAGAGGTCTGCCACCACCACCGTATCTAAGATCGCCTTTTCTCCGTCTTCCCACCAGCCCCCCTGCCCTATTGTCTTGATTTACCTTCTGCAAAGCATTTTCACTACCTGTAATCGTATTATAGATTTACTTTTTATTAGCTATCTCTCTCCTTCATTTGTGGAGGGATCTCCAGTTCTTGTCATTGGCATTTCTGCTGTAGCTCCCCTCGCTAAGTTATTGTCTAGCATAGAGTAGACACTCGATAAATATTTTGAACAAGTAAATTACCGGGCAGGTATTCTAGAAGTATTACTGTAAGTGAGATGGGTAACTGCTTCCTGAAGAATTTTGCCATGAACAAAATCGACTCAAGATTAATATGCTAATATGGTACCTGACACATGGCATACACTCAATAAATATTTGTCCAGTAGTGAACATACAGAATATATAAATAGCTCCTGTAAGTCAATTTTAAAAACCCAGAACCAATATATGAATTGGCAAAGGAAGAATTTTTAGAACCAATGGGTTTAGCGAGGTTGCAGGATTCAAGGTCAATATACAAAAATCGACTGTATTTCTTTTTTTTTTTAAGATTTTATTTATTTTTTAGTTGACAGTCAGAGATCACAAGTAGGCAGAGAGGCAGGCAGAGAGAGAGAGAGAGAGAGGGAGGGAGGGAGGGAGGGAGGGAGGGAGAAGCAGGCCCCCTGCTGAGATGAGAGCCCAATGCGGGACTCAATCCCAGGACCCTGAGATCATGACCTGAGCTGAAGGCAGAGGCTTTAACCCACTGAGCCACCCAGGCGCCCCCAAAATCGACTGTATTTCTGTACACTAACAATTGGAAAGCAACTTTTTCAAAAAGTACCACTTACAGGGGCGGCTGGGTGGCTCAGTGGGTTAAGCCTCTGCCTTTGGCTCAGGTCATGATCCCAGGGTCCTGAAATCAAGCCCCGCATGGGGCTCTCTGCTCAGCGGGGAGCCTGCTCACCTCTCTCTCTCTCTCTCTCTCTCTGCCTGCCTCTCTGCCTATTTGTGATCTCTCTCTCTGTCAAATAAATAAATAAAATCTTAAAAAAAAAAAAGTACCACTTACAAATTACAGTTCCTGAAAAAAAGTATTTAGGTATAAATCTAAGACTATACGGGCAGGACCTGTATAATGCAGACTGGGAAACACTGACAAAGGAAACATAGAGCTAAATAGATCGAAAGCTACATACCATGTTCGTTGTTAAAATATCAGTTCTCCCTAAGTTGATCTACACATTCAACACCATTCTTATCAAAATCTCTGCAGGCTAATTCTAAGGAATTAGAATAGTCAATATGATTCAGAAAAAAAGGAACAAATTGGAGGAGTTATGTCACCAGATTCAAGGAAAAGTACCAGCAATCAAGGCAGTGTGCTATTGGCAGAAGGACAGACAATACAGATGAGTGAAACAGAACACAGAGCCTAGAAACTGGCCTGTATATTATTGATCAATTGATTTTTTTTTAAGATTTTATTTATTTATCTGAGAGAGAGAGAGAGCACTAGAAGAAAGGAGAGGGAGAGAGAGAAGCAGACTCCCTGCTGAGCAGGACCCTGGGGTCATGACCTGAGCCCAAGGCAGATGCGTAACCAACTGAGCCACCCAGGCATCCCTGATCAACTGATTTTTTACAAAGATGCAAAGGTAACAAAGAAGTTAGCTTTTTAATAAAGAGTAGTTGAACTGGGTATATGCAAACAAGTGAACTTTGACTCATATCCTACATTACATACAAAAATTAATTAAAATACATTATACTATGGTGAGTGCTGGGAAATGTGTAAGCCTGAAGATTCACAGACCTGTACCCCTGGGGCAGATAATACATTATACGGTAATAAAAATAATTCAAAAAATAGATTATAGATGTAACTATAAACCTAAAAACATAAAACTTATGGAAGATAATGTATGAAAAAAAAATCCTTGTGACTTTGGGTTCTGCAAAGATTTCTTAGCTATTTCATTAGAAGCATGACCCTCGAAAGAACAAACTGATGAGTTTGAACATCGTCAAAATTAAAAACTTCTGCTCTGCAAAAGACACTCCAGAGAATGAAAAGATAAACTACAGTCTGGGAGAGAACATTTGCAAATTATATATCCAACACAGGACTTATATCCATGATACATAAAGAGCTCGCAAAACCCAATAATAAGAAAATAACAACCAATTTTTAAAATAGCCAAAAGATTCGAACAGATACTTTATCAAAGAGGATACACGTATGGTAACAGACAGTAACCACAATTTGCATGGTGAGCATTTGGGATATAATGGTCAAATCGCTGTGATATACCTGAAACTAATATAACATTGTATGTCACCTATATTTCAAGTAATATTTTTTAATTTGGAAAAAAATAATTGCTATTTAAAAAAAGAGGATATATGGATGGAAAATAGTCGCATGAAAAGATGCTTCTCACCATTATTTGTTATGGAAATATAAATTAAAACTACAATAAAAGACAATTTTATATTCATCAGGTTGTAACTATAAGTTTGGAAACTCCAAATGGTATGGAAGATGGGGAGACTATTAATAGGAGTGTGAATTAGAATAATTTCTTTAGCTTGCAATTTGGCACAATTAGGTTGAAGATTCATACACCCCAGGACCCATCAACTCTGCTCCTAGACAGACTGAGAAAAACACTTGAACTTGTGCTCAAGAATGTTAGGTATAGCATTGCATAGTCATGGGGGAAAATGTAGAAAAATGTCCAAACGGAGAATATATAAATTGTGGTTTGCTTATACAAAGGCATATCATATTGCAAACTACAGCCTTGGGTCAAATCCAGCCCAATGCTGTATGTGTAAACAGACCTTTATTGGAAGGAACCCAGCCACCCCCATTCCTTAATGTATTGTCTATGGCAGCTTTCATACTACGGTGGTATTGTCAGGTGATTGCAACTAAGACTATATGGCCCACAAAGCTGAAATTATTGACTGTCTGGCTTTTATACGAAAAGTTTTCTGATGCTTGCCCTACAGCAACGCAGAGATGAGTCAGGGCTACGTACATGGTATCAGCCAACGCTCACCCAGAAAACAGAACTAGTGCGAGCCCGTGGGAGCCAGTGGGAGACGTCAGGTAAGAGGTTTATTGCAAGAAGTTGGCTCACAGGACTGCGGACCTGGTTAGGCAGCTCTGAAATCCACCGGGCAGGTCAGCAGCGAGGGCAGACCGAAACTGCCACGCACAAACTCAAGCTGCTGTCCACAGACGGGATTTCTTTCTGTTCAGAGAAGCCTCAGGGGTGCCTGGGTGGCTCAGTTGGTTAAGTATCCCACTCTTGATCCCAGCTAGGGTTGTGATCTTGGAGTGAGTTTAAGCTCTGCACTGGGGCTCGGGCGGAGCAGGGGTGGTGGGGGGAAGAGAAGCCTCAGCTCTGCTCTTACTGTCTTTCAATTGATCGGATCAGTCCATACAAATTATCTAGGGTAATTTCCCTTACTTAAAGACAACTGATTATGGACTTTAATCACATCTATAAAAGACCTGTGGAGCAACGCGTAGGTTGGTGTTTCATTGACTAACGGAATTGTAGCCTAACAAAGGTGACACATGAACTGGACCATCACACAGATCTACAAAGACAGATCTTGTGAGTATGATGCTGAACAGGGACAACGAAAAGTTGCAACATGGTGTGTGAGGTATGGGGAGTCTTTACATAAAAGCTTAAAATAAGCAAACAAGTGAACGAAGAGCTGGTGGATACACGGATGTATGAAGCAGTGTGGAGGGAGGATAAACAGCCACTTTTGATCCTGACTGTCACTGCAGGGAAGGAAAGAAATGGAATTGGGGGTGGGTATATTGCATCTGTGATTTATTTTTATTTTTATTTTTTATAGATTTTTAAAAATTTTTTATTTATTTGACAGAGATCACAAGTAGGCAGAGAGGCAGGCAGAGACAGAGAGGGGGAAGCAGGCTCCCTGCTGAGCAGAAAGCCTGATGCGGGGCTTGATCCTAGGATCCTGGGATCATGACCAGAGCCGAAGGCAGAGGCTTTAACCCACTGAGCCACCCAGGCACCCCATGTGTTTTTGGTTTTTTTTTAGGCAAGAGACTCTAAAGCAAGTGAGGCATGTAAAAATCTTGTTAAGTTTGACCCCTCTGTTGTAATTGTTTATTATATTATTGTTAGTACTTGCATGCATGTCTGCAATCTTTCACAATAATTATTTTTTTTTTAAATCATAATGAGTGCCGTTCTTCAGACAAGCCTAAAAAGCATATTCTAACTCCACAATCAAGTTGGAGTTAGAACCACACTGGATAGGATCAGAGAGTAGAAGCTGCTTTTTTCCCCCTAAGTGCCAAATTTATGCCTTTGGTGGCTGCTTTGGGAATATATATATATATATATATATATATATATATATATATATGTATTTTTTGGGGGGGGGGCATGGATCAGTGTTTCAGGGAATGAGCCTCAGCTCCCAGGAGCCAAGCCTGGAAAAGCACAGTGCTCACCATGTTCTCTAGCCTGTGCCCAGCAGAGAGCAGAGGAGGGTGTGAGTCATTTTTACTGGAGCCCTGACCTTGGCTGACCTCCACACTGTCAAGGTCTGTAGCCAAACAGAACTCCTGACTTAAGGAGCTAGAGATAAAGAGGCAGGTGGCCAGTCACATGGCACGTGGCCGCTGATGGAATGAGACTTGTCAGACCCCAGGGGGCTTTCAGCAGTGCTGTCTATGTGTTCACATACTAAGGCACAGGGTGCTGAGGGTTCTTCCTGAAGAAAGTCAGATGACGTCTCATTTTCATAAGTGGTTTTATTCACTGACCCAGAGAATGCAACCTGCCACATGCCTATAGATATGGATCAGGACATCTCCTATGGCACATCAGCATTATGGCTTTTTGCAGAAATTAACTCCTTTTTTAAGATTAAAAAGAATTAAGGTCTCTGCAAACATTTAGAGTATCTGAGAAGCAAGGAAAAAAGAAAAACCCAAAGTCTCCCAAGAAATCCTGATACCCCATGTTATTGGTAGTCTTTTTTAAAAAATTTGTTGTATGTATGTATATTTTCCTACAGTTAAGTTATTTGTTCAATAATGATTACTGAGCACCTGCTGCATGCCAGGCTCTCTCTTCCAGGTGCCAGAGCTATGCACATGAAGAAAACGGTCAAGGTCCCTGCTCTTAAGGAGCTAAGAGTGAGGAGGTTTAGGCCAACCGTAGACAAGTGAATGCATTGATACACAAGAGAAATTTAGATAATATACGGTATAATGAAAAAAATCACCTTCAACAACACTGAAGACTTACAATGTACTGTTGTAAGCCCTCTACCTCTTCTGCATCATTACACTGAGTAAAACTAGTGCGCATGTGCTTTAGAGGGAAGGTGGTTACCGTAAATCTTTTAGTTCCATGGTTAGGGACGTTCTCTTGGAGATGACAGATAAGTCAATGTGTATGAACGCAAGGTCACAGCCTAGGAAGATCCAGGTTAGGGGCCTTCCAGGAAAGGGAACGAGAAGTTTAAATTCCCTGAGGATAAAATCGTTTAGCATGTTTGCGAAACAGAAAGCAAAAGGTAAGTATGGCCCGAACTTTGGGAAGCAAGGGACAGAGTTGTCTGCGGGGACAACACAGATGTGTAGTTTGTGATCAGACCATGGAGGGCCTTCAAGTCCACTTTTTATTTGAAGATACCAGAAGCCGTTGGAAGACTGTAAGCAGCAGAGTGACAAGACCTGGTATTTGTTGGTTTAAAGATCGCACGGCGCAGTGTTTGCCGGATGGATCTGAAGGAGGCAAGAGCCAAAGCAAGGAGACACGTTAGAGGGTTCCTGTGGTAAGGGTGGTGGTGGGACAGACGGACAGGAGTGGAGGGAGTCAGGACTTAGTGAAGGTGGTGCTGTTTTTATAGTTCTCTGTATGCCATTTATTTTGCCTAATTTTATTTAAAAAAAGTTGGGGGGGGACTTGAAATTTCTTCTAAAACAGAGCTTTAAAACATATCAGCCACAATTCAGGATAGCACATTGGAGAACAAGCAGGGAAGCCTAAGAATGACACATCCCAGGGACATGGCAGGGGGACCCCCAGGACTGTCTTCTTGGGTGCTCCAAAGAACTCTCCAGAACAGCAGAATCAGGCAAGTTTTTCCAGCTGTTCTGTTCCCCCCATGCTACATCCTCCTCTCACAGTCTCATTTCTGTAGGAGTAAAGGGCAGCTTTTGTGTTGGCTGCTACTCCGGGAGCAAGGAAGAACGTGAACTGACGTATCTCCCGTGCCTGACTCGCCAACATCCTACAGACCCAGTCTGAAGGTTGGGGACCCTCTTTGCTAAAACCCTGCCCCACTGAAGTCCGTGGGAAGTTGAAGGCAGCTGCAAGTGGGGCTTTACCAGAGGCTGTAGAGCCTGCCTTGTTGGTTGCCACATAGAACCCACTCAACAGTACTTCTTCGTGCTCTTTCCAATAAACAGTCACGATCCCAGAATTTTTTTTTCAAGACTCCCTTGTAGCCAGTTCACCAGTCTCTGAGTACTGTCTTGGTCCCAACATTTACTCTCTCATGCTCTCTAATGATAGGATGGCTGCCTCTGTTTCCTGATTAGAGTTTGCTACAGTCTGGGTTTTGCTGGTCAGATCCTGGTGATGTGATTTCATGCAGGCCTCTGTTCTGTGTATTTTCTATAAAGCTGTAAACCTCAATGTGTGTACTCCTTAGGATTACTAAATGAGGCAAGGCTAGTCAGGACCCCACTTTACAGAGGAATAAACTGAGGTTTATCGTGGAACTCAGGTTCCATGCCAGAGGTCGTAACGCCAGGGTTTGAATCGAAGCAGATGCTTTTAAGCTCTACACTGCACACGAAGAAATATGTCAGAAAGACACAAACACAATGTCCTTTGGTTGAACGTTCTGCAGGCATAGCTAACTGGCTGGCTCGTGAGCCTAGATATCAATTAACTCAATGAGCAGCAGTTACTGAGCATCTGGAGCATGTGCTGGGCCAAGCTGTGGGGTACCAAGGTGGACAGGATTATCCTGGAGATGATGAGAGCCGCCATGCTGAGAGCTTACTGTGTGCCACTCCCCAGGCTAGGGGCTGTGATGATCATCACAGTCAAAGGGAATCTCATGATGGCACGTATTCTTGTGAAAGATAAACAGTGTGTGAAATGCTATATTGGAAATTGTTCAGAGCTGTGTGGTCCAATCCAGGAGTCACATGTAGTTATTTAATTACAATGAAATAGAATTTAAAATTTAGTTCCTCCGTTGCACGAGCCACTTTAAGTGTTTTAATTTTTAAGTGCACGATCTTTTTTCCTCTTTAAAAAAAAAAATTGCTCGATTGAGATGAATTTATATACCATTCAATTCATGCATTTACAATGAACAATTCACTGGTTTTCAGCATAATCACAGAGTTCTACATCCATCATTGCTTCCAACTTTAGAACATTTTCATCCTCCTCCCCCCAAATCTAGCATCCATTAGTAATTCCCCATTTCCCCACCAGGTGCACCTCTCTCCAGCCCCAGGCAACCGCTAACCTATTTTCTGTCTCCATAGACTTGCCCATTCCGAACATTTCCTATAAGTGGAATCAAAACAACGTAACCTTTTGTACCTGGCTTTTTCCAGTTAACATAATGTGCTCAAGGTTCATCATCGTAGTAGCACCTGTCAGTACTTCCTTCCTTTGTGCTGCTGAACCATATTCCATTACACGAATGTTTTATGCTTTGCTTATCCATTCATCAGTTGGAGATTTGGAAGGTTTTCACTTTTTCACATTGTGGATGATGCTCCTATGAGCATTTGGGTACCTGTTTTCGTGTGGATGTTCATTTCTCTTAGATATATACCTAACCATGAAATTGCTAGGTCATATGGTAACTCGGTGTTTAACCTTTTGAGGAACTGTCACACTCTTTTTTCCAGAGCGGTTGAGCCCTTTTATATTCCCAGCAGCAAGGTATATGAGTTCTAGTTCCTTCCTGTCCTTCTCAACATTTGTTACTATATTTTCTGATTCTAGCCATCCTAGTGGGTGTGAAGTGGTAGCTCACTGTGGGCTTGATTTACCTTTTCCGAATGGCTAATAAGGCTGAGTATCTTTTCATGTGCTTGTTAGCCATTTGTATATCTTCTTTGGAAAAAAAAAAAAAAAAAGGAGACTATGCACTTCCTTTTCTTGTGCACATGTTATTTTAACCTCAAAGGATAGTATAAAATGTTTTAAAGCATAGTGAGCAAAAACTAAATATTGGGGAGGGTAGTCTCTGGGTCAAGAAAATGGAGCAATTCCTTTTTTAGCTTTTCTAAATGTTTAAAATGTACATAACCTTTTGTCGTGGTCAAATATTAATATTTCCCACCAATTCTTTATCTTCTTCTGATTTTGAAAAAGTAGCACAAGGAATTTTAAGTACACACAATATTAACCTGAAGGCAACCATAGCTAACATTTTTGCAGATTACCCTCCAGGATATTTTTCTAGACTTTCTGTACTTCTAAGAAGTTGCAGTATATATGTGCAAGTTCAAATTATGTCTTTTATTCTAATCATAATATCATAAATGAGTCCCTGCCTATTCAATACACCTCTTTAACCATGTCTTCCAAAAGCCTCTAGAAAAAAAATGCCATTATATCTTGTGGTGTGCAGGACAGTCATGGGAGAGGATTTCATTCTTATACTCACTACTTTAAGATTAAGGGGAAATTACTGAGTCACACATATATACACACTCTCCCCCAACCCCTGGAAACCACAAGCCCAGGAGAACTTGGGGAGGACGTAGGCTGGTCAGTCTGGTGCTCTCTCCCTACTTCACATGGGAAAGGACAGAGAAGAGCCCTCACCCAGTCTGAGGAAGCCAGGCAACTCTCCAAAATTTTCTAACTTACATCTCGGCATGGCTTTGTTTTTTAATTTAAAGTGCTTATAAATCTTCCCAATATGCTGGACTCCCCCATTTTTCCTTAAGGGATGTTTATCCTAGAAAGAACTCCATTCCTCTTGCTTTCCCACCCCTGTTTCCCCCGAAAACACCTGTGCCATCAGGACAGACTGAGTGCAGATGGAGCTATGTTTCTTGTCACCTTTTTGTCTTCTTCCCAAAGGCTCCTGGGTTTCCAGTTCCAGCAGCTTCCAAAGCTGATTGCACAGACTCTATTTTCTCCCCAGATAATGGAATCAATAGCCCTCTCCTCGTAGCCAGCGCTTCTGAAGACACTTCTACACTTGCTTCTAGAATTCAATTCTCTAGAATTCAATTCTCTAGACTTGAACAAGGCGGGCTGTTGACTCTTTATGTTCTCATCTTTATCCACAAACACTGCCAAGACGGCAATGCCATCCAAAAAACACATACAGTAGGCTGCTTCCCATCTAAACATTCAGGGGAAACACCAAGATACAAGCACAGAAGAATGAATCTGGCTGCTGGAGATGGAGAGTCTCCCAGCTTCCAATTGTAGCTGTGCAAGAATAACCTTAAGTTGAATGATTTGTCTCTAATTCAGTGCACCGGGGACAGAATATAGTATTCTCCTCTTCTTTCCCAGCCCGGTGCTCATATTTTTCCAGGCTTTTTGCTGGTAGCGGGGGGACCACGGACCATGTTCCAGTGAGCAGAATGTGGGTGGATGTGACGAGAGTCACTGGCGTCTTAAATCCTTTGCACTCTCTTCTAGCACAGCAGGCATTTGGGAAACCACTTGTTGAACATAATGGTGCCACGAGATGGAAAGACCCAAGGCCCCTGACTGACTGCATGAAGCCAGCCCTACCACCAAACCATGCTGAACAGAGGCACGAATGAGAAATGAACCTTTATTATATTAATCCACATTCATTTTCTCTTCCAGAAGTTTGCCTACCCTGATTCATAGATTTCCTTTTTCTATCCCCCATCCCAGCAAAGTTGTCCAGGTTTCTGGGGGCAGCTTGTGGACATTGTCTTTATTTTTTTTAAAAGATTTTATTTATTTATTTGACAGACAGAGATCACAAGTAGGCAGAGAGGCAGACAGAGACAGAGGGAGAGAAAGAGAGAGAGAGAGGAGGAGGAGGAAGCAGGCTCCCCACTAAGCAGAGAGCCCGATGCGGGGCTCAATCCCAGGACCCTGGGATCATGACCTGAGTCGAAGGCAGAGGCTTTAACCCACTGAGCCACCCAGGTGCCCTGGACATTGTTTTTAAAGAGATGTCAGAATAAGAGTTCCATTCTGTTAGCCAAGCTTTCAAACTCAGATATCACCAAGAGCAGAGGCTAGCCAGTAAGGTTCTGCCCCAGTGGTTCCAAGTCAGGGAAGTCCCTACATTTTTTGAGAAATAAAAGCTAAAGTTCATGTTGTCTTCCTGGTGCATTCACTGGGGGAGGCATCAGAGACCTTGAGAAATCTGAATGGGGGCTTCACTGGTTGACTAAAGTCAACACTCCCTTCCCTTCAACAAGTATTTCTTGTGTGGTTAGCAACACGCACACCATCTCCCTCCAGAAAGCAAAGCTGAGAGATTCAAAGTTGGTTCTGGAAGCTGTCCCTCCGCACAGGATGGGAACTCCTGTGGCTCAGTGTCTGGGCCCAAGGCCCTCCCACCGTGGCTGTGGCCGGTGTTGGCTCTGATGTCGTGGGTGGACAGCTGCTGCCTGTATGTAGGAAGCTCAAGGGTCTGTGTTGTACTCATTACGTGTCCTTCCTTTTTTGTCCTTTCCAGGAGACTCTATTACTTCTTGATATTCTTTCTAGACCCGTCACCCTTTTATGGTGACCTTTTCGGTGTCCCGTGTGTTCACTATTGATTAGAATTTTTTTTTAATGTTTCAAGGAGGTCAAAAACAAACAGTATTTCACAGGTTGGAATGAAGAAGGCTTTGGCCTGAAGAACTTGAGGATGGAACCTAGGGCCTGGTCCCGCTCTGGGGATAAGATGGCAGCCCTGGGCTCATTCCTCGTTCCACAGCTGGATTTTGTGTCTTTTGTGACACTGTTTCTCAGGCTGTAATCATCACAGTCAATTTTGAGAGGCTTTGGGTAATACCACTGATGTATTTCAGCCTCTTTTCCCTGTTTCAAGCTTTTAAACCAGACTTTCCAACCAAAAGAAGGTTTCTTACTGTCTCATGAAGACCTTGAGTTTCAGGTTCCAGAAAGTTCCAGAAAATCCACGTCCAGACTAGATATATACGTGTGTACACATGTGTACACATGTCTTTGCGCTGCTTCCTGAAAGGCAGCTGGATTCTCTGTGCTGCTCCCTCTTTCTCTGTTTTCCTTCCTCCTCCCCTCCCTTTGTCATTCCCTCATTTCTCGTTCAGTCTTCAAATCAAACATGGTGACTTTTTTGGTAACTTCTGGACCAAGTGAAAATTCATCTAGCTACGCGTGTGAGTCTGTTTGTAATAAGAGAAAGATGGCAAAGAGAAAAGGATAGCTGAGCACCACAGACGATAGATGGTACAGGCTGGTAGAAGTGTGACTAAAGGTTTTAATGGCGTGTGCTTTTTTTTTTTTAAATGTGAAATCTGTGGAATGTCAAAATTTGTCTTTATCTTAGGATTCCCTCACCCTAGCACAAAACTGCAATTTGTAATTGGTCTCTTTCTTTTATTTTACTTTATTTTTAAAAAAGATTTTATTTATTTATTTGAGAGGGAGAGAGAGAGCATGAGCAGGAGTGGGGGAACAGGCAGAGGGAGAAGGAAAAACAGACTGACTCTCCCTGCTTGCCTGATGGCGGGGCTCGATCCCAGGACCCCGAGATCGTGACCTGAGCCAAAGGCAGACGTTTCACCGACTGAATCACCCAGGTGCCCGTAATTGGTCTCTTTCAGGAGTTATTCATGTGCCTCTATTTTTTTGCATGATTACAATCTCGATGCATATAATCTTATATTTTGGTATGAATTTGTTAGGAAAATTCTTTGGAGATTTAGGATATTCTAAAAGTTAGGAAAATCCAATTTCTTGGCTCTTTTTCATATTTCTTAGTTGAGTTAGCTGGTGTTGTAGAGAATGTTTTAGGGTCAGACCTGGGTGCCCGCTAACACTGGGCCTCCCCTTTCCATCACGGTTCTCACTGAAGAATGCAGACATCAGCTAGCCTTGAGGAGAGCTAGGAGGATGCCAACTTCCGGGCAAAGAATAATGAGTTAAACTGGGCTTGCAGCTGGTAGAATGGCATGCGGTCTACCAACAACAACAAGTTATGGAAAGAGTATGGAGACCATGGGAAGTGCTTGAGATCCATGTGTATGTCCTACTAAGGGCTCTGAGTCCTCACTATTCACCCTGTTCCAGGCCCTGGCACGGAGTGTCCAGCAGGTGTCCAATGATCAGGGACTATCAGGCTTGCAAGTGACCTTTCTGGGCCTCCTGTCTCACACTCCCATGATACAGACCAGGAATCTCAATCCAAGAGAGGATGCAGCCCTCCCTGTTGCAAGGACAGGGTTGCAATGAGAAAGCAGGCCTCGGGACTCCCAGTTCAATGCTCTGCTCAAGCCTGAGAGGGAGGAGGAATGGGAGATGGATGGGATCAAGGAAGAAAGATGCCACAGAGCAAGAGCTCGAGGAAAGGGAAGATGGTACTGGAGAAGAAGAAGGAAGGGAATCGGCAGTGAGGTGTCCAAGCCTTCACTGATCTAAAGAGCAAACTTGAAATTAGGGTCAACGAGTCCTCTGAAATGAGCACCTCAAGTTGTAGAGGGGAGTCAGCTAAGCCTCTGGCCTCTCTTTTCTGCTCAGAAATGAAGTTTCTAGAAGAGAAGGCAAGGTGATGTAAGATGATCCTTGAGAAGTTGTGAAAGGATACAGCCTCTACTTTTGTACCGTTTGCTGTCCGTGGAGGCCATGCATGTCTTTCCTGTGAATTCTTGAGGGATTTTTCCCTAGTAAAAGAATTAGGGGCAGAGGAACTGCTAGACATACCCACAGCTGCCCCGTGCTGCCCAGACTCCCTTTGGCAACTCCCTTCTGGATTATTTTCCCTTGACATGTCACTAAAGAAGAAGTTAAATATGCATTAGCAACCTAGAGAAATCCAAACTCCCTCATCTCATAGAAAGGTCCAGAAATGATCTGTAACTAGCCCAAAGCCCTATCGCTTAGAAGAATGTGTCTAGCGCAGGGTAACAACCACCCTAAAACTTGGCAGGTGGGATAGTCTCACCAAAATGGCTGCTATCTGGCCCTTTTGTTCCTGTACACCCTACTGGCCCTCAAATCAACACGGAGAGGGTATTTCCCCTCTTCCTGAATCAGGTGGGTCTTGTGCCTGCTTTAATGAATAGCATGGAGCAGATGTAGTTTCCTAGAACTTCCACGCTCAGTCCTAAATTTCCAGCTCCTCCACCTTGGAAGCCCGCTGCTGTGTAAGCAGCCTGAGCCCCCCGTCTGCTGAAAAGACCGCATGTGGAGGCAGATGGAAGTGCCCGAGGTGTGAGTGAAGCCTTCTCGCACCTTCCAGTTCAGCCCAGCTGCTGGAAGCTAGCTGACTGTAGCCAAGGGAATGACACTAGCCAGTGCCCAGCTGACTCACAGAACCATGAGAAAAAGTAAATGGTGGGGGGTTTTGATGATTAGTTTTGGGGTGGTTTGTTATTAGGCAGTGGATGACTGCAGCAATGGCTTAAAATAGCCACCCTGCATTATTTCTCACAAATCTATGAGTCCAGGGTGGGGGCGGGAGAGGCGGGTGGGTCTGTGATGTGGACCAAACCTGGCCAATCTCATTTGGACTTGCTCGTGCCTCTGCAGTCTCCTGAGGGCTTGCTGGTCAAGAACGGCCTCAGCTGTGATGACTCATCTCTGTAGCGCAGGGTCTGTCATCCTTTTTTTTTTTTTTTTTTTTAAAGATTTAGTTATGTGAGAGAGATTGAGAGGGAGAATGGGAGGGGGGCAGAGGGAGAGAGAGAGAATGTCAGGCAGACTCCCTTCTAAGCCTGGAATCCAACGCGGGGCTCGATCTCATGACCCTGAAATCATGACCGGAGTGGAAATCACGAGTCAGATGCTTAACTGACTGAACCCCCCAGGAGCCTCCCAGGTGCCCCCTTTAGTGGGCTGTCCTTCTTGGCAGAATTCCAAGAACAAAGCAAAAATGCACAAACTTTAAAAGAAAAACGTTTTTAGAACAGTTTTGGATTCATAAAAAAAATTGAGGGGAAGGTATGGAGGTTTCCCATATCTTCCCTGCCCACCCCCTACATGCTTAGCCACCGCCCCCCCCACTTATCAACATCTCTCCCCAGAGTGGTACCCTTGCTACAACTGGTGAACTTACCTTGACACATCAATATTGGCCAAACACCACAGGTGATGTTAGGAATTGGTGCTGTACCCTTTATGGTTTGGGACAGATGTATGACGACATGTATCTACCATTGTAGTATCATACAGAGTAGTTTCACTGCCACAGAAATCCTTGGTGCTCTACCCATTCAAACTTCCCCAGCCCCTAGCCCCTGGTGACCACTGATCTTCCTATTGTCTCCATAGTTTTACCTTTTCCAGAATGCTGTATAATGGACATCAAACAATAGGTAGCCTTTACAGACTGGCTTCTTTCCCTCAGTAATGTGCACTTAAGTTTCCCCTCGGTCTTCTCATAGCTTTGATAGCTCATCCCTCCCATCCCCCTGCATTGAGTAACATTCCAGTGTCTGGACGCCCCAGGTCACTTATCTGTTCACCTACTAAAGACCATGTTGGTTACTTCCCACTTTTGTCCAAATTATGAATAAAGCTGCTAAAAACTCTGTGTACAGGTTTTTGTATGGAACGGTTTTTCAGCTCCCTTTGGTTACTATCAAGGAACGCTGTTGCCAGATCATAGGGATAGAGTCACGCTTCCTTGGGTAAGAAACTGTCCGCTGTCTTTCAAAGTAGCTCTACTGTTTTGCATTCCCACCAGCAATGGAAGAGAGTTCCTGTTGCTCCACATCTGCACCAGTATTTGGTATTGTCAGTGTTCTGGATTCTGGAAATTTTAAGAGGCATGTTGCACAAGCGTTTTGAAAGGCTTCATTTACGTTAAGTCTACTGACATTCCACTGGCCGAAGTTAACCATATAGGTGAGCCTAGAGTGGGCAGGCACTACAAAATTAGAGACAAAGGATAAAGGGAGGTCATTCATTGGGGCCATTAATGTCATAAAATCTATAAGGAATCTAGACATATTTCTCATTGGGGAGTATAAATAGCATTATTAAGAAAATGGACTAAAATCTAGAATCAGAAGTCCCATTTGAAATTAAGTAAAACAATTAGATGAGCATTTTCTAATTTCTATTTTTTTAATTTTTATTTAAATTTTAGTTAATATACAGTGCAATATTGGTTTCAGGAGTAGAATTCAGTGATTATTCAGGGACATACAATTCCTGCAATCTCTAATTTTTAAATGTTCCTGAAGTTTCTGGCTGAGTCCCTACCACTAGTAATACTGATCTTGTTTTAATTCCATTAGAGGGTGACTTTCCCAAATTCCTGTTGACGTTTATGTAGAAACAGAACCAGGAAGAACGAACAGGTCTCGTATAGGACCAATAACTATGTGGTCCCTCATTCCAGGAATTAATTCACCATAATGAGCCTCTTAAAGCTCTTGGTAGAGTTCCTGAGAATCCTGTTAAATACGAGTTAGCTCTCCAAAAAGCCAGTGGGCAGTCCGCTTTGTGATTTGCCTCTGGACACCTAAGGCTGTTGGTGCCCATGCTGTAGAGAAGGGACTCAGTCAGTCTCTTAATGGGAGAGGATGGCTATTTGCACACGTGTGTGCATGCATCTGTATGTAATGTTTGTGACCTCCGATATACCGTGATTTAGGTTTGGTTTTACCTGTTTTCACCTCCCCCACATTCCCAGGAAATACTGAAAACTGGCTTTGCATTTACACTTGCCACTCTGGGAGGCAGATTTGTTTTCCAATCCCTGGGTTTCAGATGGGCCAGAGGGGTGAGAAGCGGAGAGGGGGAGACTGGGATCCTGGTTCCCAGATTCCAGCCAGCCTGCTATTTACAGCCCTGTGGTGCTGCCCCCTACGCAGTGATTCACTGCAAGCAGAGGAAGGGTTCCTGGATCCATTCTTTCTCCGCCACCCCCTCTATCGACCCCAAATTGAACTTTGCTAACTCTGTGTTTCTGTTATTGTTCAGGAATCGGGAGTCAAGGAACCTGTGTTCTGGCTCTTGGGCCACTTAATGTCTTCGGGTCTTAGTTTTCTCTTCTGTAAAGGGAGCAAGCTGAACGAGATGTGTGCTCCTGCTCTGAGCTTTGGAGAGTCTAGGATGCCAAGATAAGACCGGAACGAAGGCACAGGGTTCTCAACACACGATGCCCTAAAACTCCCAGTCATGGCCAGACACATCTAGAAGAAGCAGGTTGGGAAAACAGTCGAAGAAATTACAGATATTTGCACGACCAAGGAATTACTGCACTCCCTTGGGAGTTGTTATTAAACCATAACAAACTTACCCAAGGTGGGGAGAGGGAGGTACAAAAAGATTTCAAAACCCAAAAGAGCTGTTCCATTTGCTGAGAACTTAGGGAGTATCCTTTCAATCAGAAACTGTGACTCGCCAGGCCAGGGACATCTGAGGATAAAGACCGTGAAGTGCTGTTCTCCCTCCAGCACACTGTATCCCAGGTTTCAGATCAGTATGTTTGTTTTATTAAACAAGGGGTAAGGAAGGAAATGGCGAGGGTGAGAAATACCACTTGCTTCCATTCATCTGGGAGAGAGCCGGTAGGTACCTTTTCAGTTACTATTAAGCAAATTTGGCGATAGCTTGCAAAACAGCATTTTTCCAAGAAGAGTCCTCAGATCTACTCCCCACCCCCCCCCCCCCCCCCCCCCCCCCCCCGCCATCCGACGAGATTGCAAGGGTCCCCGCGCCCATTCAGCGCCCGCGGGAAGATTCAGTCCCCTCTCCCATCACAGTCCATTCGCTCTGGACCTCTTGACGTCCCTCCGGCCTCCCCTCCCTCGTGACCCCTTCGCCAACCTACCCTGCCCGTTGGGTAGGTCCTACTTCCTGGGAACTCCTGCTGTCATTAGAAGGGGGCACGCCGTCGCCTCGGAATCCTAGCTGTCCCTTCCTAGTGGAGGGGGCATCTGTGCTTAAATGCGGGCGTCGCGGCAAGCAGAGTCCAGTGGGCAGGCGACCAGGCGCTGCAGAGTTCGGCGGCCTGAGGAAGGGAGGATGCCCTATCCCAAACACGGCTTTTAGCGGGGCTGCAAGACTTCAGAACCACCGGGAAGCCCTCGGCTAACCCTGGAGCCTAGGAGAAACCGGCCAGACCTCGGAACCCGGCCCAGCCCGGCTCCCCGTGCTAGGCAGGCGGCGGCGGGACAGAGCCCCGCATCCCGGGGCACCGACTCGGGCGCCCAGTCCGGCTGCGGCGGAAAATCCCGCCGCCGCTGCTGCAAACCGGCCTGGCTTCGCTGCAGGGCGTGCGGGACTGGAGCAAGGGGGTGGAGAGAAAAGGGGAAGAGCCTGGGCGGCCGGCGGGCGGGGCCTGCAGCCTCCCCGAGCTTCGGCAACCGCCGCGCACACTGCTCTCCCTGCGCCTCGCTCCGACTCAGGCGCGCAGGGCGCCGGAACCCGCGCCCGAGCCCGGGGGCGCCGCTGCTCCTCGGCCCCCGGTCCCCGCCGCCCCTAGCGCGCCGCGCTGAAGCCGAGCTGGGCAGCGGAGCGCTCCGGCGGCTGGGGCTTTCCGGCTGACGCTCGCCGCTCCATCTGGCCGGAGGACCGGCGGGGAAGGAAGGGGAAAGCGGGGACACACACACACACACGCACACACACACTTGCCGCGGCGCGCGCGCATTGCACACTCGCAGCCGCGCGCCCCCGCGGAGGCGCGTCCCGGGCGAGTTTGGCCCGGCGGCTCCGGCCCGGCACCTGCCGGCTCCGCGCGCCGCGCCGCGCCCCGCCCCCGCCCCGCCGACCCTCCGGCCCCTCCCGCCGCTCGCCCGCACAGATCTCCCGGCGCCGGGTGGAAGCAACTCCATCCAGATAACTTGCCGACTGTGGCGCAACTGGTCTCGACAGCAGAGGCGCCCGAATGCTGCCCGGGTGAGGTAAGTTTCCTGCGCGTCCCCGGCCCCTCCTCCGGGGCTGGGGCTCGGGGGCTCTGCGTCCTGGGGAACCCCGGACGTCTCTGCGCTCGCACTTTGTTCGCCTTGTGCGGGGGGTAGGGTGGAGGGCTGCGAGTGGCCACCGAAGTGGGACCTTCATTCCGCTGGGGCCACGGCTGCGCGCTCCCCGCGAGCACCCACCCGCTCGCTCACCCCCACCCCCGGCCGCAGTGACCCTCGGGGACCTCTCTGGGTTCGCTTAAGCGGGAGCTCCCTTCCCTTTACAAGGGAACAAGCTGAGTTTGGCAGCGGCGGGAGAGCTCTCCCACCACCCTCCCCCCCGGGCAGTAAACACAGGCGAACTTGTCAGTCGCCCCTGGGATCTCCGGAGGGGCTTGCGAGGCGGTGTTCTGGTCCTTTCTGGCTCCGAAGCCGGATTGCACAGGTGCGGTACGGTTCCAGCCTAAATGCAGCAGCGGACTTCTGCGCTTCCCGGGTTCCCTCCCCCAGCCCCATCAACGTGACGCCTCAACAGCTGGGGGGGGGGGCGTGGGGGGGAAGGAGAGGGAGAATGCTGGGGTTCCATTCGTCAGGCCGGAGCCGGGAGTCCCCAAAACAGAAGACAACGAATGTCTCCTTATCTCTCTCTCATCTATGCAGATGAGCCTGTTGTGTTTCTCATCCCCCAAGCTCGCTTGTCTCTGGTGCCCGGTGTGGCTGGGTAGAAACCTGTTCCAGAGAAGTTGTTTGGATAAGCTGATGAATTCTTTCACCTGGCTCTTAACAAGGACGTGCTAGTTCCTCTGATGCTCTCTGAGGGCATAGTGTTGCAGACCCCCAGATGCCACCCCCCAATCTTTGCAGGACCTTTTCAGCCTCCCCAGGCCCTACCTGCCTCTAGGGTCAGTGACCCTTGAGACACTGGGTGGGCCTCACAATGTATTCGTCTCTTGCAAAGAAAAAAAAAATCAGTCTCCCCATCTGCACTCCTGAGCATGGATTTCGGGAACCTCTTTTGCCCCTCTGGTGACAAGCATGCCCTCAGACTTCTCTCTTGTTCCGTGGCAAGGCTGAAGTGTTCTGCAGTTGTTGGAGAAAAGCCTGAGGGTTGGTTTCATTACCCCTCTAATGCGATGAAGTAAAATAGTGCTCATGGAAGCTTTAGTCAGAGCATTTCCAGCTGAGAGGAGGCCCTGGGAAAAAAATCTTTCTCAGCCAAGTCCATGCCGGTGGCGCTCGTTGAGTAAGCATTGTGCATGGTGTCTGAGCTGAGGGGAACATGCATTCCCGGTACAGCGGTGGGAGTGGAGACTTGGAGCCCCCCGGGGGAGGGCTGGGAAACCTGAGCCTCACGGGGAGTGACCTCTTAGTGGAGAAAGAAAACTGTTCAGAATTGAGTGGTAAAAGCACATTACATTTCTGTCCAAATTAAGGAGACTGGAGGGATCTCCTAATGATACCTTGCACTTGAATCAATGCCGTGTTATTTCTGAATGATTTTCAGTGCTTTTATTAAGTTCTGACCGTTTCCGAGGGAGGCAGGGCAAAGATTATTGACCACATGCTCAGGAATAACGTGAGGCTCAGAGATTGAGGGACTTACCAAGGTAATTAGCGGCTGGACTTAGAGTCACAGGCAGGTTCTCTGATAGACCCCCACCCGGCCCCCCATCACAGCCCCGTGCCGGTTCTGTACTTGCAGACGGTTTCACAGTGGCCAGATGGCTTCTGCATTTTTTGTGGTCTGCGCTGTCTTACTGTGAATCACTGTTCACGTTTGACAGGTGAGGAGACCGAGGTTTCAGACGGGGATATTTTCTGGGATATTCTCTCTAAGCTAGTGAGGGTTACAAGGCTAGAACTCAAAGCTCTTGATGTCCAGTCCATGGCTTTGCAGATGATGCCATTGGCCCACTTCTGATGGCGGGGAGGAGACAGGATGGATACTGCAGTACACCAGGGGCTGTTCCACCTGCCTGCCGGTGATGAGAGTTCCAGTTCTGGGACTCTGTTTGGCTGTATGACCCTGGGGGCCAAATCCTATCACCTCTGAACCTCAGGTGTCCCATATATGAAACCAGAGATTCATAATGAATTATCTTTCTCTTTCTAGTTTCACCATTCTATTTAGCTAATTTTCTGTTTCACTTGTAATTTACTCCCCCTCCCCCTTGATGCTGTCCCATTTAGTGAAGGGAAACCATTTCCAGGGCACTTTAGCTGAGCATCTATCTTGTTTAGTGTTATTACTTGACTTGGAAATGTCCCAATGGGCTGATCTACTCTAAAATATGTGTCAAGATTCCCTCGAATATCCCAGACAACGCATACCTCTAATTTATTTTTAGACTCGGAATTTGTGTATAGTAAGTACTCAAATCGCCACTGAACGAAGGGGGCAAATGAAATCACTCATAAGGAAAACATGTGCTGTAAAACAGAGCTTCTCATCATGTAAATTCCCAGCATCTACTGACCCATAAGGTAATTTACCTACAAGAGGTGCACCTCTTGAAGCTGGCACGTACAGGTGCTTTTGTTGATGTTTTTCCTGAACACATCCTATAAAGAAGAGTTTTTCTTTCTCCGTGTAGACAATAGACTCATGTCATCTCTGTCATGCTCCTTTGCCTTCCTCCCCCTCCCTTAGTTTTCAGTACTGTGTAGCTGGCTGAAAGACACATTCCTAGAAATTGACTTGGCGCCCTTTTATGAAAGAGTTAGTCTTGAAATGGGGAAACCAACCACATTTCCCCCCCCCTGAGTAAATTTCATGCAGCTGCTAATACTGGCTCGTGGTTTCAGAGAGGAAACCTAATTAACAAAACCGACCTAGTTTCTGTTCCCCTTTAAGGGTCTTCTTTCCATCCCTCCCTCCTATATACGCAAAAGATGTGTTTTTATTTTCAGAAGAGGGATGGGGAAGAAGTAGAATGGTTCTTAAATATTATTAACAGATCCAGCCATTGGAATTGAGGTATGTCTTTGTGATAAAGAAATTAAATAGTTAAATAGTTCAGAGGCTTGCCATCTTTATGCATAGGACAACTGAGGCACAGAGAGGTGAATTGGCTTGCTGGGGGTCACACAGAAGTTTCGCAGGAGGAGCAGGGCTAATATGGAATTCTTTTTTTTTTTAGGATTTTATTTATTTATTTGACAGATCACAATTAGAGAGGCAGGCAGAGAGAGAGAGAGAGAGGAGGAAGCAGGCTCCCTGCTGAGCAGAGAGCCGGACACTGACATGGGGCTCGATCCCAGGACTCTGGAATCATGACCTGAGCCGAAGGCAGAGGCTTTAACCCACTGAGCCACCCAGGCACCCCTAATGTGGAATTCTTAAGAAGGTTCATATTTAAGGTTTTGCTGGGAGTTCTATGGTGAAGGTACATTTTGAGTTTTAGAAATTCATGGAGGTTAAGGGGAAACTTCTGTTTGCTAATACTTATTAGTGAAGTAGCATAGTTTTAAATGATTTAGTATTTATATTTTTAAATGTTCTCATCCAAGCAGTTACCATTAAAGAGAAAATATTTGTCTGTTTTTATCTCCTCCCTGTGATTCTCTTCACTTATGTATATCACCAGACTCAATTAATACTTTGTTCCAACCAGTGCTGGAGGAAAGGGAACTATTTGAATAGAAATACAAATGTATGGTGGTTTTCCAAGCTTCTCTTCCTGGTAAATAAAGCCAGAAGCCAAAGGCGGCACCGCCATACAGCTGGTAGGTAAAGTCATAAATATGTATACATTTCATTTGCATTTTCATTTTACTTGTACTTCAGTGAAATGGTGAGTCAGAACATTTGATATCCTGGGGAAAAAATACTTTTTTTTTTTCTTACTATAGCTAGAACCTTCATTAGCGACACTGTAAAATATCAAGTCCTAAATGTATTTGTTGCAGAAATCTGTTCTTTGTATCAAATCTATTAACTGGAGTTGGAAAGAGTCCTTTTCTTTAAAAAACTGCCCAGTTAGAAGTGTGCATTATGTAGCTTTGCTGTTCATTTGTGGACTTTTTTATGGCAATGCTAAATGCTAGGCGAGTCAGAGAGGGAGGAAACCTAGCCTTCTGTTTTAATATTTTTCTTTGAGGGGCTCCTGGTGGCTTAACGCGTCTGCCTTCAGCTCAGGTCATGATTGCAGGGTGCTGGGATGGAGCCCCATGTCGGTGGGGGGGGGGGTCCCTGCTCAGCGGGGAGCCTGCTTTTCCCTCTCCCTCTAACCCTCCCCCTTGCTTGTGCTGTCTTGCATGCTCTCTCTCAAAATCTTCGAAAAATATATTTTTTCTTTTAAAAAAAACCCTCTAAACGTAATCTGATGAAATTTTTGAAATATTGGATAGTAAGTAATTAGCTGCCATTGGTCAAGTAAATACTTTATTCAGCCTGGTTCCTTTCGATATAAAAGAGGAAACTGGAGAAAACAGGCTGGATTTTGTGCATCCCCTTCTCAGCTGTATGTACTTTTGTCTAGTTTCACCAGAGGTGGATAAAGGAGATGATGAAAGAGGAAAGTATAGGAACCCTACTCGAATGGGGTTACTCCTGGGGAATGTAGAGTTCAAATACGGATAATAATTGGAACATGGTTCCATGTTTGCTCAACAGCAACCCTTCCCCTTACCCCCATCCCACTGGGCATTATTTTTAGATCCAAACCTCTACTTGAAGGGGCAGCTCCCTGACGTACACGTTCCTCTTGTAGAAAGTTTTCTGTGTTGTTACTGGGACTGAGTAAACAACAGGTGTGCGGTAGGTTTTGGGGAGTTTGCATAGTGGGTGAGCGAGTTCTTGAGACTTGTTTTCTCTAAGGGTTTTAGAAAGTCCCTTGGAAAATGGTGATGAACTGTAAGGCACTCAGTGGACGGTATCGCTCCCACGAAAACTGGGCGTGTGTGTTTTTCAAGCCGAGGTTCTTCGGGCAAGGGTTGGACTTACAAGCACCAGGGGCCTAGAGAGTGTAATTACCTTAAATTGGAACTAAAGTTATGGGGCGAAAGATAGGACCATAAAAAATTTATTTTGTGAGGAAAAGGTGATACTTAAGCTTTTGCATCCGGGAATGCTGAGCAAGGGAGTTGGGCGGTGCATAGAATTATGGCTAGCCATAAAAATCTGTTTCTTTGCTTGCTAGACTGCCCCAAGAAATCCAGTAGATTGACCACGCTGGGCAGTGGGCTTTCAACATTTAATACATGCTTTCTTCTTTCTTTCCTTTTTCAACCATGCCTGCCATTGTGATCTTTGGATCTTTGGGCTTAACTTTTCGATCAAGAAAGGAAACAAGGGACGCCTGGGTGGCTCAGTTGGTTGAGCGGCTGCCTTCGGCTCGGGTCATGATCCCAGCGTCCTGGGATCGAGTCCCGCATTGGGCTCCTTGCTCGGCGGGGAGCCTGCTTCTCCCTCTGCCTCTGCCTGCCTCTCGGCCTACTTGTGCTCTCTCTCTCTCTCTCTCTCTCTGACAAATAAATAAATAAAATTAAAAAAAAAAAAAGAAAGGAAACAAAACAGCAGCAATAAAAAGTGACGCTGGGACGTGCTTGAGGGAGTAGTAAGCGTATCACGGGCATTTTGCTAATATTTGTCAATGGGAAGGTTAGGCATATGTTTTATTTATCTTTGTATTCTTGGAATTTGGCACTCTGCCTGGCACATGGTAGGGATGTAAAAAATGGGCACTGAACAATTTATGCATTCAAACAGGTGTTACTCTTCCAAACTCCAGGATGTTTCATAATTATGCAAATGATTTTATTATTTTTTCAGACTGTTTTAGAAACGTCATTTGTTTCAATCCTTGCTTGTGGTCCTTTCATCATAAGTACGGTTCATTCACCAGACCACCAGCCTTTCTTTAACCAGCATGCCTATGAAGGATCTTTTTTTTTTTTTTTTTACCTTTTCTTTAACGGAAATAATAATCTGAATATAAAATGTGTTCTTTCTTTTATTATTTTTTTAAAGATTTTATTTATTTATTTGACAGAGAGATCACAAGTAGGCAGAGAGGCAGGCAGAGAGAGAAGGGGAAGCAGGCTCCCTGCCAAGCAGAGAGCCCGATGCGGGGCTCCATCCCAGGACCCTGAGATCATGACCTGTGAAGGCAGAGGCTTTAACCCACTGAGCCACCCAGGCGCCCCCTTCCTTTTATTATTTACAAGCATCAGATAAACATATTTTTGAAGCACCTGGAGTGGCTGAGTGGTGAGTTTGGCTCAGGTACACAGACAGGAGTGGACTTTAAGCTTCTCTAAGTTAATCAGTTTAAGTGTTGTCTCCTCCGGGGGACCTTGGCCTTCTCCGCTCATCTAACCTAACATCTTCGTATGTTTTCTTTACTTAGCACTGTGGGTACCGAGACATGTTTCTTTACACACCGGATGCCTGTACTTGTGGGTCCTCCCAGGACCCTGTGTTCCTGTCACCTCTGCTCCAACTCACATTCAACTCTAGAAGGTCCCGGAGGGCAGAGACCATGGTTCTTTCATGCTGCTTTTCAGGCATTTGGTACCAAGTAGGTGCCCAGTAAATATCTGAATGAAGGAGGGAGTCCCCTTCATCCTGTCAAGACGAACTGGGCCACCACGGAGGTCACTCAGGCGGAAAGGTTCTGCTGTGAAGAAAGTTCTTCAGGGTTGGCTGCGGTAGCTCCTGTGAGGAGGACAGCTGGGTCCTGCAGGGGGAGGGAGCAGGGCTGGCTCAGTGGAGAGATCCTGGCGTGAGGCTGAGGCAGGGTCTCTGTTCCTTTTTGTTTACTTTGAGGGGAATGGTAGTGAGCTGATAAGTCGAACTTATCAAGCATGAAACAGAACATTCCAGACTTTTAAAAAACGGGGCCTACAAGTTCCTAATGTGTCAGTGTTCGTTCATAATTAAGACAGCTTGTGATAATCTGCAAGGCAAATCCTAGGGCACCTCAGGTAAAAAAAACTTCCCCGACTCCCCTGATTTTTCTTTGAATGTGGGCCCCACCAGGGGCCAGCGCAGGGAGAAGGCCAGGGCAGTGGTTCTCAGGTGTGGTGGGACATCTGCGGCAGCATCACCTGGGAACTTGTTGAAATTCTCCGAGTGTACCCCAGGCCTGCCCAGTCAGAGACTTGGGGGACCAGGGCGGGGGCTGTGCAGGAACCTGAGTGTGAGTTGGTCTCTGGACGATGCTGATGTCACCCCAGTATTGGCAGGAAGTGTTGAATCTGTTGTTCAAGATATAAGCTGTGGGAAGCACTCGGTGTTTCAGGTGACTCCTGGGGTGCGTGGAGAGGGTACCATCCGCCTGCTTCTCCCGAAATTCTGGGGGAGAGAGAAAAACCAGTCCTGGCTTTTCTCAGAGCCGTTATGGATCACAAGAGAACCACCTCCTGTGACTGGCATGGGGGTCTTGACTTCAGATGGTCCACAGAAGCTCTTAAGATGGTTGTGGTCCTGCCAAGTGATGGGTCCTCCCGGGGCTGAGAGATAACAGCAGGGTATGCGGGCAATGAGGGGTAAGACGTGCTCTATGCCTAGTTTATGTTTGGACGTTGCTGCAATGGGTTACCAAGTAGAGGAATGATTGTATGAGCTGTGGGTTGTCTCGGAACAGGAGACTGTGGTATTCTGACTGTTTAAAAAATATTTCAAGTCAGTTCAACGTGCTAGATACTGGCGGATTGCTTGGCCAGGACAGTGCCAGGTGCTGCGGGGCCAGGAGGAGGTCTAAACACGGTCTGGCTCGGCTTGGCCGAGAACTAACTGTGCTCCAGGCACTTCTGAGGTGCTGTTTGTTTCCTGTAAGGGGTGGTCATGAGGGCCTCATCATGGTTTTGCTGATTTTGAAGCCACATTCTTTTCTCTGCTTCATGCTGGTGCACCATAAAATGTAGTTCTGGAAGAGGAGATTTTAAAAAGGAAGACCCAATTTGATCTAAAATTCGGTTCTCCAACCCGGGCCTCTCTAAGAGCTCTAGGTGATGGCATTGACATTGTTCTTGTACTTGGGTATCTCAAAGGCCTCCCACATTTCCCATGGCTAAGACCCGAAGACCGGCTTTTCTCTCCCCATACCTGGTTCTCTTGCCAGTTTCTTTGCTCTGCGGAGGGCACCAGGCCACATGGGACAGAAACTCAGGAGCCATGCTTGACCCCACGACATCTTAGCCCTCCCATCTTCCTGTTGCGTTTGCTTCCTCGACTCCTCCCCACCCCAGCCTCATCCGTATGCGTCTCATCGTTCTTGCTGATCACGTCCTAATCCAGCTTCTCCACCCTCTGCTGGGCTCTAGCCGCAGCCGGCCAGGCTTCTGGGGCCTCTCTGGCCCTCCCCTCATCTGTCACCCGGACTGTGGCCAGGGGCAGTAGAGGTGGCCGCAGGGGACCCTCGACTCTGCTGGGCGGACCCTTCCCGACCGTCTGCATCTGAGCCCTCCTGGAAGCAGACACACCCGGGTCTCTGGGGCTGTCCAGGGCCTTGCAAGCTGCTGTGTGGTCTCGGAGGACTTGCTCCTCCAAACCAGTCTTTGCACGTGGCTGTTGAGTTACTCAGTCACACCTGAACCGGAAGCAGAAGAGACTCCGTCTGCCTTGGTTCGAGCGGCAGTAACAGAGCACTGTGCTCGGGTGGCTTCCGAGCCCAGCAGTGTGTTTCTGACAGTCGTGGAGGCTGCTGTCCCTGACCAGGGTGCCCATGGCTGGCTGAGGGCTGCTGACGTCTCGTTGTATCCGCATTCGGTGGAAGGAGGATGAAGGGGCCCTCGGGGGTCCCTTATTTCTAAGGGCCCTGATTGCATTCATAAGGGTCCTGCACTCAATACCTAATCTCCTCCCAAAGGCCCCATCTCTTAATATAGTCTTACTAGGGGGTGAGGTTTTCGCCCACAGAAGTTTGAAGATATCATGGAGCCTTTTATGGCCCTTTATGAAATGCATTCTGGGGGTGCCTGGGTGGCTCCGTCGATGAAACGTCTGCCTTTGGCTCAGGTCATGACCGCAGGGTTCCTGGGATGGAGCCCCGCATCGGGCTCCCTGCTTAGTGGGGAGCCTGCTTCTCGCTTTTCCTCTATCTCTGCTCTCCCTGCTTGTGCTCTCTCTCCTTCCAACAAAGAAATAAATAAAATCTTAAAAAAGAAAGAAAGAAAGAAATGCATTCTGTCTTGAAAGCCAGCATACAGAGACCTACACGTAACAAATATATTCACAAGAAATTTTCACGAAAGGATAACGGTACCCCATGAGATACGTTTTGGTATTTGTGGATATGTTCCTTCCCACTTAAAACCTCTAGCAAACTCTGATCCTGACCCGCCACATTGATTTTACTCCCCAGTGGTGGACCGAGACCTGGGATCTGGAAAGCCCAGATCTTCTCTGACCTCTGCTGCGGTGCTGCCCATCTGTGCAGGGGCCCAGACCTGAGGCCTGCGTTCACTGAAGAGCTGACCCTGACTCCTCAGCCAGTGCTCTTTCCTCTCGTCCGGGCACAGGGAGGGCCCTCTGCAGCGTTTCATTTCTGTCAAGAAATCATGGTAAAACTGGTAGAGTTGGCATCTGATCCAACCCGGAAATGGGGAAGACTTACTTAGGAGGCTGCCCTGTCTATTCTTGAAACTGGGGTATGTCTATACTTTTTCATAGAATGCTCACCTGAAGGTTCCTATGCATGTATTTTAGGAAGAACCTAAATACTAATAAGAAAAAACAGACTTTACTTTAAAAATATGTTAAGGGGCACCTCAGTGGGTCAGCTGGTTAGGCCTCTGCCTTCAGCTCAGGTCATGATTCTGGGGTCCGGGGATCGAGCCCCACATTGGGCTTCCTGCTCAGTGGGAAGTCTGCTTCTCCCTCTCCCCCACCCCCCACGGCTCATGCTCTCTTTCTTTCAAATATATAAATAAAATCTCTAAAAGAAATAAAAATATGTTAAGAATTTAACTTTTTTTTTTTTTCTTTTCCTGCCTGAAATTCACTGAGGCACGGAGTGTCTCCATTTGAATTTGCTGTTCAAGCACAAAATGCAAAGAGCCTTAAGCTAGGGGCCTCTTGGCGACTCAGAACTTTGGGGCAAGCTGTTTTACTTCTGGAGTAAATTTCTTGATTGCTGATGGTTTGCTTGCTCCTTTAAGTGTCATTATTTATTTATTTATTTTTTCAAAGATTTTATTTGTTTATTTGACAGAGAGAGGTCACAAGTAAGCAGAGAGGCAGGCAGAGAGAGAGAGAGGAGGAAGCAGGCTCCCCACTGAGCCAATGTGGGGCTCGATCCCAGGACCCTGAGGTCATTTGACCTGAGCCGAAGGCAGAGGCTTTAACCCACTGAGCCACCCAGGTACCCCAAGTGTCATGATTTATTAAAGCTGGTATTTGCAAAGAAAATTTCTCCCAAGTTGTCACAACCTTCCCCAATTCTTGGAAAGACTATATAGAGCAAAGTGTGTCTTTTATGGTCTCATAAAGTGGTGGCTTTTGGATCTACTCAGGGATGAAAAGCTCTTTGCTCCCGTACCAACCGGCCCCACTTTACTGTCTTTGAAAACCACACCTGCCTTTTCTTGATATTTTTTTTTTCCTTTTGTCCTTGAGTTCTGTGACTTTGAGCAGTGATAGTTCCTTCATTCATTGTTTGCTGCTGAGAAGCTGTTGTGATCTTGGGAACCAAATAAAACCAATATTGTCTGAATTGTGTGTGCCAAATAAATTCATATTTGTTGAAATTGATTTTTTTTTAACAAGAGAAAAAAGTTTTTGAGGGAGGGCCGCAAGAGTTCTATTTGTACAGCAAAGTGGCTCAAGTCGTTTCTCATTCACTCCGTTTACTGGCCAATAAAGAACACGTTTTTCTTACGTCCTGTTTCAGGGCAGTTCAGGTAAATCAGTTGCTACCTTTAGGCTGAGATATCCATGGTTTCTTTTTTCTCTTTATAAAGTATGCATTTACTGCATTATGGCGCAAAACACACTTCCATAGACTTTTATTTAACTCAAACAGAGTTGTAATTTTGGGGTGTGTCGATAACGGTTTCATTTTTAGCGTCTGATGCTTTTAGAGGGGATAGATTACCAAAGGTATTTCTCTTTCCACGGGAGAAATGGCATAGAAAATTCCCCCAAGTTTCCTGATGTCCATCTTCCGTTGGAAAATGAACTTTCGTTACTGCAATAAAACAAGAAAGGTGAATATGAGAAATTTAACTTTTTTTTTTTTTTTTGGAAATATAACTTCTTTAAGGAGCGATGTGAACCACACTCTTCTTAGGCTTATGATGTGTTACCCAGAAACAAGAACCAAGCGTTGTTGCCTTTGCGAGCTGTTTTTGAATGATGCCCTTTGATTTTTTTTTTTTTTTTTCCCCAAGACACGCAGTTCAGACAGAATAAAGATTTGTGGGAATGGATCAGGTGGGAAGTCTCTCATGTGAAGGGTTAATCGAGAAACTTGACTTTTGTTTAGGTTTGTAGAAATCAATGGAAATTTGGCTCTTAAGGTTTGCGTACAGTTGGGCCCCATTTTGTAGCTTTGCAGTTTCTTCAGAACTCCCTGTCCAACGTGACGGTTTAAGATAAACATGCGGGATCTTTGCATTTGGTGCAACCTTTATATAAGAAAGAGTCCCTTTCCGTGTAATGAGAAGACTTCTGGGAGCATTATAGAACTTGGTGTTAAGTGTCCCCCATGCATACCTCACAGCTTCGGAGGTAATGATAGATGGTCCTTGTGGTTACATTTTTACTGGTTTCTTCTTTGTCTGCCTCCTTCATGGGAAGGTGGTTTCCCCAAGGGGAGGGATTGGGTTCTGGCCACTGTTGTATTCCCAGCACCTACTGAGGTGTTCAGTACAGAAAGGCTTCTCCGTTAACATTGGTCGGATGGACGGATAAATGATTTCCTTAAGCCAGAACCATCTTTTTCCAACTTCCCAGCTAACCTGCCTTTTTGTAATGCCAGCAGTCTAGCCTCTAGCTTTACCATTGCTCCGTGTTCTTTTCCCAACCAACAGTCTTGTTCAAGGTCAGATTTTCCTCTTCTTCTTTTTCTTTTTTGCATCCCTTGTTTCATGGCCGGAAGCTTTCAGAACAGTTGAGGAACTCAGGCCTCACTCATCCACTCTTGTGATCCCAACTCTCAGCCTCTGTGAAAAGTACCTCTAGGAATTTGGCTTGATTCTAGATTCTGTGATAGATTATAGATTATATTATAGGTTGGCATTGTAGATTTTATCAGCTGTCCTTGTAGCTGGCCCTTTTTATAAAACTGAAAATATGTCCCTTCCCAGATTCTAAATTTGCTTCCAAGGTACCCGCATCCTTCTTGCTGACTTCCAGAATTTTAGCAGACTTTTGTTTTGCTCATCCCTGTTTCCGTGCAGCTTCCAAGTCCTAAGGACTTAGAGAGAAACACGCTCTTCTCTCTTCTCACTTATATTTCCCCTATGAACGCCTCTTGCCTGGTCTATTGGAACAGCTTCCCAAATGGCTTCCATACCCCCCCTTCCTTGAAGTATTCATAATGCCTGCCATTAGAGATTCGAGTTTTGGCACCGTCAGACCCAGATGCTTAGATGATCTGCTGTGCCTGTGCTGTGGTTTGGTCCACAAATCCATCCACACTCTGGCGCTCGTGGACCATTCATCCTCAGTGTTGGGACTGTCATCCTTATAGGAGAATGATGTGTCCGCAGGTGCCACTTCTCAAACTTCCTGTGTACCAGCCACACCCCAAAGAGGACATGAAGTCACGAATGTTTTCAGCGCATTTCAGCGCATTTCGAGCCCCGTAATCACGGGATGGGTAGGGCGGGTATCGTGGAAGGAGGTGGGGCTGCCAGGGGCTGTTGGGGCCAGACCTGGGACATTTTTTCAAAGCTGTGATCACGAGCCCAGTGTTGAACGTGCGTTGGAGATGCCTGTGGGGTGTCGAGGTGGAGGTGGCTCTAAGGGAAGAGGTCTGTGATGGGAGCACTGGCTGTGATGGTCTTTGGCTGTGGGCAGTGATTCGGGTCATGGGAGTGGATGAGTAGAACACCCAGGTCTAGAAGGCATCCCACGGGCGTGGCTGTAAGGAGAGAGCCCCAGGATGGAGACAGCCTTTTGATGTCTTGCCAGTGTCTAAAGCCACGGGATGAAACGAGACTTCACCGGAAGGGTTTAGAGACAAGGAAGAGAAGACGCCTGAGAACCAGCATCATTTCCTGATCTTCCTTTGCAGTTTTTTCCTCCATACCTTGGCTTATCACATTCATTCTTACTGAATCTTAGGTTTTCTTCTCTGTTTGAGGAAGTGGCCTCAGAGTTTCATGACGCCACCTACATTCCAGGGTTTGGGAGAGCTGTTGATGCCGCTGATTCCTGCCCTCAGTTGCCCTGAAGCCATTTCTCAGGCCCACATCCCGTTTGGCTTCCTGGCTCTTCTGACTCTTAACGGAGCTTTCCCCACGGGCTGACTTTTCATTTGTTCTCCGCTTATCTTTCCAAGCAGACTTGGAGTCCTGACAACAGGGACCACATCTTCGTGTCTCCCACCCGGCCTGACGGCTCCAGTGTCTTCGGCTCCCATGGCTTGTTACTCACCTTTATTCTCCTTTCATTCTTCTAATGAAGTAGAAGGACGAATAACTCCAAGTTCTATAAGGATTTGTATCAGTTTATGCACCTTGAGCTAACTTGAAGGTGCTTGCTTACAGTGCGTTTGTAGCCGGAATGTTCTACTTCTCCCTGGGGAGGGAAAAAAAAAAGAGAAACTTAATTTATAAAAAGGTCTACAAAACCAGTACAGAATCCTTGTAATTTGTTATTCTTAGTATTTGAAACTTTGAGCGGAAGGGAAGCTATCTTTTGGCGGCTCCCCTGCCCCTAGTACTACTTAGGGCAAGCAGAGTTTATCTCCTGGTTTCCCTGGGTCGTGCTTCCTGTGTTTTTAGACATTTTGCATACATTTGCACAGGCTGAATCTGGATGCAGCAAGGGCCCTGGTGGGAGAATCAGGGATTCTGGCTGGCCCTGCCCTTCTCTTGACATTTTGGTGACCTCTGGTCAAGTGACGACCTCTTCCGTGGAATAGCAACTACCCACCCCCAATCTGAATGAGAATCGATATGCGGGCTCCTGGCTAATTCAAAGGCATGTTGTGAGGCCAAATGAAATGAAGGCCTTTGAGGTTCTTAGAACAAAAGCTTCATGTACATTATTTCGTAAGACTTCCAGGTCAAGCTCCGGACAGCCACATGTATAGCCCTTGGGTAAGCAGATCTGAAGCATAGGGTGTAGCATCTGGTGTGCCCCACTTCTTATGAAAGAAGCCTTCTCCTTCCGTATTCCCAGGGGCCAAGGGTGAGAAGTGGGATGCTTGGCTCAAGTCTGATCAGAGCTCCAGAATTTAAACGCATCCTCAGCGTGGGTGAGGAAACCAACATACCTTTATCTTTAAAAAGAGTTGAGTCTTGGATACGGAGGTTTGTTGAAAAAAGCCAAACTCATGTTTACCTGTTAAGGAAACAGAACACTGGTAGGCAACAGATAGTTCATATGATAGATTCTAAACTAGATGCTCTAAAATAGATGCTCATCGTAGGAAGCAAGTTCATTGCTTAGTCGGATTAGATTGTATGATGTATGGCTGTCGTTGTCCTACCTTACAGAGCACCTAACTCCATGCCTCACATACTGAGATGGTCAGTGTTTCAGTTAGTGCCTGGTGAGGTGGAACAGGAGAAGATCCTAAAAGTCATCCAGAAGACACTTTGAAGTCTTACAGAATCTTTAAGCTTCTTCAAGGCTAATGGGACATTCCTTAAATGAGAAATCAAACGAAAACGGGATGATGGCAAAATTTGTAGTCTGATGACCCGTATCAAATGGCAGAGGGGTTCTGCTGGAGTTCCTGATGTGGGTGATAGCAGAGGGAGAATGACGGGAATGCGTGCAGTGTTGCAGGAATAGGGGTTATGACAGTGGATCTATAGTCATGACTTTGGGTCAGAGACACAATTTTAATTCCTTGCTTCGCTTGGCAGTTGGTGTAGCGGCACAATCATAGTCACACAGGTGCCCTCTCTTGGTTTTCTGCACTTAGGGTCAGACTGTGGCCTAAGCGTGGTGGACTTGGTTCTGCACGCAGGCTAGATGGCAAATAGTAGCAACTCAACAGAGTAAGAGCATAATCAACAGAAGCTGGGATGACGTCGAAGCAGGGAGAGGAGAGAATAAACAAATGTCCTCATCTTCTAATGTGGCGGAGTGGGACAGGATTGTCAAAAGTGGGTGAAATTCCAGAGTTGTGCCATCTTGCTTTCCCACCAGCGGTGTGTGAGAGTTCCAGTTGCTTCATATCTTCATCGACGCTTGGCGTGTGCCATCTTTAGCATTTTTGATGCTCTGATTGGTGTATGGTGGGGGCTCATTGTGCTTTCAAATTGTGTTTCCTTAGTGGCTAATGATGTTGAGCGTCTACTTGTGTGTTTATTTGCCATGCTTACATGTTCTTTGGTAAGGTGCTGAACTCACATATTTCAGTAGCGTTTTTGTGACGTGCCTTGATTGTTTTAGATAGACAATCATGTTGTCTGTGAATAAAGGCAGTTTTGGTTCAAAGAAAAGAATTGGTGGAAATGCAAATGAAGACCTGAGTACTTAAAATTAGGAAGGTGGTGAACAGAGGAAATAAAATATTATGAGGGAAATCCTTGCGGTGAGCCAAGAATAAGAAATTTAAGCATTTTTTTCAAGTTATGGAGATGACTACTAAGAAACCAAACCAGAAAATCCTGAGAAGAAGAGTTGTCTTGGAGGAATAGTGGCAGGAACAGGAAGATCAGGAGGCGGTCATTCTCCTGAAGTTTTCTCTGTCATTTGATCTGTTACCTTGCACATGCACGTCGTTGATAAATCACCGGTATATTGGGAATTAGAACATAGAGATAAAAAGCAACTTGAAGCAACTAAAATAGGTCGAGTGTAAGAACTGGATACCATAAAATAAGAAATGTTAAGGAACAGTCATTGATTAGAAAGCTGTAGAAGAGAAGGAAGTGCCCTTGAGTGACAAAGCTGAGGAATACCTAGCATTTACTTGGGTGCTTCCTACATTCCAGGTACTTTCTAACCGATAAAACTGTGTTAGCTGGTTTAGTGTCCATAGCAACCCATGAGGTAGGTACAATTATCACCATTTTATAAAGGAGGAAACTGGGGCGCCTGGGTGTCTCAGTCACTTAAGCGTCTGCCTTAGCCCAGATCATGATCTCAGGGTCCTGGGATGGAACCACGCAAGCCCCATGTCCGGCTCCCTGCGCAGTGGGGAGTCTGCTTCTCTCTCTCCCTCTGCCCCTCCCCCCTCCTCATGCACACACAGACTCCTCTCTCAAAATAAATAGATAAAATCTTAAAAATAAAAAAAGAATTAAAAAAAAGTGAATGAGGAAACCATAAAGCGGAGATTTTTTTTTTTTTAATATATTTTTTTAAGATTTTATTTATTTATCAGAGAGAGAGAGAGACAGAGAGGGCATATATGCAGAGGGAGAGGGAGAAGCAGACTCCCTGCCAAGCAGGGAGCCTGATATGGGGCTCGATCCCAGGACACTGGGATCATGACCTGGGCCGAAGGCAGATGCTTAACAACTGAGCCACCCAGGTGCCCCTAAAGCGGAGATTTTAATCACAGTATTCGAAGCCACATAGCGGGATTTCAGAGCCAGGTGGTCCTGCCCCAGAACCGTCTCTCTTGGCCCTGTTCCGTGTTACGTCTCATGGAGACGGTGGGTGTGACAGCTCACAGTGCATCTAGTGTGCTAGCCTCGATCCTTGAACTTGTTCTCTGAGGCTGTCTTCTGAAGCAGACCCCAGCTTTAATTCATTCATAATTCACCAGATATGTCAGTGCCTGTTAACACAGTTCTAGAAATTAGGATTATTCCTCTTAAGTGAGAGAGGCCTGTGTATCAGTTATAATTTACATATGGCATATAATCTAGTGTATATATTTAATATGCACATGAGTGAATTTTGTATATGTGTAAGATGAGATATTTACATGTATCGTTTAATACAAGAGGCTGCGGGGGAAAAAGGCAGGAGAAGGGGTGGAGTGACGGAAGCAGTGGTGGTGAAGGGGGGGATCTTCTCCTAGCGAGGACGGGGACATCCTTTCTGTGGGGAATCCATAGGAGAGCTGTCGTAGTGGGGGCTGCTTTAACAAGTAGACCACCGGCTGGGTGGCTTAAACAGCAAACATTTATTTCTTCTTCCTCTTTTTTAAAAAGATTTTATTTATTTATTTGAGAGAGAGAGGAAGAGAGAGCATGAGAGGTAGGAGGGTCAGAGGGAGAAGCAGACTCCCCGCTGAGCAGGGAGCCCGATGCAGGACTGAGTCCTGGGACTCCAGGATCATGACCTGAGCCAAAGGCAGTCACTTAACCCACTGAGCCACCCAGGCGCCCTACAGACATTTATTCCTTAAAGGCATGGAAGCTGAAAGTCCAAGATGGGGTGCTGGCAAGTGCAGTGTCTATTGGGAGCCCACTTTCTAGTGGGTAGGTGGCCACCTTCTCACTGTGTCCTCACGTGGCGGAGAGATGGGAAGCAGCCTTCCGCTGTCTCTTCTTAGAAGGGCACTAATCCCATTCACCAGGGTTCCATCCTCATGACCTTACTACCTTGCAAAGGACCTGCCTCCTGAGGCCATCACACTGGTTAGAATTTCAACATAGGAATTTGGGGGGAAGGACACATGTTCAGTCCATGGCAAACATAGCTCTGCATGAAATGGATGAGTACACTGCACAGATTTGGAGGAAAGCGGTCCAGGAAGGAAGAATAGAAAATGCAAAACCCTGACACAGAGTTTCCTGTCTGAGGTACTAGGTGGAAACCAGTGTGGCCGGAGCTAAGAGTGGAGGGGAGAACTTGGGGCCATGGCAGGTAGCATCTCATAAACCTGATAGTGACTTTGGGTTTTATTTTTGGTGTGATGGGAAGCCCTTTAGAGGGTTGAGGAAAGGAAAAGGACATCATTGAGAACGTTCTGCATTGTGTCTCATGAAGAGGCAGTGTCTCCAAACTGATGGCCTTTTGCTGGTCATTGGAAGTTTGAATGAATGAGTGAAACTGCTGGAGGAGTCTGGTCCTCTGTGGACGAGGGAAAATTTCTGCCTGCATCATACTGCCATGTGTCTTCCTTCAGGGTGACTTACTGTGGGGGCACCTGGGCAGCTCAGTTGGTTAAGTGTCCAACTCTTGATTTCGGCTCAGGTCATGATCTCAGGGTCGTTGGGTCCAGCCCTCTGTAGGGCTCTACGCTCAGCATGGAGTCTGCTTGAGGTTCTTTCTCTGCCCCTCCCCTTGCTCACCTGCACGTGCACATGTACACGCTTATTATCTCTCTCTTGTAAGTTTTTTTTTTTCAAGATCTTATTTATTTATTTGACAATAAACACAAGCCCAAGAAGCAGGCTCCCCACTGAGCAGGGAGTCCGATGCGGGGCTCAAACCCATGACCCTGGGATCATGACCTGAGCCGAAGCCAGGCACTTAACCAACTGAGCCACCCAGGTGCCCCAATAAATAAATTTTTTTTTTTAAAAAGTGATTTATGTTGAATAGGTACATATATTTAAACACCATTAAAAAATTGTGTTTCTTGGCTATAAAGGAATAATTGCAAGGATATATTTGAGGACTTATGTGGGGAGGTGTATAAGGAGAGGTAAGAAATTTCAAAGAGTTTAACTTGAATTTAAAGTATTTGGATAATTGGGACGCCTGGGTGGCTCAGTTGGTTGGACGACTGCCTTAGGCTCAGGTCATGATCCTGGAGTCCCGGGATCGAGTCCCGCATCGGGTTCCCAGCTCCATGGGGAGTCTGCTTCTCTCTCTGACCTTCTCATCGCTCATGCTCTCTCTCACTGTCTCTCTCTCAAATAAATAAAAAAAATTAAAAAATAAAATCTTAAAAAAAAAAAGTATTTGGATAATTGGAAATACTGGCTATCCAAATACATTCACCTTTTTTTAAATGAAATTGAGAAAAGAATTTAGCAACTATTCTTTCTTTTGCATCCTTGTCAATACTTATTATGTCATTTTTATTATAACCATTCCAGTGGGTGTGAGGGGTAATCTCATTGATCAGTGGTTTTGATTGCATTTCCCTGATTATTAGTGACGTTCAGCACCTTTTCATACGCTTAACGGCCACTTGTATATCTTGTTTAGGGAAATACCTATTCAGATCCTATGCCCATTTTTAATTGGGTTGTCTTTTTATTAAGTTTGAATCGTTCTTTAGCTATTCAGGATATAAATCCTTCATCAGATACATGATTTGCAAAAAGATTATCTTGGTGTTTTACTTTTTCATAATGTCCTAGGAAGCATATATGTTTTGAATTGCAATGAAGTCTAATTTATTTTTTCTTTGGTTGCTTATGCTTTTGGTGTCCTACCTAAGAAATCTTTGTCAACTATAAGATCCCAAAGATTTATGTCTTTATTTTCTTCTAAATGTTCTAGCTCTTATATCTACTCTTTGATCCATTTCGAATTAATTTTTGTACGTGGTATGAAGTAGGGTTCCAGCTTCATTATTTTGAATGTAGATATCCATTTGTCCCATTAATGTTTGTTGAAAAGACTGTTTTTTTCCCTGTTAGTTGTCTTGGCACCCTTGTCCAAAATCAGTGTACCATAAATACAAGGGTTTATTCATGGGCTCTTATTTCTATTCCATTGATCTATATGTCACTTCTTAATACCAATACCAATACCAATACCAACTGTATTGCTCACTGTAACTTTATCATAAATTTTAAGTTGGAAAATGTGAGTCTCCCAACTTTGTTGTTCTTTTCCAAGATTATTTTGGTTCTTCTGAATACTTTGAATTTTCATATGAATTTTATTTTTTTAAAGACTTTATTTATTTGACAGAGAATGAGAGTGAGTGAGAGAGAGCATGAGTAGGGTGAAGGGCAGAGGGAGAAGTAGACTTCCCGCCAAGCAGGGAGCTGGATGTGGGGCTCGATCCCGAAACTCCGGGATCATGACCTGAGCTGAAGGCAAACACTTAACCATCTGAGCCACCCAGGTGCCCCTTGATATGAATTTTATAAGCCTGTTGTCAGTTTCTGCAAAGAAGTCACCAGCGATTTTGATCAGTTGGGGAAGCATTGCCATATTAACAATATTCTAACCCATAAATAGAAAATGCCTTGCCACTCAGTTCACTCCAATTTAATTTCCTTTAAAAAAATTTTTACCTGTTATCATTATAACACCTACCAGAAATTACAGATTTTATTTATACTCATCTCATTTCAAAAAAAAAATCTGAGGTGGCTGCAAATTGTGTATGAATATAATAGGGTCAAAACAACTAAGGAAGTCAGGGAGAGGGGAACCTGGTGATAGGAAAGAAAGACTGAAGAGTGTATTCAATGTATTGAATGAATATTTGCTAGATTGGGATAATCAGTTTTGTCCCAAACTTTCCAGTGGCTTAGTTTCACCTTTTAATATGCTCTAGTGTAGAACAAAATGTTAAGAAATATAAACCTTGGGCATACACGGTCACCTTTCTCCTAAGCTCCGCTGTTTCCCACTTCTTTGCAAGTGAAGCTTGGCTTTGCTTTTATTTTATTTTATTTTTTTTTTTTTAAAGATTTTTATTTATTTATTGAGAGAAAGGCAGTGAGAGAGAGCATGAGCGAGGAGAAAGTCAGAGGGAGAAGCAGACTCCCCGTGGACCTGGGAGCCCGATGCAGGACTTGATCCCGGGACTCCAGGATCATGACCTGAGCCGAAGGTAGTCGTCCAACCAACTGAGCCACCCAGGCGTCCCTTGGCTTTGCTTTTTTTTTTTTTTTTTAAGGATTTTATTTATTTATTTGACAGAGATCACAAGTAGACGGAGAGGCAGGCAGAGAGAGAGAGAGAGGAGGAAGCAGGCTTCTTGCTGAGCAGAGAGCCCGATGTGGGACTCGATCCCAGGACCCTGAGATCATGACCTGAGCCGAAGGCAGCGGCTTAACCCACTGAGCCACCCAGGTGCCCTGGCTTTGCTTTTAAATCTCAGGAAAGTAGGTCCTTCCTCTCACGTCCACCATTTCCAGTGGGAAGACGATGATGAGCCCGGTTATCACAGAGAGGTGTCCCAGGTCTCCCTCCCGCATCTTTCTGTACAGTAAGGTCCAAAGAACAGAGAGGCTTTTGTTCCCAAGCTCGAGTGCAAATACCCTCTTGGAAGGAAGGAATTAGCCTTGGATGAAGGGAAGACTTTAAACTTCCCTTCTCCAGTACTTCCCAGTGTTCATATTCTTGCTCTCGAACAGGAGAGAGTCTGCTGCCCCCTCCGGTCCTTATCCAGATGCAGTGCACTCTCTCTGTGCTGGTGATTTCATTCCCTTTGAGATGTTACCTTAGCAACCAACTTACCAGCTCACCTCATTAACATACTTCCTATCTGTAATCAATACTCAGTGCTGAATCATGTCTTTGCTTTGCTCTGCTGTTTTGTTTTTTTTTTTACTTAATTTATTTTTATTGAAGTACAGTTGACAGGCAATATTATATTAGTTCTAGGTGTATCAGTTAGTGATTCGACATTTGGATACATTGCAAAATGATCTCCACAATTAGGCTAGTTACCATCTGATACCATACAAAGTTGGGACGATATTATTGACTATACTCCTTACGTTCTATATCCCCCTGACTTACTTGTTGTCTAACTAGAAGTTTATACTCATTGGTCCCCTTCCCTTATTTAGCCCATCCCCACCCCCTTTCCTCTCCGACAGCCTTCAGTTCTCTGTATTTGTGAGTCCATTTCTGTTTGTTTCATTTTGTAGCTTTCACCTGTAAGTGAGATCATACAGTATTTGTGGGGGTTTTTTTGGTTTTTTTTTTTTTTTTTTTTTTTAGTATTTGTCTTTTTCCATTTGAGTTATTTCTCTTAGCGGAGGGCCCTAGAGGTCCACCCCCACTGTCCCACATGGCAGGATTTCATTCTTTTCTACGGCTGAGTAATATTCCAGAATAGGTGTACATCACCATTTCTTTTATCCGTTCACTCACTGATAGATGCTCCGGTTGCTTCCGTATCTTGGGTTTTGGAAATAACGCTGCAGTGAGCGTGGAGGTGCGTACACCTGTTTGAATTCGTGTTTTCATTTTCTTTACATAAATTCCCAGAAGTGGAATTGCTGGATCATATAGTAATTCTAGTTTTAATTTTTCGAGGAAACTTCATACTGTTCTCTGTAGTAATTAGGCCAGTGGACATGCCTACCGCCAGTGCACGAGGGTCCCCATTTCCCCACATTCCCACCAGCCCTTGTTTTCTTGCCTTTGGAGGCTGGCCGTTCTGACAGGTGTGAGGGGGCAACTCGTGATTTGCATCTCCCTAGTGATCAGAGGTGTTGAGCAGCTTTCCAGGTACCTGTTGGCTGTCTTTGGAAAAAATGTCTGTTTAGATCTTCTGGTCTTTTTTTTAACTGGATGGTGATTATTATTAATTATTTATTTAGCTGTTGGGTTGTATGAGCTCCTCATAGACTTTGAATGTTAGCCCCATATTTGACATATGATTTGCAAATATCTTCTCCCATTCTGTAGGGCTGCCTCTTTATTTTGTCGATGGTTTCTGGTGCTGTGGAGAAGCTTTTTAGCTTGAGGTGGTCCCACTTGTTTGTTTTTGCTTCTGTTGCTTTCACTTTGGGTGTCAAATTAAAAAAAAAATCATTGCCAAGACCTGTATCTGGGAGCTTTCTGCCTTTGTTTTCTTCTTAGGAGTTTTCGGGTTTGAGGCCTTGCATTCGAGTATTTAATCCGTTTTGAGTTAATTTTTGTGTGTGGTATAATATAGTGATCCAGTTTCATTCTTCTGCATGTAGCTGTCCAGTTTTCCCAGCATCATTTGTTGAAGAGACGTCCTTCACAGTATATTCTTGGATCCTTTGTTGTAAATTAATTGACCGTACATGCCTGGGTTTATTTCTGGGTGCTCTGTTCTGTTCCATTGACCTGTCTTTTGTTACGCCAGTAGATACTGTTTTAGTTACAACAGCTTTGTAAGGTAGTTTGAAATCAGAAAGAACAATGCTTCCAACTTTTTTCTTTTTTCTCAAAATTGCTTGGGCTATTCAGTCTTTTATAGTTCTGTACAAATTTTAGTACTGTTTGTTCCAGTTTTTTGAAGAATGCCATTGGAATTTTAACAGGGATTGTATGGAATCTGTATATTTCTTTGGGTAATGTGAACATTTTAACAATATTCTTACAGTCAGTGAGCACAGGATATCTTTCCATTTATTTGTATCTTCTTCGGTTTCTTTAATTAATGTCTTGCAGTTTTCAGTATAGAAAACTCCTTCATCTCCTTGTTGTTGTTTTTTTTTAAAAAACGCAATTATAAGTGGGATTGTTTTCTTAAACTCTCTTTCTTATAGCTCATTATTAGTGTACAGAAATTGGATCTTGGGGCTCCTGGGTGGCTCAGTTAGTTAAGCTACTGCCTTCAGCTCAGGTTACGATCTCAGGGTCCTGGGATCGAGCCCCACAGCAGGCTCCCTGCTCTGCTGGAGTCTGCTTCTCCCTCTCCCTCTGCTTGCCACTTCCCCTGCTTGTTTTCTCTCTCTCTCTCTGTGTCAAGTAAATAAATAAAACCCTAAAAAGAAATTGTATCTTGATTTTGTGTGTTGACTTTGCATTTTGCATTTTAATTCATGTATTAGCTCTAATGGGTTTTGATGGACTCTTCAGAGTTTTCTTTATATAATACTATGTCATCTGCAAAGAGCGACACCTTTACTTCTTTCTTTCCAATTTGGATGTCTTAGGTTTCTTTTTCTCGCCAAATTGCTGTGGTTAGGGCTTCCAATACTATGTAGAATGAAAGTGGTGGGAGTGCGTATCCTTGTCTTGTTCCTGATCTTAGAACAAAGTCTTTCAGCTTTTCATTGTTGAGTATCTGTTAGCTGTGGGCTCGTTATATATAGCCTTTATTATATGGAGGTCTCTTATCTCTAAACCCATTTTGAAAGTTTTTAATCTGAATAGATGCTCAATTTTGTCAAATGCTTTTTCTGATTTCTGCATCTATTGAGATGATGATACAATTTTTATCTTTCATTTTGTTAATATGGTATATCATAGTGACTGATTTGTGGATGTTGAACCATCCTTGCATCCCTGCAAAAAATCCCACGTGATCGTGGTATATCATCTTTTTAATGTATTGTTCAAATGGATTTGCTGGGTTTTCCTTTTTTCTTTTCTTTCTTTTTTTTTTTTTTTTTGAAGACCTTTGCATCTATATTCATCAATATTGGCTTGTAATTTTATTCAGTTTTTTAGGCTGTCCAGTTTGTTAGCATAAGATTGTCTTTCATAGTTTCTTTGGATCTTTTATGTTTCTGTTATCATCAGTAGTAACATCTTTTGTTTCTGATTTTTTTTAAAAAATGGTTATTGAAGAGCAAGAGTAAATCCTTAATTTCTGTCATCTAAAACGAAGTATATTTGGTTTATTTCCAAGAGATAGTAAAATCTTCAGTCTAATTAATCTTCCAAAATATAAAGGAAAATAAAATCTTAACATAGTTGTTTCAGGAAATTAGATTAGAACGGGTAAAATAAGAATTTTTAAAACACCTGTGAAATGAAATAGAGAAAATATGCCTACACACACACAAGGTTGGTGTCCATAATACATAAGGCACAGATAGAATGATGTTACAACTAGTCTTTATTTGGATAAATGGCTAAAAGTTAAATAGTATCATTTTTACACATGAGAAAGACCAGTATGTGTGAAAAGAACCAAACATGGTAATGATGGAAGAAATCCAACCTAAGGTAAACTGAGATTTAAAAAAATAATTAACATGGTAAGTTACAGTGTTGGTGTGAACATGTAGAATGGGATAATAATTGCACGTTTGGTAGCATTCAGATTAGTACATATTTCCTGAAGGGGCAACAAAATTATTTAACAAAAACCATTGTAACAAACATAACCTTTGATTCAGTAATTTCTCTTGGCAGGGGAAAAAAGTAGGAAAAACAAATCTCATTAGGACAATGTTACTTTTGAGGCGCCTGGGTGGCTCAGTGGGTTAAAGCCTCTGCCTTCCGCTCAGGTCATGATCCCAGAGTCCTGGGATCGAGCCCCACATGGGGCTGTCTGCTCCGTAGGGGAGCCTGCTTCCTCTTCTCTCTCTCTCTGCCTGCCTCTCTGCCTACTTGTGATCTCTGTCTGTCAAATAAATAAATAAAATCTTTAAAAAAAAAAAGAATGTTACTTTTAATAATGAAAGAATACATTGTTATCTAACACTGGGGGAAATGATTAGACAAACTGTAATAGCTCATAATACACTATTATTTACTGATAAAATACTATGGAAAAGCCTATGGAAAATAGGTACAAAAAAAGGATAAAATACTCTAAAAGATGATTTACAGTCAAGTATACCGATAAGCATGAAAAAGCAGAGAGCAGTTTCATACAATCTGCTTTGGTGATTTTGTTTACTGTTTTATTGTGTGTTTTTGGTGGCAGATGAATACGATATGCAGACTGTGAGAATATAATTCACAGGATGTTATAAGATGGAGAAAATAATATGCAGGGTCAACAAGATTTGAAGCACCTGATACCCATAGCCAGGAACTGGGATACCAGTGATGGTCCCTCCTCTGCTTTCCGTAAAGGTGAGGATAGGACAATTGAAGAAATATTCCACAAGACTAATTGGGACTAGTATCAGTTCATAAAAAGTGAGCCATATCAGGAGATGAGATTTACTTTTGGATTAAAAAATCTCTTAAGGGGCGCCTGGGTGGCTCAGTGGGTTAAGCTTCTGCCTTCGGCTCAGGTCATGATCTCAGGGTCCTGGGATCGAGCCCCGCATCGGGCTCTCTGCTCAGTGGGGAGTCTGCTTCCCCCTCTCTCTCTCTGCCTGTCTCTCTGCCTACTTGTGATCTCTCTTTCTGTCAAATAAATAAAATCTTTTAAAAACAGTCTCTTAAAAGCAGGTTTTAGATCTGTTATAATAGTCCATATCTAGTTACATTTTTAAATTCTGTACATCAAGAACAACTTTCTCTATTCTTAACCAATTATTGTGCTTTTAAGTACAATGATAGACAACTAAACTCGAGGAAAGCAGAGAATTTCAGGAAGCCCACAGGAGTCATTGGAATGGAGTTTGACCTGGACTGTGTTGAGAAATAGAACTTGAGCTTGTCATATCAGGTGTATTGGAACTGACAATAAATTCCAAGGATTTTAGTGGGTGCTTAAAATGGGTCCTACTATATACCATACACACACACACAAAGTACACATACAGATCAGTAGAAGGTAAATAGGTAAAGGGATCGTGAATTTCCTGATTGTCTGGAATTTGCAATGTTGCTTCAATAGATCTCCTTTGTTCATGAGAATTATCCCTGAGAAGGGGGCAAGACTCGGCCACTTCCTTTACAGTCTTAGTTAGAAGCTACTCCTCCTTACTTCTTCTTTAATCATTAACAGGTGAACAGATAGAACAGATACTACTTCCATGGCCATCACGGTTAAGGAAAGTTACCTTTAGCCCAAGTCTATGGACCCTTCAAAATATGTGCAGTAATTTAGTTTCAAGGGTCATGTGTCAGGTATGAGTGCTGCTTTAGAACCTTCGAGGCTGTTCTCCACTAACTCTTGACGTCTAAAAGTTGCAGTGTTTCAGTTTAGCATTGGTTTTATGAGTATCCATCTGTTCTACCTGTAGGATTTCTGATCCTTCTCCTGTCTGGATGGAATGGGTCCGTTTTGCGGGGGAAAGTGAGGAGAGGTTTGGACCTGACATTGGATTATGTCCAGTGCACAAGGGTCAAAGATGAGCCAACTCCTTTGTCTTCTCAGCAAAGAACAGCCTGTAAAATGAGGCTAAAGTTACCCACCTCAGTGGGTTATTGGGAAAATAAGCTGAAATAAGGGAGTATGGTCTGTAGGAGCTAGGTAAATACTACTTCGTTTCACTCTTAATGTGCTTTTTATAACAGATCTTAAGCTGAGGGCAAAGGAGGTAACACTGAGGGGGGGCAGGGTGGGGAGGGAATGAGTGGGCTTTGTCCTCAAGGAATTTACAATAGATTAGGGGAGATGGGCACTGTGAGTTAGGGGAAGATAATGCAGCTGAAAGAATGGTGGCAACAATGTTGAGTGTGGGGTGGGGGAGGGGTTGGGGTCAAGCAGGCCTCCGGGCTCCAGAGTAAGCCTTGAATGTTGCCCATCTGCCGGTTGTTCTTTCCAGATCGCTCCAGATCAGAAGATGGGTTGGTGCTGCTGGCTCACCGTCCTGCGATATCGCTTAGTGACAGAGCCACACTTCAGAAAGCGTTAACGTGTTAGAATTATGCTCTTTGCTTTTGCAAATGGCCTCTTCTCTGCGGTATTTCAGGAAGTGTTTCATAATAAACAGATTGCAACCTTTTCTACAATGTGGGTGCAAGGAGGCCAGGAAAGGAGCGAGCTGGCTTCCAGCAACTTCCATCTCGCCCTCGGGTTCCAGGTCTCCTGTGCTCCCCCACTGCTCTCTTAGTGGGGCCTCTCTGAACCTGTCCAAGGGGGAGTTGCTTCTAGAAACTCTTGAAATCTTTCCCATGACCCCATAATAAATAGTGAGTGGAGGAGATAACATTTTCTTCATACTTCTTTTATGGACTTAGCACTCTTTGGTGTGTATTTTCGGTTCTTTGAAGGCATGTCTGGTTTCTAAGTTCCGGCTGGAATTGTAAGTTCCTTGAGGGAGGAAGGGTCTCTTGTTCATTTTCTAATCAATACAGCTTTGTCCACAGCAATTCTCTTTACTCCAGAATCATGCTGGCTGGCTGAGTTACGGGGATCGCTTCTGTCCATTTGTTGCGTGGTGGGGTTCAAGAGCATCTGAAACCAGACCTTGGGCTTTGGGCATATTCGGGATTCACTGGAGATTGATTGAGTCCCTTGCCATTTCTCACGGAGGCTTTGCTGGTGTACTCCCTTCAGTCCACCTGAGGATCGTGATAATGTGTGTCTCCTTTCTCATTCATATTTCTTCAGAAACTCGGAACTAGGTCCACCTCCTGTTTGAGAAAAGGACATCAGCAGAGGAGGTGTTGGTCTCGAGGCTGACAGCTCAACCAGACAGTTGGGTCTGGTAAACAGGGGATAGTGGGGGCCTAAAGAAAAGAATGAACAGGGACGCCTGGGTGGCTCAGTTGGTTAAGCAGCTGCCTTCGGCTCAGGTCATGATCCCAGCATCCTGGGATCGAGTCCCGCATTGGGCTCCTTGCTCAGCAGGGAGCCTGCTTCTCCCTCTGCCTCTGCTGCCCCTCTGCTTGCCTGTGTGCTCGCACGCTCTCTCTCTCTCTCTCTTTCTCTCTCTCTCTCTGACAAATAAATAAATAAATAAAATCTTTAAAAAAAAAAAAAAAAAAGAATGAACACATCTAGCAGATCTAGGAAGGTCAGTGTTGCTCCTGGGCAAAGCTCTGAAGTCGCAGCTGACATGGAGAGAGACGTCAAGAGCACAGCCAAGTAGAGAGGTTCTCTGGCCCCTTTGGCCAAGCCTGGTGGTGAGTCTTGGTTGTGTAGAGCGGGCGTTAACAGCGATTGCTGCCTTGGGGTGCAGATGCTCTTGGCGCCCATCATCCGGGGGTGCTGCTGGTAATGATGCTAGAGAAAGGGGAGCCTTGCCCCAGCTCTGATGCTTTGCACCTGCTGAGGAGGTCAGCCCCTTCTTCCTTGTCCTAGAAAGGAAGGTGTTTCATTTAGGTGTAGGCCACAAGGTGACCGTAAATACTCATGTACCTGTGTAATTCAATTAATGCTAGCTTATTTTTAGAAATCATCTAAGAAGCTGATCATCCAACTACAAAATTGCCAGTGGGAAATGAGAAGCAGATGGCGGAAGAGAACCTTGCTCTATGGGGGACGTGCTCACACGGTATGGTGTCCCGTGCCGGGCCATGCCTTTTCTCTGCCAGGTTTCCTCAAAGTGGATGAGCTTGCCTGGAGTTGCAGTCTAAGCTTACAGACGTCCTTATCCTATTTTTCTCCATTAGTTCAGCCTGTGTCCATCCGTCCCTCTAACTGGTCAACGTGTGGAGAATGATGGCTAACCGCAGTGCCTCCTCAAGAAATTTTTGTCTTCCTTGAGTCCTGTTGTCCATGCTGTACACAACCTCGGTGTGACTCTGAGGTCTTGGGGAGAACACTTGAATAAAAATTTTCTCAATCAGTTTGGGGCCCTTAGATGAGGAGTTTTTAACTTTCCTTCTGAGATCGCCGCTTGTTAAAATCCCTACACTTTGCGAGGGGTCTTTGAACTGGTAGGGAGGCAGTGGGACTTGCTGTGGTAATTAAGAGTAAGGATTTCGCTTCACATACTGTCTCTTTAACTTCCAAGTGACCCCAGGAAAGCCGCTCAATTGCTTCACTCCTCGGTGTTTTCAGCTATAAAATGGGGGTAATTATGTGCCTACCTCATTGAGTTGTTGCAAGAAGAGATCTGTGAGAGGCATCTATGGGAGGCACTCAAATATTTGCTCATGTTTAATGGACAGGTAGAGTGATCGGTGTGCCAAGGTTATGCAGAAAAGTAGATGAGTTCATCCCATTAAGGAACTTACAGTGGAGAGATAAGCTGATGAAACACAACCAGCAGGGCTGGGAATGCAAAATAACATGGGGCTTCTGAGAGTTTGGAGAAGAGAAAGATGACTCTTGTGTGGGAGGCACACAGGAGTACTGCAGCTAGAATAAACAAGAGACTGGGAGAATGTTTCAGATGGGAGGGAAGGACTGCGAGATCAGAGGCTCACAGCTACGCCCAACGTACATCTCAATGGCTTGGTTAAGAACTTGGTCGGTGGGGGGCGCCTGGGTGGCTCAGTGGGTTGGGCCACTGCCTTCGGCTCAGGTCATGATCTCAGGGTCCTGGGATCGAGTCCCGCATCGGGCTCTTTGCTCAGCGGGGAGCCTGCTTCCCTCTCTCTCTCTCTCTCTCTGCCTGCCTTTCCGGCTGCTTGTGATCTCTCTCTTGTCAAATAAATAAATAAAATCTTTAAAAAAAAAAAAAAAAAAAAACTTGGTCGGTGGGTAGCAGGCAGGTGGGTCCAGAATGTGTCAAGTACATTGGATAGAGAAGATCTTAGTCCTTTTCTTCTCTCTCAGTCCTTTTCTTCTCTCTCTCTATATTTTTAATGTGGTGACTCATATTGCTCCCTTGGCTTCCTGTTCAAATGCCCCGAGACAAAGGGATGGGAATGTCTCTTTGGTCTTTGGAAGGCAAGAGGAGAAGCAGGATTGATGTGTAAGGAAGAACATCCCTATCTACAAGCTATGATCTGTTGGAGAAACCATTCTACAGAGCATTTGTTGAGGTTGAAAGGGCGAGTGGAGAAAGCCCATTGGTTTGATTGTTGTGGGAACCTTCTGTTAACCAGACAGATGGAGGCCAAGGCTCGTGGGTACTTTGTGGAACACTTTCTGGAAGAAGCAGCAGTCGATGATGTCTCAGCTTCTGCTGGGTGGCTGAGTGACCTGAAAATAAAGCCCAATACCTTTTGGCCTTTTGGGGTCACTTTGCAGAACACAACCAAGGAAGCTGCCATTTTGGACTTAACCACCGACCACTCGGGAAGAATTAACTGCATGACGTGGAAGAGGGAGGAACCTTCGAACACAATGTGGGTGAACTGTTGGAATTATTTTTAACAAACATTTTAGAACTTTTTTAGATTGAGAGCATTCTCAAGCTACAATACAGAGTGGGAAACACTCATTTTCCTTGATCATTATCTTACATTAGCATGGTACGTTCATCCCAGTTCATGAACCAACATCTGTATGTCATTGCTGCCTGAAGTCATACTTCATTCACATTTGCTGGTTTTCCCTACTGCCCCCCCCTTTTTTTTGTCGCATCTAGGATACCATGTTGCATTTAGTTGTCATGTCTCCCTAGGTTCCTAATAATTGTGACGGTTTCTCAGATTGTCCTTGTGTTTGATGACCTTGACAGTTTTGAGAATTACCGTCCAGTGTGTTACAGGATGTCCCTCAGCGGGGATTCGTTGGATGTTTTCTCATGATTAGGTTGGGGTGATGTGTTTCAGGGTGATAACGTGCCGCCCTCATCACACCGTATCAAGATTACATATGCTATGAGCATGACATCACTGCCAATGTTGATCTTGATTACCTGAGTGAAGCGATGTTTTGTGAGATTTCTCCGCTAGAGAGTTACTGTTTCATTCCTCCCCCTTCCCAGACTGTACTCTTTGGAAGAAAGTCACTGTGTGCAGCCCGCACTTAAAAAGTAGGGAGTTACAGTCCTCTTCCTTGAAGGAGGAGTATCTGTAAGAATTATGAGGAATTCTGGGGCGCCTGGCTGGCTTAGTTGATGGAGTTTATGACTCGATCTTGGGATCAGACTTCAAGCCCCACATTGGGTGTAGAGATAACTTAAAATCTTTAAAAAACACACACAGAATTATGTAGGATTCTTCTGCGTGGGAGATTGTCTGTTCTCTCCCCATTTGTTCATTCAGTCACTCATTTATGTCACTGTGGACTCCTTTGTGATATACTTTGAGTTATAATGCAACACTGCTTGATTTTCTTGCTCAGACTGTTGGAGCTTTGGCCCCTTTATTTCTAGTCACTCCTTTATTGCTTGACATTCCCCCCGTCCCTGTGGAGTTTTGTTTGCTTATTTTCACTGATGCTACAAATGCTACAAACGCTCCTGGCTCATCTGGTATATTTCTTATCTTGGATCTTTTGGAATTTGGAACCAAAAAGGAACAACAACAACAAAAAGGTATCTAGGTGTATAGTATGTGTGATATGTTATTTATAGTAATACACACATCCTCACAAAAGGTTCAACCTAGAAGTTAACACAAAACTGAAATGTTACCTTGTGATGAGCATATTGTGGAGAGATAAAACACCATCCTGGTGAGGTTGTAGGGAAATAGACATATTCACTCGGTCAGATAATGTAACTATGTATTTGGAGAGCAAATACAGGAGATGACCCAGCCCTTTGTTCCAGGAAGCCTACCCCTGGATATGGTACTTCAGGCAGAGGGAACAGTGAGTGCAGAAAGTATGAAGGAGTTCCAGGAATAGCAAGTTGGCTGGTGAGGCCAGAGTGGAGTCAGCGAGGAAGAGCAGCAGGTGGGAGGGACGGAGAGATGGAGCGAGTAGGAGCAGGCACATGCCTGGGCGGGGGAGGGGGAGGGACCCCCATACGTAGGAGGAGGCCAATCACAGAGGGTACACAGGAGTGCCTTGCCCCAGAACCGTGCACTCCAATGGACCTGGGCTTTCTAGGTCCTTCTTGAGACTGGAGCTTTTTCCTTGAGACAACAGGAGCCTATTGGAGGGTTTTGAGCAGAGGAGTAAGGTCATCTGATTGCATTTTTGAAAAGAACCACTCTGGCTATTCTGAGTGCTAAGAACTTGAGGGCAGAAGCAGGGGGACCAGTTCTGAGGTCTTATAATCTCTTGGCATATTTTCATCTGTTCTGTGACTCTTGATCTGTTTGTATGTGTATGGTGTAGGGTAGTAACTGTTGCACAGACTGTTCCCGTCTGCACATGTTAGTATTTTGAGTTGCTTCACAATCCTCTATTTTGTCGTTTTGGTGGTTACCACTTAGTGTATCAACTCCCTATTGCTCCTGTGAAGATTTACCATAAATTTAGTGGCTTAAAAGGACAGAAATTTATTATCTTATGGCTCTGGAAGTCAGAATTCCTAAAATTGAGGTGTTAACCCAGCTGCGTCCCTTCTGAAACCTCTAGGAAGGAATTTTTTCTTGCCCTTTCCAGCTTCTAGAGGCCTCTACATACTTTAACGTAGGACCCCTTCCTCTGGCTTTAAAGCCAGTAGCATGTCAACCTCAAGTCTCCTCTCTGTCTCTAACCTCTGTTTCTGTTTTGTCCCCATTGGGCCCACTTGGATAATCCAGGACAATCTCCCCATCTCTCAAAACCCTTAACGTAATCATGTCTACAAAGTTCCTTTTGCCACATAAAGCAGCATGTTCCCAGCTCCTGGGCATTAGGACTTGGACCCCTTTGGGAGGGGGCATTATTGGGCCTACCACAGTCAGTGTTTTGTAGTTCAATTGGAATACTATGCAGCCATCCAGAGAAATGAAATCTTGCCATTTGCGACGACGTGGATGGAACTAGAGGGTATCATGCTTAGCGAAATAAGTCAATCGGAGAAAGACAACGATTATATGATCTCCCTGATATGAGGGAGAGGAGATGCAACATGGGGGGTTAAGGGGGTAGGAGAAGAGTAAATGAAACAAGATGGGATTGGGAGGGAGACAAACCATAAGTGACTCTTAATCTCACAAAACAAACTGAGGGTTAATGGGGGGAGGGGGGCTGGGGGGGGGGGATTATGGACATTGGGGAGGGTATGTGCTATGGTGAGTGCTGTGAAGTGTGTAAACCTGGCGATTCACAGACCTGTACCCCTGGGGATAAAAAGATATTATATGTTTATGAAAAATAAAATTTAAAAAAAAAAAAAGATTCCCCTTGTTGGATATTTTAAACTGTATCCAGTTTGGGGCTCTTAGGATAGTCCCAAAAGACCCATGTGTATACTTGAACCTTCTTTTATTTCAGGTTTGTTTCAGAACGCGTCCCTTAAGATAAATATCCCAGTGTATGTTTCTTGGTTTCCAGAGGGCATATACATCTTAGGTATTCGCCCTCCAGATACACAGCCACATTATCTGAAGTCCTGTGGTATGTCCATTTCCCTTCCGACTCACCAGCGTGGTTTTTAAAGGTGTGTTTCCGTGGCTTTTGCTACAAGATGACGTGACAATGACAAGATGGCATGACAAGATGGCATTAATTTCTTCACTGGCTAGGTTGAACTTTTCTGGCGTACGTGCAGGTGCGTGGTGGATGTGGACAGCGTGTGGTATGTTTTTTTGTATTTTGAAAATAGGTTTTAGTTTGTTTTGCTTTTTAGCTGTTATCCGGAGCTAGAAGAGTAGAGACAGAGACAGACTTGCATAAGAGCATAAGGCTGACATTAATACATGACATACACAGAACTGCTTGGCTTTCAGTTCCCCAGCAAAGAGAATAATGATCTTCAAAGTGAAAAAGGGATTAATGAAGAGGGATGTAGAAGGCAATGAAATAATATGTAGGTAACCGGAATGAGTTCACATCACTAGGACATACTTGGTCGTATCTAAGGGTGTTGAAGGAGTTAACAGACCGCACCGCTGAGCCACCGCCAGTGACCTTTGAATAAATCTTGGAGAGTGGGAGACATTACAGAAGACCAGAAACATGTAAATGTTGTTCTGTGCAACTTTTGAAAGAGCTGAATTCATTCAATATATGAAATGTTCCCTTGCAAAAATTCTGAATGACCATCTTGTAAGTGGTTTAAAACCCACAGAAGAGATGGCATTGATCCCCAGAAATCAGCATAAATTTACTAACGTGTAGTCACCGTTCATCACGTCGCCTTTTTAGATAAGTGTTCTAGGTTGGTAGAGGACGAGAGAGCCGTAGACTTGGAAGCATTTGACAGAAACCGCTCACATGTCTCCTTATGCACAGAATAGCAGTTGGAGGATTGCAGAAGAATCCAGAACATTCACAGCCGAGTCTGTTCATATGCCATAGCACAGTTAACGATTGAGTGACAGCTTGGGAAGAAGCTCCTAGTGGCAGACGCTCAGACGTTAGCACCCTCCCCCCCCCCATGTAAGAAGGATCCTTAGGACTTGGGTGAAAATTGTAAGAAGTCCTATGTTTTATGTGGCTGATGATACGAAGCTGAATGGACTAGCTAAGCCTATAGAATAAATATTCACGCCATGAAATAAGTATTTGCCAGCTATGAAAATGGGCCCAAACCATACATTTAACAGAAATAATGGGAATTTTTAAAAACAAAGGTTGCTTTGAGAAATGAAACTGCTGTTGATTGTCCTCCTTTTATGGTGTTCCTGAATTTCCTTCAGTTAAAAATAAAAACAATAATATTTATCTAGTGAGAACAGTTGTTTCGAGTTTAATTCCTGTATGGTGGGAGAATGCGGGGGGCTACATAGAGTTGAGAGGAGAGCATGAGATCATGTACAAACTGCCTGAATGAGAGGAGAGGATCTGGGTCGGGCACCGCCGTTAGCTAGCTTAGTTCTCATCCTGGGCAAGCAGTCAGTATAGCCTTTCTGGGTGTGAGGTTTCTTATCTGGAAGTTGGGGGAGGAAACGGGGTAGGGGTGAGGTTAATCACTCTGTCCCATTCCCGCCTTCCTGTTCTCATCAGACATTTACAAGTTTGTCCTCTTGCTCCTCAGTTGGCTGGCCAAATTTCTAGACTAGATGGAACTTTCCAGATTTCTCCGGATTCAACAAACCATGATAGGCCCTCTGTGAAAAGGGTTCTATTTTCTTTTAATCTGCAAGTTCTTTCAGCTCTCCCTCCTTCGGGGTCTTGTGAGACCCCTTCTTTTCCCCTTAATCCAAGGTTAATTAGGCATGGCATTGGGCCCCTTTTGCTCAACTGACCAAGACCAACATCTCTTCTTGTTGAGGGTTCCAGCCCATCCCTTGGGATTTCAGGATGAGATGGAGCCTCTCTTTGACCACCCAGAAAGTTCTCCATGGGTTTGCCTAAGGGGACCTTGCCCTCAGCACCTGCCTCCCCCATCAGGCTACCCCAGACCATCTGGTCAACATCAGCTCTTGGTCACTGTCTCTTCCTACGGCTCCGTCTTGGGCACCACCATTTCGATTCAGTTGTATCCGTAGTGAACATTTTTAATTTAGAATTTTTAAATTTCCTATGTGATTTCCCCCCATTTGTATTTTCATGTCATCAATTCAAAAGGCGTGGAACATACTTCATGTGCCTTAACTTACCCTTGCCTTGTCAAATTTATCGCGATCATTGGCCATCACATGTGATCTTGTATTTGTGTTCTTGCTTTTATGGAACGTAACGGATTGTGCACCTTCATACAGCCTTGCCTTTTGCCTCTTCTGTCTTATTTCCTTAGATTAAATTCTCAGAGTCGAGGTCTGTGATTGAGGGCTCCATCGATAGGGTTCTTGGCTTCCTACGGGGCGCTTTTGTTTTAACTGACAGAGCCATGAAAAGAGGCCATTTCAGCACATGAATTCTTTCCTGAAACCTCTGAAATATTTCAGAATTCCACGCTTACATGGGAACATGTACATTTCAGCCTCCCCCGAGGGCTTCCCTCAATCCCGAAATCATTCCGGAGGGAGGGCTAGGGCACTCCCTCAGGTCACAGTACTGTCCAGCCTGCTCTTCCCTAAATTTCTCCTTGGGCTTCCCCTACCTTGAATTCTTGCCGGGGTCAGCACTTCTGCATTTTCACAGCTCATTTCCGGCACTCCCAGCTCGGCCCTGCCTCTGCGCGCTCCAGGCTTTGCCTAAGTTCAGGTTCTAACTCTCAGTTAATTACTGCTCAGCCCAGGCAGCAGGGGGACAGTCCGATGGTCCAGGCTCCCGCTGGCTCTCAGCTCGCCTGCCTTAAGTCTGCCTCTCGGGTTCGTGGATTATGTGCCTAGTTAGCACGTGAGCAGGAAATGAGCTCCCTGCCTGGGATGGGGGGAGTCTCTTCACTTATCTTAGTAACAGGTGTTTCACTTGGGCCTGTCCTCCTCTGCCCCTGTGTCCTTGGAGGCCACCTCCCCACACCTTGCCTAGAAAGCTCTCCCAGCCCAGCCAGCTTGAGATAAGCAGAGTGAACTAGGAAGCCAGTCCTGTGTGGCCCAGGGCTGTTCTGTGCACGTCGGTGTGCATCAGATGTCTGGATTTTTCTTCCTTAAGAAGTGCAAGATAGCAGAACCCATCCTCTCGTGGGACTGAGATGCTGCTTTGTTCCTAACAAGGTTCATGTTCACTGAAAGGAAGTACTTAAAGCCTTATAGGTGGGGTGCTTCCAAAGAAGGTGTGCAGCCTGTCTACCCTCTGTGCATCTCTGGGGCGGGGTAAATGTTACGTCGTTCTAACATAGCACGATGCCACAGAGCGGAAGTTAAGTGGCTGCTCGTGTGTGTAGGTAGCAGCAGGAGAGGACAGAAGAGCCCATTTGTTCTCTGTAGTCAGAGATGCCTGGCTTAAGGTTAGGAGTGTCTTCTGATAAAGTTTCACCTTGACAGTCTCTTGGGAAGTGGGATTCTTTGCAATGTGGGTGGGAGACCTTTGTAAACCAAACTCTGATTCAGTGGCTGTGACAAAGTCATCAGCGCTCCTTTAGCAACGGACTTGTTTGCATGTCATAAAACGATGATATAATGCCAGGCAAATATTTATTTAGCAAGAAGTGTAGGTGTGCACAGTAAGACTTGCCCTTTCCTTATGGAGTATTTCCTTACAAAGTTCATTCGTCCCTGACTCTAGGACACTGTGATATCATGGGAGGGGCCCAGGCCATAAATGTCACAAGATCTGAGTTCAGGCTATGATTGGCTCAGTTGTCTACTAGTTCTAAGACTTCAGGTGGGCAAGTCATTCGAGGGTCTGGAGGTGTTTGACCTGCATAATTGGGAGGGATTGGGAAAAATATGGAATTAGGTCATTTCTAAAGACATTTTCGCTTTATTGTATCTAATCAGTACTTTTTTAAAAAAAGATTTTATGTGAGAGTGAGAGAGTGAGAAAGAAAGCATGAGCAGGGGGAGAGGCAGAGGGAGAAGGAGGTTCCTCGCTGAGCAGGGAGCCCAACCCGACACAGGGCTCGATCCCAGGACCCCATGATCAGGACCCGAGCTGAAGGCAGTCACTTAACTGACTGAGCCTCCCAGGTGCCCCTCTAATCAGTGTTCCTAAATGCCATTTCACCTCTCATTATACAATTACTTTCCCGTTTCACCAGACTTGAAAGTACAGAAAATTATTAAGAAAAAATAGATAACCTGTATTTCCATCACACAAAGCAAAATAGCTATTCATATTTTGAAGTATTTCCATCCAATCTTCATTCTAAACAGGTATAGCTAAGAGGGACGCCTGGGTGGCCCAGTGGGCCGAGCGTCTGCCTTCAGCTCCTGTCATGATCCTGGGGTCCTGGGATCAAGTCCCCACATCAGGTTTCTCTGCTCAGCAAGGAGCCTGCTTCTCCCTCTCCCTCTGCTCCTTCCCCTGCTTGTGCTCTCTCTCTCTCTTTCAAATAGATAAATAAATAAATAAATAAATAAATAAATAAATAACTTTTCTAAAAAGCCAGAGGCATGTGAGAATGTGGGTATAACATACTGTGTGCATATACACTGGGGTCCTACCATACATATGATCGTGTCAGGTGATTTTTGTTTTGCATAACATTGTACCATGAGCATCGTCTTGTGTTGTCGAAGCAGTGCTGTGAGCCTTCATGTAAGACTAGATAGCCTTGGTCATTCTGCGGTTTCTTTTGAACTTTCCCTATCAGACACCATAGTTCGGGCACTCTCCAAGTTAAACACACTTGGCTTGCAGACGTCCCGCATGAGTACGGATAGCCAGCCTTTGCCAGTCCAAAGAATAAGCAGTAGGAAGACCCCAGAGCACTCCGTGCCTTCTTGCCACCCACTGCAGGGGGGCGGGGGCCAGGGGGGCACAGCGGGGGGTCAGAGTTTGTGCGACAGTGCACCGGACCCATTGGGATCTCAGATGATCTCTTTGTGCATGAACAGGTCAAAGAAGGCCGATGCAGGGGGAAGGGAGGATGGAGGGAAAGTTGGTCATCAAGCCTTGCTTTCCTGTGCCCTCTTTGGCCCGGCCTCTTGCTGCCTTTGACACCCCTCCCCCACTCACCCCCATCTCCCCCGCCTCCTCCGCGGGGGCGGGGGGGGGGGGGGCTGTTGCATTTTGTTCATGCTGCAGATAAAGTCCTTATCGCAGAGTAGCTGGAAGTTTTTTGTGGCTGTTGCTGGGTGTGGGGAGGGCAGGGTAGGTTTCCAGAAGTTAGAAACGTGTGTCACTTCTCCTTCAGTGAGCTGCTAAGTTGGAAGATAATCGAGTTCAGAAGAACTTGTGAAGGTGAATGGGGACTATTTTAAAGTCACTTTCTGTTTGTGGGTGTGTGTGTGTGTGTGTGTGTCTGTGTGTAGTATTTCCACGACATCACGGGTTACATTGGTTTTGGTGGGCTTGCGCACGCCAGGACGTCTGCAGTAGGAAATAGTCTGTAGAGTGGGAACTTGAACAGGTGCTCTCAGAGGCTCCCTCCAGTTCTAAAATTCTGTGATTTATGGCATTGTTTCTATGGGAAGGAGCATTCCAAGTTCCGAACAGCGGAGTTGTGGATCTCCACTTCTTTGAGGTGCGAACACCCAGAGGTAAAATCGTCCTTAAAAATGCAGGTGGGTGTATGTCATTCACTGTGTGTGTCGATAATAGTGAGGAAAGTCCTGTGGATTCAGACTGCCCCCCTCAGAGCCTCCACATCCTCCTCGCACCAGTTGTTTGAGGTGGGCCTTGTTGCCTCCATTTTACAGGTGGGGAAGCCGAGGCCCAGCAGAGCCAGCACGTGACTGCAGACCTGTCCAACCCCAAGTCTTGTGACCTTTCTTCCCTGGTGCCTGATGCCTCCAAGCCCTGTCCTAGCCAGCCTGCCTTCTTGCTGCTTTGCCCCCAAAGGTCCTTCCACAAGAGAGGTGAATGTTAATTCCTTTCAATAGATCTGTCTTCCTTGTTCTGAGAGACCCGAAACGTTGACTCTCATGCATGGAGTCATGGACCACAATGGAGCTTTTCCCTCTTTCTCAGTGGGGAGTGCTCGGGTCATGGACCTGCTCTCAGACTCTGTGGAAAGACGAGCCTGAGGAGAGGGTTTTGTATCAAATGACACTGAGGTATCCAATTACAAGATTCAAGTAAACATACCACAAATCATCTGTGGGGAATAGAATGGAGTAGTCAACAGTGATGGGTAGCAGGCCCCTGTTTCTCTCCCTCTCTCTCTCTCTAACATATTTAACGGCAGTATTCACATGAATCTAGCTTAAAGTGTGAGCCAGGATATCCATTCATTTGTTCATTTACTTTTTAGCCATTGGATTTTTGAACCCTCTTCTGTACATACATTCCATGCCAGGCCTCAGGGGACACAAAATGAGTGAGACACTGTCCCTGCCTTCGGTCTGAGAATTTAGTGGACAGCAGGCCGAGAAACATCTTTTTTTTTTTTTTTAATTTTTTAAAGATGGGGAGAGAGAGAGAGAATATGAGCATGAGCAGAGGGAAGGGCAGAGGCAGAGGGAGAAGCAGGCTCCAGGCTGAGCAGAGAGCCTGATGCGGGGCTTGATCCCAGGAGATCATGACCTGAACTGAAGACAGACGCTTAACTGACTGAGCCAGCCACCCAGGCACCCCCAGAAACATCTTTTAAAATGATCTCGGTTTTAAATGTGCTCCCGTAAGAAGTAGGGCTTACGTGTGAAGAAGAATCTGTTCTGCCTGGTACGGATTGGGCGAGCGTTACTTCTAGTAACGGAACGTCTCAGCAGGTGTGTGTTCATTGTCAAGGGCCCACGGAGATACAGTCATGCCGCGCCCTGGTCTGACTTTCCTGCGACCATACGGCAAGGCGAGAACGAATGCAGGGACTTGGGCCCCGTCTCATGCTTGGTATCCTGGGGTTCGCTGCTGGGTGGGAATTGGGGCTCTGGGCTTCTCAGCTGGATCCCCGTGGAAGGAATCCTCTTGGGATGACACCTGGGGACCACACTCACGAGGCTTGAAATTGGGAACTCGGTTGGAGCCTGTTTCAGGAGGATCGGAGCTGAGGGTGGGGGTGGGATCCCTCCCTGAACCATTTGTGTTTCTGGAAGAGCAGCAGGGTACGGGGGATGCGAGTGTCTGCTGGGGGCAGGCGGTCACTCACCCCGGTTACTGTAGAGGCAGAAGGTCCTCCTTGACTCCGTGAGGGATGGCGGCGTCCCGAGGGGAGCCTGGTGTTCAAGGGCAGGCACGGCGGACCTCATTTTGCACCGTCTGTTTCCCACGAACCGCGCTGCCGCGAGGAGGTGGCACGAGTCATTTGCCTCGGACAAACAGACGTCCGAGGACGCCTTCAAAACACAGCCTGGCTCCGGCGCTCCCTCTCCCGTTAGAAGTTACTCAGCCAGGGGGCACCTGGGTGGCTCAGTGGGTTAAAGCCTCTGCCTTCAGCTCAGGTCATGATCCCAGGGTCCTGGGATCGAGCCCCACATCGGGCTCTCTGCTCAGCGGGGAGCCTGCTTCCCCCGCCTCTCTCTGCCTGCCTCTCTGCCTACTTGGGATCTCTGTCTGTCAAATAAATAAATAAAATCTTTAAAAAAAAAAAAAAAAAAGTTATTCAGCCAGAAAGATGTTTCCCCTGTTTCTGGAGGAAAACCCATCACATGACCATTCGGACAGCTCTTACTTTATAAAGTGTCCCGTTTTAATGCGCCACATACGTAAGTGTCCAGTATCAACGTCCTCGTCGAAGCTCCTGACTTCATTCTCGTGGCTCTTAGAAGCCCTCTTGGGGGTTCCCCAGAGAGGGCCGCGTCCTGTCCTCGGGGACCTCTTACCTCCAGCTGCCTTTGTTCGGCTGCTCGTTGCTCCCGCGGTCTCCGTCTCTGGAAAGGCCGCTGGCCCCTTTGTTGTGTCTGCTGGGTTCCGTTGCTGTCCCCCTGGCCCTTGGCCGGCGGAGCCTGACAGAGCCCCATCCGCAGGCTCTTGGCGTGACTCCAAGTCTGGGCCATGGCAGAGACCGCTGCATCCTTTGTCCCCTCACATTCAGGGATTGCGGTGTAATCCCAGTGGCGGTGTTGTGTCCTTCGGCTTGTCGGTCAGCGTTCAGCCGGCCGTCACCAGCTAGCTGGTGGTGTCTCCCACATTATGGGGTCTCGTGGTCTCCAGCTGACCCCCGTGACGCCCCTCCCTGGGCTGCGGAGGGTCGGGCAGGGACTCCCACCTCTTTCCTAGTCCTCTGCTCTAGGACCAGACTGCAGGGGACCTGATTCAGTCATTCCTCCTCTTAGCCTCCAGAAGCCTGACACGTTTGTACCCTCACTGTGGGTGAGGTCAAAATCAGTGACTTGTTCTGCGAGGAATGGTATCCAGGCCTGGCACTTCGCTTTGAATCAGATGGCTAGTCTTGTCTTAGGGGCTTAGTGGACATGTCCGTGTTACCATCCTGGGATACTTTTTTGGGAAGCAGTGCTTATCCTACGCCCTACTGTGGAAGGTTCACAAGACACACACCATAAAAGAGGGTTCCAGGCGTCCTGCCCTCGTTGCTCTAGCCTCTTCCTCTCCTGACCTTGCTGCCGCAGGGCCTGTGTCACACCGAATCTCCTCGCCGGGAGCTCGCTGCCAGCTCCCTGTTCCTTCTTTGCAATGCTGGCTCCCTCTGAGCCTTCAGGATGCCCCAGAAAAGACTTTCTTGTCCCCACCACCACCACCACCACCTAAGTAGATCACCCCTTAAGTCCCTGCCTCTGCATCTTCTCCTCATTTCCTTCCTAGCACATAGTATGGAAGATATCTTTTCAAAAGATAAATTATATGGACTATTAAGGATCTCTCTCTCCCATCAGGTTGTAAGCCCCATGAAGGAAAAGTCCTGCCTGTTTTGTTCAGCAACATGTTCCTAATTGGTGCCCACTAAATATTTGTTGAGTAAATGAATGAAGGCATGAATGAAAAAGTCAACATTGTTTAAGCTCTGATTTCCCAAATGGATCTCTGCTTTCAAGGGAATGCTCAACTTCAGGGGGCGTGGTCACATGGGACGCTCAGGTAGAGTTTAGGCAGTATGGAGAAGAGCCTTAACTTCTGGGGTATACTTTTCTGGTCATTATTACCCTCCGCCACCCCCTACCAACTCTCACTACAGTCCACTTGATTTAAGGCTAACAGAGTGGGGCCATCACCCCATTTTACAGATAAGTACACCAAGGAGGAGAAGTTAGGTGTGGGCTCCCTGAAGGGGTTAATGGCCAGCATGGCCCAGAGCTCAGCACTCCGAGCTCCATCCTGGGCTGGTCCTCTTCTGTCTCCTCTGTTGTCCCTCTTGTCCCAGCTGTTCTCTGCCCTCAGAGCAGGCCCACAGCAGCTTAGCCTTGGTGTGGGATGAAGAGCCCAGAACCCATCTCTCATGGCACAAAGCAAGAGCATTTTTCTTGCAGTTGCAGCAACTAGAAAAACAGTGTATCCCTGTCCTTAACCTGCATGACTGGAAGTTCACGGCTGATGGGAAAGTCTTCCTCCCCGGGGAGAAGCAGAAGCCGGATTTTGAATGAAGGTGGCAGGCTTGAACTAGGTTGGGCGATTGCCTTCTCTTTCCTTCTTTCCCCCTGTCACTCCATAGACCTTTCTCACCCCACCCCAAGTCCAAGAACCTCACATTCTTCGACATGTTTTCCTCCCTTCGAGGCCCATCGGGGCAGCCCAGACTCTCTGGGGCGCTGACCTGTGCATAGACTTGCTTCAGGAGGAGAGAGTCTTATCTCCTGGGTACACATTCTTCTGGTGTGTCCTATCTGGTTATTATCCAATCGAAACCACAGCTGTTGACAGTCGGTTCCGTAATTACTGTGTGTTGATCATGCAGTAATAGACCACCAGTTTCACTGGTTAGCGATGACTGCGATGTCTTCACAGCGTTCTCTGCAACATGGCAGCGTTTCTCCTCATGCTGGCTTTTGAATGGTGATCGCTATTTACACGACTGGTAATGTCTTATATTTGACACGTACTCAAGAGTCAATTGAGCATTTTCATTTTATTATCTCATTGGGCTCTTTTATGGGAAAAGGCAAGCAGGCACCTTATTTTAGGAGTGCAGGAGGTAAAGTGTAGATTCGGGGTATCGCCCAACTGTAAGGTCAGCATGATGTAACTTTTTTTTTTTTTTAACACTAAGTATTTTGTAGTTTCTTGGCGAAAGTTAAAAAGTGAATTTTGAACTTTTCTGACTCCAGTTCTTTAAGCCTCCTTGTCAAAGCCCAACAAAGAGAGTAGCAGAAGATGGATTCTGTCCAGGTTCGTGTAAAATAAATCCCGATTTGTCGGCCAGGATCTGAGCTCTAGGGTCTGAACCAGAATATGGTTGCCTATTACATTGTAAAGAAGTGGGTTGTCTGCTCCAAGGTTGCTTGCTTTAGCATAGAGGCCTCTACTTATTCTTACTTTCATTGAGGTGAAATTCACACAACTTCAGTTTCACCATTGCAAAGTGGAAAAAAAAGTGGCAGCCTCCACCATCTAATTCTGAAACATTTCCATCACTCCAAAATAAAACCACCTGTCCCTAAGCAGTCACTCCCTAGAACCTGTTCCCCGTAGCCCTGAGCAGCTAATCTGCTTTTTGTTTCTATGGGTTGGACTGTCCTGGGTATTTCATAGAAATGGAATCACACAATGTATCCTTTGGTGTTTGGCTTCTTTTGCTTAGCATATGTTTTCAAGGCTCGCCCATGTGGTAGCAGGTGTCAGTATTTCCTTCCTTTTTATGGCTGCAGACCCAGTATTTTTTTTTAAAGATTTTATTTATTTATTTGACAGAGATCACAAGCAGGCAGAGAGGCAGGCAGAGAGAGAGGGGGAAGCAGGTTCCCCGCTGAGCAGAGAGCCCGATGCGGGGCTCGATCCCAGGACTTTGGGATCATGACCTGAGCCGAAGGCAGAGGCTTTAACCCACTGAGCCACCCCGGCGCCCCGAGACCCAGTATTTTTCATGTCAGAAATTCCTGGGGTTATGAAAGCTTTGGCACTTGACCCACCTGCAGACCCACCCTCTTCACTGGCCATACCTTCCTCTCTCAGGAAGCTTAAGGCTTCAGTCCGTTATAATGTACAAATCCTAAAGGTCCTTGTTCAGTGAAAGCTGTAGTCTGTTGCATATTACTTAGGACTCCAGAAGAAAGCCATAGGCTGTTTGATACAAGGATTACAACTAATATTTTGGAAAGAAGACCCCTCCTTGGAGACAAGAAGTGTTCATTAGAGGATGTCAAGAGAATAAATGGATGCAAGTATTGCCAGGAATCTCTCATCGTGGACATGTGGGCTTTCATGGTTTTTACTGGCAGAGCTTAAAGCCCATGTGGGTATTTCTTGACCCCCCTCCCTCGGTGGGGACCTGCTGGTTTAAGGTCTGTTCTTCAGCCTTTGTAGGTGGTGTGTTATAAAGAGAATGAGCTTCAGAGGTGGACACAGCTGGGTTCAAGTCTCACCTCCACCGAGTGTTAGACATTGGTCCTTGGGCATGTGACTTTAAGTGCCCTCTTGGAAGTGATGTTATCTACTCATGGCAGGCTGAAAAATCGCTCTCCAGAAGAAGCCATTTCCTAATCCCTGGAACCTGTGTTATGTATTAGGGGGGGAAAAAAGAGTCTTTGCTGGTGTGAATAATTTAAGGACTTGGAGATCAGCCGATCATGCTGGATAGTCTGTACGGGCCTACCTGGAATCTCAGAGCTCCTCATACCAGAGGCTGGGGGGGGGGGCGACACCTGGAGACAAGTGTGCACAGTTGGTACATAGACACAGAGAGGAAAAGGTTGTGAGAAGGTGGAGGTAGAAATTGAAATGATGTGGCCACCAGCCAAGGAGTGCCAGTGCTGGAAACATCCAGAAGCTGGAAAAAGCAAGGGCTGACTTCTCCCATAGAACCTGCAGAGGGAGCATGGCACCGCTGGCGCTTCGGTTTCAGCCCTGGTAATCCTGGTTTTGGGCTTCTGGAGCCCAGAGGGGTGAAGGAATACATTGTGTCGTTTGACGCCACCACGTTTGTCATCCTGTGTGGCAGTGTCTCAGGGAACAGGTGTGCTTCAGCTGTGCCCTGAGCGCTCCTCCCTTCTGTCCTCCTGTTAGAGACGGCGTTTCTCAAACTTCGCATCCACGGGTTAGAAGTGGTAGCTCCAGAGCCGCGTTTCCCAACCTTGTCACTGTTGACATCCGGGGCCAGATACTTTGTTGTGGGGCTGTCCTTTGCCTTGTAGGATGTTTTGAAGCATCTCTACCCAACTAGGTGCCAGTAGCACCTTCTCTCCAGTTGTGATAACAAGAAAAGTCTCCGGACATTGCCAGATGCCGCCCGGGGCAGAGAACCACTAACCTAGGTTCGATCCCCGCAGTATCACTCCACAGCTGTGTGTTCCCAAGTGGGTTAGACAACCTCTCTGAGCCTCAGTTTCATTATCTCGACAATAACAATGGTACGTACATCACAGGGTGGTTACGAAGGTATTCTCATGATGTACACAAAGATCTGGAAAGAGTGCCACGTACCTAGGAGAGTGTTGAATAAAGGAAAGCCCTTATTAACCCATGCTCTGCCACACTAGTTTATTAACGCTATTTTGTGTCGTTTCCATGATAGAAGTATTGGGTCTTTAAAACCTTTCCCAAACAGTAGCTTGTATGATAAAGCTCGGTGTTTGAAATGAAACATCCTTCTTTCGTGACCCGCCCCTTCTGTCCCCCGGCTCCCCAACGCTGCGCCTAAGAATTGGGGAATCCTGGCTTGGCATGCATGCTTGCACTGCCTGGTCAGCCGTGCTCACTCACTGAACTCTTCAGATGATCCCCTCGCTGAGCTGTAACAACAAGAAAACCCCCTTCCATCTGCCAGGGATGGTCCTATTATCCTGTAATTGCAGCTTTCTCCTCGGTGACGGGGCTGTAGCCTCCACTTACAGATGTGTCAGTGTCTCTATTCAAAGTGCGAAATATTTAGCAGCGTTTAGCAGTCTTTGGTGAAATGTTAGAAAGTGTTTTGAATAGATACCATCATCTACTTTTGTAAGGAAGAGGAATGTGCTCCGACTGTGGTTTGGGCCATTGTGTCTGTAAGCACTGGGGGCACAGCCGTGAATAACAGCAAAGATTTCCTGTTCTCAATGAGCTTGCATTCTAGCACAGAATCATAATAATATGTGTGATGAATAAGTGAATGGAATAGTACAGAGGCAGGTGGAAACACGCAGTCTAGGATGGGAGGGCTTGGGAGTGCTCGATGGGCGCCAGGGACAGGATGCGGTCTGGAATGGGGTGGGAACATTTTTTAATATTTTCATGGGGGCGAATGAAAATGTCTTTGTGGATTGAAACCGCTGTTTGCTAATGCGGCTCTGGTGGTGGACAGTTGGAATAGCTGATTCTTTCACAGGTCCTGAACCTCTGCTCCTTCTCCACCAACTGTCTGGGAGTGTCTTTTTGAAGGTTAAGCCCTGTGGCTTTGGTTTATCCCAGCTGCCGTGGGAATTCTTCATAGGACTGGTTCAGGGATGATTATGAGCAATGCAGTCCTGGGGAAGGAGTATGCGTACCACCTCAGGGCACTGCTCCCTACGTCAAACAGGCAATCTTTTTAACTCTGGCTCTCTGCTTATATTGTGGATGATTTGGGGCAAGTTGCTGAACGTCTCCAAGCCCCACCCTCCTCATGACCTTCATGAGGATTAAATGAAATTACACATCAAAAGCATTTAGACTGGTGTCTAGAGCATAGTAAATCCTCAGAAAATGCTGGTGGTTACATTTTCCAATTAGTATGTAGAAAAATTCTGAGGTTATATGTACATATTTATGGTAATTGTAATCATCTGTTTCAGATACATGCAAACATTGTTCTGATGAGCTCTGCCTGCAGAAGGCGAGTCTACATAGAGAGCCTGTGAGCTGGCCTCTTGCGAGCTGGGAGTACTCTGTGCAAACTTTCATAAACGCAGATTGAAATAGAGGCAGTGTATAATTCGGGTAATAAAAGTCCAGCTATTTAAAAAAAAGTGATGAATTAGCTATCATGGATGGTCCCATTGATTGACTTTTGTGGGTAATAGTATGGCTCTTCACCGGCCTGGTAGACGCTGAGCTGGGCTTTTATTGGATGATGGAGTAGAACAAGTTGCCCAGTGATGCTGAATGACTGCAGACGGTCCTCAGGAGTCAAAGGCTTGATTGGGAAATGATGGGGACCAGGAACAGAACATCGCTGGGAGGCCCTGCTGCCCCGCCAGGAGAAAGCCCTGGAGCCCACAGAGGTGGCGATCTCACCACACCGTCACGGTGCCGAGCACCACGGAATCAATCACTTGAAAACGGTTGGTTTGATTTTATGTGAATTTCACCTTCTTCATTTCTCTAAAAATGAATTTCCAGGGGCGCCCGGGGGGGCTCAATCAGTTGAGCATCCGACTCCTGATTTCCACTCAGGTCCTGATCTTGGGGTATGGGATTGAGCCCCGAGTGGGTCTCTATGCCCAGTGCAGAGTCTGCTTGAGATTCTCTCTCTCTTTCCCTCTGCCTCCTCCCCACTCTCATGCACACACTCTCTCTCCCTCTCTCTAAATAACTAAATAAATGAAATTATTAAAAAATGAACATAAAATTTCTGACAGTGCCAGAGCTAAAACCCAGATCGCCCGTCTCCTTGTCTACTCTTTAAGACCGTTACTGAAGAATAAGGCAGTCTTGGGGCACCTGGGTGGCTCAGTTGGTTGAGCATCTGACTCTTGGTTTCAGCTCAGGTCATGATCTCATGGGTTGTGGGATCAAGTCCTGCATCAGGTTCTGCGCTCAGCTGGGAGTCTGCTTGAGGATTCTTTCCCGCTATCCCTCTAGTGCATGCTCGCTTGCTCTGCTCTCTCTCAGAATGAATCAGTGAATGAATGAATCCATAGGTCAGTCCATATGGAATAACTTCTCTCTAACTTTACAAATGTATTAAGAGTTGAATGTGCCCGAGAGCCAACACTTGGTGCCTGGTGGCTTGTTTATAAAATTCAGTCCTTCTGTATTGGTTACATAGGTGGAAGCCAGAGCTGTATCCCCACAGTATCCATCATAGTATCTTGCCCATGGTAGCTGCCCAATAAATGGGGCTTAAATGGAATGTATGCTGTTTCCTGTGTTGCCGTAACTTTAGGATGTAATAGGTCAGTGGAAGTGGATTTGAACTGCACCATATTAGTGATCTTGAAGTTCACCTTGCTCTGAGTTGAGTGACCTGGGCCCAGAGAGGTTGTGTCACTCATACAGGTAGTGGCAAGGCGGGCGTGTTGTGTCTTCCCCGCCCCACCCAGTTTTACCGAGATGCAGTTGACCTACAGCGGCCTGTAGTTTAAAGTAGGTACCATCATTATTTCACTTACGTATATCATGCAATGATGACAGCAAGAAGGTTCGTTAGTATCTATTGGATACAGCAGAAGAAAAAGAATTGGTCTTTTCCTTGTGATAAGAACCCTTAGTAAATACTGTCTTAACAACTTTCCAGGGTACCATATGGCTGTGTGAGCTACAGTCATCACGTGGCACATTACCTCCCCAGTTCCTGTTTATCTGATCACTGGGAGCGTGAGCCTTCTGACCACCTGCATCCAGTTCTGCTTCCCCCAAAGCCCACCTCTGGCAAATATGAGTCTGGCCCCTTTTTCTATGATTTTGTTTGTTTGTTTCTTTCTTTCTAGATCCCACATAGAAATGAGATCATATAGTATTGGACTTCTTTCACTTAGCATAATGCCTCAAGGTCCACCTTTGTTGTCTTAAATGGAAGAATTTTTTCCTTTTTATGGTAGAGTAGCACTCTGTGTGTCTGTGTGTGTGTGGGGGGGGTATATGTGGGTGTGTCTGGTGTGTTGGTGTGTACGTGTGTGTCTGTGTGTACATGTATGTGTCTGTGTCTCTGTGTACATGTGTGTCTGTGTGTACATGTATGTGTCTGTGTCTCCGTGTGTATGTGTGTATCTGTGTGTGTACATGTATGTGTCTGTGTGTACGTGTGTGTGTGTGTGTGTGTGTGTGTGTGTGTGTGTGTATGTACCACATCTTCTTTGTCCACTGATTCGCTGATGGAAGCTTAGGTTGTTTCCACACTTAGCTGTTGTAGATAATGTTGGGAACATGTGGGTGCAGCTGTCTCTTGGACATACAGTGTTCATCTCCTTCAGGTGTATTCCCAGAAGTGGAGTCGCTGAATCTTGCTGTAGTTCTTTTTAATTTTTTGAAGAACCCCCATGCTATTTTCTCTAGCGGCGCACCCATTTGCGATCCCACCCATAGTGCACAGGGTTCCTTCTGTTCCCGGGGTGCAGTTGTCTAACTTCGTATTTTGTGAAAACATCTGTAGGTAGTTCATTCCGCCGTAGCCATTGGAATATGATTTGGTCTCCTTTTTGTTCTCCTTTCTCTCTCTCTCAAGAATCTGACAACCCGATTCTGTGGAAAACCATGTTTCTAGGAACGTAAGACCCGTGTTCCATTCCTTCTCTTGCTACCACGTAACTAATGTGTGTTTCAGCCAGTTCCCCTCAGAGTTTCTGCTAGCGCACCTGTCTAGGGGGAGAAGTGGTGCTTCCCTGCCACAGGGGCCAGGGACTGGATTAGGTGTCCTTCTGAGGTTCCTTTTGATGCCACCTGCCCACTTAGTGATTAGCTGGTTGGTCGGATTTGAGCTGATGAAACATGTTGGCGGGGGTGGGGGACGGAATTGCAGGTTCTTTATATAAATCCTAATTTTATACCTCATACTGTTTTCTTGGCAGTAGTTGGAAAAGAATGTGGAAGGAAGGAATATGGCCATGGAAGAGGAGGGAAAGGGTGTTAACTGGAATTCGGAGAAGAATTCTACTGTCCTTTAAGTTCAGTATAACAGGAACACCTGGGCGGCCCAGTCCGTTAAGCATCTGCCTTTGGCTCAGGTCATGATCCTGGGGTCGGGTCCCACGTCGGGCTCCTTGCTCAGCAGGGAGCCTGCTTCCCCCCCTCTCTCTGCCTGCCTTTCTGCCTACTTGTGATCTGTGTCAAATAAATAAATAAAATCTTTTTTTAAAAAAAGGTCAGTATAACAAAGTATGATGGGTTGAGTCTAGAAAGTTTGAAAGGGCCATTGTAAGAAGCAGGATCTTCAGCAAGGGAACATAAAAATGAGGACAGCAGCTGTGTCCAAAATAAACAAGATAGGTTTTTGGTTTGTTTTATTTTGTTTTGGTGAAAATAAAGGGAAAAAAAACCCAAATTTTAAAAAATGGAAAGTACCCAGGCAGAGCAGGCAGCGGGAGAAAATGTGGGCACTAAAGATTCACTAAAAATAAAATCCAGTGCCTGAGCATGATGGCTAATGTAATGCCACATGAAGCTTCCGGTCTGCCGTTTCCTGTTCTTCTCTTCATTAAGTCTTCTCCCAGGAAAATCTGCTGTAATCCGCTTTGCCTAAAAATTACAAACTTATTAGTAGAAAAGGAATACATCACTCATGCAGAAAATTTAGAACATGTGCATAATAAAAGAAGGTAAAATCTCTCAACCTCACAACACATAATAATTTTAACAATTTTCATATGTATCCTTTAGTCTTCCTTGTGTGCATTTACTTGCACATCTTCTTAAAGAATCATAAGGGACGTACTGCTTTACAATCTACTTCTTAAAAACAAGATGGGTGTGTGACTCCCAATCTCAGGGTCATGAGTTCAACCCCCCACTTCGGGTGTAGAGTTTACTTTAAAAATATCTATATATTTATATTTATATAGAACACATAATATAAAATATATAATATGTATGATACCTAATAAGTAAAATATAAAATATATGAAATGTATAAAATATAAATAAACATTTATAAAATACATGTTTTTAAAAACTTGAGATGGCATGTACATATTTTCTGTCACTAGTCTTCTGTAACATTTTTAATGATTGCATTTTTAAAAATATTTTATTTATTTGACAGAGAGATCCCAAGTAGGCAGAGAGGCAGGCAGAGAGGGGGAAGCAGGCTCCCTGCTGAGCAGAGAGCCTGATGCGGGACTCGATCCCAGGACCCTTAGATCATGACCTGAACCGAAGACAGAAGCTTAACCCACTGAGCCACCCAGGCACCCCTAATGACTGCATTTTTAGTGGGCATAGCATAATGTGTATGGATTATTAGTGCTGGAAATGTGTTTTAATCATTAAGTGCTATAAATACTATAAATAAGCTTTAAACATCTCCAGTCATTTCCGTGGGATAAATTCCTGAAAATGTGATTACGGGATCAGTGGGGGTTACAACATGATAGTGTTTTTTAAATGCACATGGCCACATTTTGCTCTGGAAAACTAGTATCTACCTAGATTTAGATCGGCAGTGGGACTGACCAATTCCCTCCTTGTATTAAAACACTTGTTGTGTTCACTTTTTAAAAATCTTTGACACATTGATATTTAAAAACACTGACTCGTGTTTTAATGTGCATATATTTGACGTTAGGTATGTTTGAATACTTTTGGCCATCTGTGTCATTTCTTCATAAATTGTCTTATGTCGCTTGCCTATTTTTAAAAGCAAAATTTTAAGTTAATTGGTACCAACTCTTTTTTTTTTAATTTTTATTTATTTATTTGACAGACAGAGATCACAAGTAGGCAGAGAGGCAGGCAGAGAGAGAGAGGAAGGGAAGTAGGCTCCCTGCCGAGCAGAGAGCCCGATGCGGGGCTCGATCCCAGGATCCTGGGATCATGACCTGAGCCGAAGGTAGCGGCTTTAACCCACTGAGCCACCCAGGCGCCCCTATTGGTACCAACTCTTTATTGCTTACGGTTGTAAGACCCCTTTCTGCCGTATGTTGCAAGTATTTTCTTCAATTTGCCTGCCTTTTGGTTTTGTGTTTAGTAGATTTTCTCAAAGACTAACATTTTTTTAAAGATTTTATTTATTTATTTGACAGAGATCACAAGTAGGCAGAGAGGCAGGCAGAGAGAGAGAGGAGGAAGCAGGCTCCCTGCAGAGCAGAGAGCCTGATGTGGGGCTCAATCCCAGGACCCTGGGATCATGACCTGAGCTGAAGGCAGAGGCTTTAACCCACTGAGCCACCCAGGTGCCCCAAAGACTAACATTTTATGCTCTCAAATTGAATAACATTTTTCTGTAGAGGTTTGGCCTCTGTCATGCGTCGGTCTCTTGCACCCCATTATTACATAAATATTACTGTAATTTTCTTCTAGTACTTTGGTGGCTTCATTCTTAAATTCTCCTGCATCTGAAATTTATTTTGGGGTCAGATGAGAGATGGGGATCCAACTTCATCTTTTCCAAAATGAATAGCCAGTTAACTAACCTGATTTAATCATTCATCTTTCTTGTGTTGATTTGAAATGTTGTGTGAATTACATGCGGAGTTCTAGACCGTCCTTAAACAGTTTGCCGCTAGGAACTGAACGCGGTTTAGTTCCCGTCGCTGTTCAGTTCCGCACACTTTGGTGACATATCTGGTAGTGCAGTCTCTAGTTATTCATCCTCTTTCTCCCGAAATTTATTGAGTATTCTTGGCAATTCTTCTAAAGGAAATTTAGAGTAATTTTATCGAGTCCTAAAGGAAACTTCCAGTGAGGTAGTAATGATAACGGAACTACATTTCGGAATTTACTGGGGGGAGATTGTAATCTTCATGATTAAGTTTTCACAGTGAGTAGGATCGCACAAGATTTCGTTTCTTGGAGTCTTCGTTTGTGTCTCACACTAACGTTTCGTGGGTCTCTTTAGTTGGCTCTCTGTCCCTCTCTTTAAATGTATTCCTATTCGTTGGCTAACTTGTTTTCCTTTATAAATGTGGATTTGGCCCCCATTATATTTCTAGGTGGTCATTTCCACAAATTAAGGACACTATTGATTGTTATGCTTTGGCTCTGATTTTTGGGGGGGGGTGATTCCACTGGATTTGGTGAAGTGGACTGATTATTGTATTTCCAAATAGTGTTCATTACATCTTCTAGTTCCCATTACTTATAATTTTGTACTGCTTTGGCAGACACTTGTAGAAAAATATTCAAATAACCGAAGTGATAGGAGGCATCCTTATCCAGTTTCTGACTTCAAAGGAAATGTCACTAGTGTTTTGCCATCACACATGATTTGTGGTTTTCTTCCTACAGTACCTTGGCAATTCCAGTCTCTTTCTTCTCCAAATAAGGTATAGTTGATAATAAGTTATTGGTGTGTGGCCTTCTTGACGTCTAACAGTTCAACTCTGGAAACGATAACTGTATTTGCTTGGAGTTCTGTGACTAAAAGGTGACATATAAGTTTTATAAATAAATACCTTTTATTTTAGATCCTAAGTGATTTGTACTTGTACTCTATGCACCGCCGAACTCTTAAATATCTGTAAAAGAAACAATTTGGAGGGGCGCCTGGGTGGCTCAGTGGTTTAAAGCCTCTGCCTTCGGCTCAGGTCATGATCCCAGGGTCCTGGAATCGAGCCCCGCATCGTGCTCTCTGCTCAGAAGGGAGCCTGCTTCCTCCTCTCTCTCTCTCTGCCTCCCTCTCTGCCTACTTGTGATCTCTGCCTGTCAAATAAATAAATTTAAAAAAAAAGAAACAATTTGGAATATATCATACTCAAATTAGAAGGGTGGATCAGAAACTCACGTAATGTAAGGCCTTAATTTTTTTATGCAGTATTATTAAGACCTTAGAAGCACAGTGTCATTCAGCTGGTTAATTTTGCTCCTACTTCGAAGAACACATTTTAGTTTTATTGTGCCTGTCTTTGGAGACTGCATTCCTTTTTTTTTTTTTTAATTAAATTTTATTTAATTTTTTAATTTTTATTGTGTTATGTTAGTCGCCATAAAATACATCACTAGTTTTTGATGCAGTGTTCTAAAGAATCCGTATTTGGCTTTCATACTGCTCCCTACTTTTTGGGTTAGTAGTGGCGCTTTTGAAGGCACATTTGTGAGTCTGTTTCTGGTTAATGACATCATGAGCAGTTCAGGGAATGTACTGTACGCTGCTGTCCAAGGGGCATGCTAATGCAGAATGCATTGAAGTACCTTAGTATCAGGGACCCTTTTTATTTGTTAACACTCTACCCCCCAACCACCACCAAGAAAAAAGGGAAAATTAGCCTGTATAGGTGATTCATGTTTCTCCCCACAAAACTTGGAAAATACTGCAAAGTGTAAGGAATCTAATCCTACTAAGAGAGAGAACTGTTGCTGGCGTTTATCATAGTTCTTCCTTCGTCTGTGTAATTGCCATCGTCCTGTCAATACAGGCCCTTTCATCTAAACATTGTAATCGTGTGTGTTTCCTTGCAGTGGAGGGTTTAAACAGGAGAACAGGGCGGTTGGGCGGTGGAGATCTGGGGTGAGAGCTGATCCGTGCAGTCTTACAGATGGCCAGGGTCCTGAGGGCCAGGGGATGGCCTCCGCACAGTCCACCACCGTCCTGAAACACTGACTGACCCAGGTGACCTCAGAGAGCCTGAAAAGCAAAGCTGAGATTATCCCGCAGGACCTCTGGGAGGCTTAGGGTCCCGAGAACAAAACACTCCTTTTCTCTGAGCCGCCGTGTAGATTTCACATTGACGTCTTCGATCAGATGCCTGACACTCACGGGGTGTTACGTGCATAGACTTGCTCCTGTCGTGCAGCAAGAAGAGCGTGAAGGAGGAGGGTGGGATAAGTTGTCTGACTCCTAAGGCCAAATTCCAGGGATTTTTTTTTTTAAAGAGCCTTTGGCTGTGTGATATTTTACATAAATATTTTTTAAGAACCCTGTTTGACAGATCAGCATATCTCCTGCTGTGGTGTAATATTAGTTCTAAAAACTTATAGTGGATCCATTACCAAAGCCAAAAAAAAAGAGGGGGGTTGGTGGGAGAGCTTGAATTAGAAATTTAATGCGAAGATATGTGAATTGCTGGTATTCTCATTTTTTGCCAGCATGACACATTTGTGGAAGAAATAGATTTTCTAAAAATGTGTAGTGGCTGCTCCGTGGTCTGTGGATTCATCGGTAGTTTACAGTTGTTTTGCAAGGTCGTCTGTACATTAAGAGCCAACCAACAAACAAGAGAGGTTTTAAGAAGAGTGATTTTGTAATGTTGTTTTGTTCCAGTCCTCCTGGTATTCCACTTGGTTAAAAATAAAATTAGAAAAGGAATTTTCTTTCATCTTGGACCTTTTTACAAAGTTTAGAGATTCTGATCATGTGTACGTACAGTCTTCTGCCACATGTTCCCTCTATAATTTCTTCTTCACATCAGGCAAATATCTTACATTTTTGCCTGTGTTTCCATTTTCTGGAATTTCAGGTTAAAATACACATGTGTCCCCGTCTATTTCTTTAGAATAGCACTGTCGGCTAGAAATACAGTGAGAGTCATTTGTTATTTTAAATTTTATAGTAGTTACATTTCACCTAATATATCAAAATATTAGTTCAGTAGTCACATGAAACCTTAGTGATACATTTTATATTTTTTCTTCACACTCAATCCTCTAAATCTAGATTTTCATTGAAAATACTGGGTCTTTATTTAGATTTCATAAGCTTGCAGTTGAAAAAGTAGACTCACGTTTCCAGGTTGTTCCAAACATACATAAAAGTTCCCCTGTAACAGAAGCGATCCGGGTTTTAAAAACGTTTAAAATTAAAATGAAATAAACTTAAAAATTCACCTCCATTCTATATATATATATATATATATATATATTTCAAGTGCCATTTTAGTTTTGTGCATAGCTTGTCATCCTAGTTATTAGTAGCCTAGGGGATTGGAGGAGAACTGGCTTGAAAAAGATAGGACTCTTATTGGCCCTGTGATAACTGGCCATGTGACCTAGAGTATAGTACTGTTGGCCTGGAAGTCTTCATTTATAAATTAGTTATAGGGAATTGACCATATGTTCTTTGCTGAGGTCCCTTTGATGCATATAAAATATTATGAATCTTGGATGCAGGAAGCCTCAAAATGCCACACCAATTTGAATGTATTTCAGACCATTTCTGTAAAATAAATAACTGTTAAATGTTACAGTTCATGATACATAGAGGGTAGAAAAGGGAATAGTCATATCATGTATGACGGTCCATGGGATCTCTTGGCTCTCCTTTGGGGGATTAAATGTTCACATGCTGTAGAAATTATAGAATTAATTTATCTCTTTTCTCATGAAATTGCCTTTATTTGTTTCCTGTGGCTGATTACCAAATTCCCCTAGATTTAGTGGCTTAAAAGAACACAAATTTATCTTTATAGTTCCAGAGGTCAGAAGCCCAAATTTGATCTTAGGAGGCTCAAATGAAAGTGTCAACAGTACTGCCTTTTTTTGTGGAGGCTCTGCTCGAAATCTGTTGTCTTGCCTATTTGAGATTTGGGAGGCTGGTAGCATTCCCTGGCTGACGGCCCCTTTCCATCTTCAAAGCCAGCAAGGGCTAGTGGGGTCTTTCTTACATCCTGTCATTCAGACATGAGCTTTTCTGCCTCCCTCTTGCATTTGAAGGACCCCTGTGATTACATTGGGCCCAGCAGATAATCCTGTTTTAAGGTCAGCTGTTGAACAATCTTCATTTCACCTGCATCCTTAATCCCCTCCCCCCAACCTTGGCATGGTCACACCATAGTCCCAGGTTCTGGGGATTAGAACGTGACCATCTCAAGTTCTGGGGATTAGGACGTGACCATCTCCGGGGGGTGGGGGACCATATTTCTGCATAGCACATTGCCATTCTCTGATGTTTCATAGTTTTTGCTAGTGGTTTGGGAGCGAGTCAGTTTTGTTTCTCTTCTCCCTTTTCCTTCTCCAAGACAGGGAGCCGTCAGTCAACAGAAGGCAGGAATCGAGGAACTCAGGCTCAGTAGTGACCTCGGGTGACTGCTCTCCAGTGAAGCCCACCTTAATCTCCCACTGTTGGTTAAAGCTGATTAGGTGTGGAAGGTTCTCTTACCTAGGACCATGTTGTCATCCATGGAATGACAGAGAGGCCGTGTCCCTGTGAAGAAAATAGGGATGTATTACCTAAGTTTATTTTCCCTTCTTTACCTCCCAACAAAGGTACCATGAATGTTTGCCAGAGTTCCGTGTGCGTGTTTTTTTTTTTTTTTTCCCTCTCTACTGAGCAGGTGGTTGAAAGTTGTGGAATGTTGTTCTTCTGAATACAAAAAAATAATGTCCTTGAGAACATGCTCATTAAAATAGAAAAAAAAATTGGACTATGTTAATTTGCATTTTAGTCCACTCTTTTGGATAGATCTTTCTATCCGCCTCTCACTATAATTATTCTGGCGAAAATGCTACATGCATTTTCAGATTAATTATGCTGTTATCAAAGGCTCAGAGGAAAATCTGAATTCACCGTTAGCACTTGGAAAAAATGGACAAGAAGCTGATAGAAGAGATTTTTGAGTGTTTTTGAGTGTCCTAGTACTGGGTGGTTTTTGAGTGTCCTAGTACTGGGTGGCAAAACTAGCACTTATCTTCAGGTTGACAGCGTTATTTACCCTTTACCTTCTGGAACGTTGGTTAGTAGGGTGATAATCCCATTGGGACATCTCAGTGGTTAAGCCGCATTTCACATCTATTATATTTGTCTCCACCACCCGCTCAGAAATGTTGGTGCGTACATCCTCTGTGCCTTATTTTTTGGGAGGCAGGGGATTACTGTCCTTGGAGCTTCCATACTCTACCACCGCAGGAGTCACCGTTTGTGTCACTCTGTTGCCTCTGTGAATGGCGCCCCCTGGAGTTGTGCAGTGAAAGACTTTGGGGCCTTATGCGATGACCTTGACATTGCCCATGAGAGAGCCCATAGCCTGTTGGGGAACAGCTTTACACGGAGACTCTTAGTTCTCCCATTACGTGTATGTGGACACCTGTATGGGCGCCCAGAAGAGAGAGATGGTAACTTTTCCTAGAAAAGTTAGGATATCTGGAAAGGTTTTCCAGAGGAGGCCTGCCCCAGCTGAGTCTTGAAGAATAAAAACGAGGTGGTCCGACAAGAAAAAGCCAGACGGTTTCTGGACCAGGTCAGTAGGGTGCAGAAGCCTGTGGCATTTGCAAGACCTGTGAATATTTCAGTATGACTGCAGTGTGAGATTCATGTGGGAACATGATGAGGCAAAGCACTGAACCTTCCTGTGCCTTTAGTTAGTTCATCATTTAGTAAAACAAAGAAGACAGCATTAGCCACCTTTTGGGTTTGGGGCAGTTTTAAATGAAATACTGTAAGTAAAATGCTTATTATTAGGAAGGGACTGCCGTGGGAGAAACACTTAACGAATGTCAGCTCTTACGGATGAAGATGATCACCGTCCTATTGCATGAGGTTAAAAAAGTAGGCAAGGTCTGCAGCGCTCAGGAATTTCAACACTGTAGTTCTGGCGTGGGGAAATTATTGAAGGTTTAAAAAAAAAACATGATTCACAGCTTTGTAGATTCATAAACTCAGTGTCGTCATTCTGTAGGGCTAATTAGACGCTGGTGAATTGATTCATACGACTCAGAATCCTCAGACGTGCTCAAAAAGGCCACCTTTGCAGTGTTCGTGCGGAATGGAAAGCACTCGGTGTGCTGGGATAAGTATGTCGATGAAGTGGTGTATTTTCTCCCCATGAGTTGGTAAACTTGCTTGAGCTCCTGTGTTAACACCAAATGGTCTGTAAGTGAGGCTGAGGGTCAGAACAGAGGCACATGAATGCTCCAAGGGCGGGTTTCTGCAGATGAGGCCAGCCCCAGTGGATCTGCCTTGCTCACGAGCTATGGGTCCGTCAGACAGATGAGGATTCTCAGAGCATTCGGTTCAGGGTACCGTCTTCTCCCGGGATGCTGGAGGCAATGACTGGTACCTCTCCTTTTGTGCCTATCCCCCCCCCCCCCCCCCCCGCTTTTTTTGACACCCTCGTTCCCCTGCCTTTTTTTTTTTTTTTTTTCTTTTTTTAACCTTTGTCTCAGTTTACTTTTAGGAGATGTCCTGGTTTTCCAGTTTATCTTGAGTCTCTTAAAGGCTGGCTGCTCTTGGATGAGATTTGGGGATTTACTTAATCTCAACAATTAGTAGTCTCCATAGTGGTCGTCTTCTCACTTGAGGCAGGAGTCCAGTGGTGGGTTATTTCTGGAACTGTGTGCTCATTTGAACCCATGATTCATGGAGGGTGAATCCGCAGTGCTGTTCATGGCGCAGAGCGGCCTTTGCATTTCTTATTGTCATTGTTACCCCCCAATCCTCTGTCCTGGTTGTCTCTTCCGCTACATTGTGGGATCCACTAGATTTAGGGCCCTGAGATAGAATGCAGGAGTTGGTAGGATAACGGTGGTGTCTTCAAGTTGTAGTACTTGTATCATAATAAACCTTCTATTATCAAAGTACTGTTGTAGGACTTTGGAATTTTCGGATCTTTTACTGAATGCTTGAGGAATAGCAAAACACTTATTTTACTGGTTTTCCGTACTATCATTTAAAGCTATGTGCTACTTGATACATTCTACCAAGCCTTGATTACAAGGTCAGGCCGATTAAGCAATCCTTCTTCAACACAGAGAGCAATAATGTTAGGACAGAATGATTCTAGCTGCACCTGATGAAGTAAATCCCTTCTTGCCCCACCTTTATGATGAGATCCCTTCATCTTAAATACCCACGTATCCAGAAACAGGGACCTTATGTTTCCAACTGTAATTATGTTGATTTCCTTAAATGGTAGTCATTAAAAACATGGAAGCATTTTACACATGGGTGGGCATTTTTGAATAAAACCAGGGATTTTTAAAAAGTGGAGAAAGCCCGTGTAAATTCACTGCCTTATGGGAAATGTGTTCTGAATATTGTTCTTAAACACTGAAACAAAAATGCTTTGATGGAATGCTACAGTCGCTGCTCATTATCTTGAATTCACTTGCAGGTCATTTGTTTTTAACTGTTAAAAAAAAAAAAATGAATGTTCTTGCTCCAAAGGAAATTTTTGCTCCAAAGGAAATCAGTCACAATTGTTCATAATGGGTGCTTATTTAAAACTGAAAGCTCTGAAAAAAATAAAAATGGAAGCTCTGAGAAAGACTGCACTCGACATTTTTAATGTTTCAGACATTACAGATGTTGACATTTTGATGAAACAGAACTTTCCTTCAAGTAGTATTTTAGTGGTCTGTTCCGTGGAGCTGTTAGGGATGAAAACCATATTATAATGAAATATTTATTAAAATGCTTATACTGTACTGAGAAGTTGGGTGTGGCCTGTGCTACACTGAATTCTGTGCTCTAGCAAGACATGATATAATAATGTTCTGGTACATTTTTATGTTAATATGACATGGAGAAAATGGGGGTTCTCCCTTACTTGGAATAAACCGAAAGCAAAATTCCAGCAGTGGTACCAGAGCTATTTCTATAAATGCAAGGCATGTTTTTCTTCTTATTTTTTTAATTCTCCAGTAAAGTAGTACCTATGATTTTAAGAAATGAATATAATTAACTATGACTGTTTTGTTCATAGATAGGTACGAGATCATGTAAAGTGATTTCTTAAGTTACTGCGAAGGGCCAAGAAAGCACATGAAAGAAAATGTCCAATGGGTTAATTTTTTTAAATGAAAAAAAAAAATAGTGCTATATTTTGTTACCTAAGTCTGAGTTTGAGAAGAACGTTAATACCAAGGTTAGAGTGGATTTGGGGAGAGCAAGCACTCAGACTGCGTTGGGAATGTTGATTGATGTCCCTTTCTTCAAGGGCGTTGTGTTGGTTAGAAGCCTTGAAGTACGTATCTTCCCATCCAGCTTTTCCACCTCTGGGCATTTAGCCTAAGGAAATAATTGAACAATGGGGCAGGAAAAAAAAATATATATGCACTGCTATTCATTGTAGCATTGTTTATAAAAGCAAAAATTGCAAACTTCTCCAGTTTCTATCAGTAGATGATGAAATTATGGTTCTTTTATCCATGGATTTTCTTAGAGTTCTATGGAATGATGCTGTGCAGGAAAAGACAGCATAGGATGATAAGTAAGTTACCAACTAGGGTGTATAATATGGTCTCACTGTGGTTAAAGAAGAAAAGTGTTCATTAGACTTGGTGGGTGCATCAGACAAAATTAACCAAAGCTATTGCTGGATAATGGATTGCAGGAAATCATGACTCTGTTCTTGGTGCATTTTTTTTTCTTTGCTTATTTCTATGTAAGAAATAGACTTTTTTTTTTTTTTTACAAGTAAGGCATTGTTTTAAAATATATCTTTGACTAGCACTTCTGTATGTATAATTGGATATACATATAAAGACCTGGATGGTTCAGTCAGTTAATCGTTTGCCACCAGCTGCAGTCATTATCCTGGGGTCCTGGGATCCAGCCCCACGTTCGGCTCGCTGCTCAGCGGGGAGTCTGCTTCTTCCCTTCCCTTCCCTCTGCCCCCTCCCCTGCCCCTGTCTCTTGCTTGTGCGTGCTCTCTCTCTCTCTCTCAAGTAAATAAAATCTAAAATAATAATAATAATAATAATAATAAATAGAATAAAAATACAAAATACAAAAATTTAACCTATCTACCTATCCCCTATTGTCAGAAATTTAAGTAGGGAAGTCAGGGTATAGTGATGCTTTGTAGCCATTGAGGTAATCTGTACTTACTGATACAGAAAAGATATTCGCATCATACACCAAAGAAAAAGCAGGCTGATAGGCATTGTGGGTAGGTGGGAAGGTAGGTGTGTAGACAGATAAAAGTCTGGAGTGTTTTACATGAGAGTCTCATTAGTGATTATTTCTGGGTGATGGGATTATGGGTGACTTTCACCTTTTTCTGATCTTAATGTTTTCAATTTTGTACAATGAACAAATACTTCTTTAATTACTAGAGAAAGTAAAAATCCAGAAAATTGGAGACAGACAAGGAGAAATTATCAAAAAATACAGTGAGGTCCTATGTCAAATTTGATGGAGATACATGAAGTGGGTGGTATTTCTAGGAAAATTTGCTTTATCAAAGTGGCTCCCAGCAGAGAGATCCTAAGTCAATAACCTTGTCAGAAATGAAAAAGTCATCAAAAAGTGCTCTTTGAATTCAGAGCGCAAGCCCCAGACGGCCTCAGTGAATTCTTCGCACATTCAAGGCTATTATTCACGAGGGTGAAATTACAACTTACTCAAAGGGCCTTTAACTGGGACATTTGGTATAAACCAGAACTGTCTGATGTGGACCTGGAAAGATGTTCACATTACAATTTCAGTGTTTTCTAGCATACCACAAAAGTCAAACTTCCGAGGTGAAGACACAAAAATGACCTTTATACCAGGACTTCATGAAGGTAGTGTGTGTGCCTGTGAGCACTCATATACATCAGTCTTGCTTATGAATGTTGATGCAAAACCCTCCAATAAAATACCACCAAACAGAATTTGGCAGTGCATTAAATACCATGAGCCGGTGGGGTACATCCCAGGAATGTGACCTCAACTCCATATTAGATCGAAAAAGGAGAATCTTTGTGTTCGTCTTAATCAGTGCCAAAAATGCTTTGCTAGAATTCAACATCTGGTGATAAATGGATTGTGGCAGTGGCTACGTGACTGTACGTATTTGTCAAAACCCCTTGAACTGTATTCTTTCAAAGGGTGAATTTTATTTCACGTCAGTTTTGCCAAACTTTTTAGAAGATTAAATAAAATCAGTCTGTGGTAACAACAACAACAAAAGGAATACATATTCCTGATTAAAAAGAAAAAAATTGGGGCACCTGGGTGGCTCAGTGGGTTAAGCCTCTGCCTTCGGCTCAGGTCATGATCTCAGGGTCGTGGGATCGAGCCCCACATTGGGGCTCTCTGCTTGGCAGGGAGCCTGTTTGCCCCTCTCACTCTACCTGCCTCTCTGCCTACTTGTGATCTCTCTCTCTGTCAAATAAATAAATAAAATCTTAAAAAAAAATTAACTTGGCATAATTAGAATAAGTAGAATTCGTTCCTTTTATTGCTTTATTTCAAATCCACAGTCCTGTGCCAAACCGGCGCCATACTTTGTGAAACCCAAGAAGCATTCCCATTTAAATCAAATGCGTGGTAAGAATGCTCACTTTCGCTGAAATTATAAATCTGACTAGAAAGTACCAGCCAGAAGATAAGAAAAAAAGTAGATCCATAAACACTGGAGTGGAAGTTTGAAGCCTGTTATTTGGCAGTATTTGAAGTGCATACCTGGGGAGGAGAAAATCACCAGAATGGTGATGAACAACAGGAGAAGTCAGTAGGCTGTGTGGCCAGTTCTGACTGGTGCTGGCGGGGACAGCGATGGGGGAAAAAAAGACGCATACATCACCATCTAGGACAGGTGTCACGGTATCGCCAACCATCATTCTTGGGCAGTTCCTCACACCTGGCCCCTGCCAAGTGTTCTTCCACCTGGAAGACATGAATTTTGTCCTCTCCTAGAGAGCATGTGGCCAGAGATGGGTTGAGTATTTTTTTTTTAAAATGATAAAGGATATATGAGAAGAGAAGAATGACATTCATGGGTCATAATGGCCAAGCCTGTGCCTGGCTTTATACCTTTTGATCGGTATTAGTGTTAGCTTTTAGGTTTTTTTTAATCAATGTTAAGCAAAAATGTTCTCTTTAATTTTTTAAAAAATTGCACATCTATCCAGTGTGAGAGTGTACATTTTTAGAAATCTGGATTTTCGACCTCTTGAATAATGAGAGGCTCCAGCACTGAATGCCACCCTTCTCTCCAGGAGCAGCACTGGCTGGAGCTGTGCATGGCTGCTTGTCCAGTTTAGATGCCCAAGGGCTCTCCAGTCTGCTAAGTGCAATGCTGTTTATCTTGGTGATACCTCTCCATCTGTCTGCCCTTAGAAGCATTCAGTTAGGTCTCCCGGTGTTGCTCATAAACTCAAGAGAGGTAACAGGGCCAACTAGGTTCTTAGTGGTGAAGCAGTGTCCATAGGAGTCGACTGGTCACTGTGTTAGGAAACATGATGGAAGAAGCAATTGAACAACTTGTAAAATATTTGTTTCATTAAATACACAGCTTGTTCATACCCAAGAATACATCCCTGATTCCGCCATCATAGTTTTAACATTGAAAAATTGTTATTTTTTTTTTAAATACCAGCTGGAGGGTTCATATTGGTGGGGAACTGGCCACGGGCCACCTCTTCCGCAACATTCTGCCTTCTGGGTTCTGGAATATGTGCAGAATCCCTTTGGGGCCAGGGTGACCTTTCTCTTCTTTGACACATCATTAAGGTGCATTGAGCCTTTAGATTTCATACATCCCTAAAGCAAATTAGGGAAAATGGACCAGGCTTTCACCACCATTTACGTACGCTGTGGGGCTTTTTCCAGCTTATATTCTGTGTCTGGTGGCCAGATAAGTTAAGTATTCTCAAAGCAACACCATTAATTGCCTTTTACCTCCATTTTTTTCTGAAGTAAAGTGGAAGTTTTTGTGTTGTCAGTCATGGAGCCAGTGAAAAGTGTGGCTCTCTGAAACCGTAGCTCTTCTTTGTGAAGAAGGATATAATTTCCCCAGATCTGACTGATCTGAAGCTAAAGGTTATTTAATAGACTTTAAATAAATACTTATAACCTATTCTTGACACCCTCAGTTCCATCTCCTCATCCACTTGAGGGCTTTTCCTCTCAGTTTTTTTTTTTTAATACCATCTACATTTTTCTTAACCATCTTAACCATTTCTTAACCATTCTTAGCTCCTCTTTTCTCTGGAGAGGAAAAAAAAAAAGTTTCAGAAAGTCCCGTATCTTAAGAACCTTCCCGTGACACGTCGTTGGTGACATTTTATTGCTTGTTTTCCTCTCAGTCTACACGAAAGCACCAGGCACCCAGTCAGAACTTGAAAAACGTTCTCTCAATCTGAATCAGCCAAGTTTTCCAAAGCTTAGTCTGTTTGGTTGCCCCACACACACACACCCCCAGTTTGTTACCATCTCCCCTGGGGCCCAGCTCTTCCCATCTGCTTTTTTTCTGTATGCCCTCTCTCTCTCTCTCTACCTGCGTCCTCTCTCCAGGGTCACCAGGTGTTTCCCAGACATGAGAAACTCCCCCACAATCCTTAAATTCTTGAGCATTTCTGCCACATGTGACAGGTGTCAGATGTCCCATGGGTACCAAGCAGCACTCGTGGGATGTGAGTAGAACTCTTTATTTTTGCCTCTCAGTGCAAATTTATTCAATGGAGAAAGGTCTGCTCTTCTGAGTGTAAAACTCAGGAACCTCTCAGCTCACTCTTAGGCAGTAAAATGTCCTCCTGTCACTTTAAGTCACTGTCTTCAGCTGGCATGTCAGATGTTGGGTGCCTTGCCAGTTCAGGTCAGCTGCCCTCCTCCCTGGGTGAGGGTCTGCTGCCTGCGGTTTGAGCTGGGCTCCTGAAGAGGGTGCGGTTCTCTCTTCCCCTGCCTTTGGCCATCTCACTGAGGTTCTGAGCTCTCTGGGTCAAAACTGGGAGAGGAAGGAATCCAGGTAATAGAAAAACAAAAATTCTCAAAGCTCTTCCTAATCCATGGGTCCTATTTTAAGATGGCTTCTCATGCTCCAAGTTAAGCAAGTTAAACCAGACTCTCTTCATAGACCGTCTGTTCTTCTTCTCAGCTGAAAGCAATCTCCTCATCTTCAAAACTACTCATATTTGAGTACGTACTTCTGAGCAGGACAGATGCTCTCCTACTTCTCTCCCAGTAGTTTCCAACCTCTGGAGCGCCTTGGATTCACTTGGCGGGGGGTAATTTTCTTTTTTTTAATGAAAATTACCCTACCCTGCTCCAGGCCCTATTGAAATGGATTTTCTGGACTGGGACTCTGTTGCGTTTGTTTTCAAAATTCCACAGACGATTCTGATGCTCCCTGAAGGCTGAGAATGGAAGATCTTGCCTATATGATAGTTAATAATTTGCAGCTTCCCTCCTTCCTGGACTCTCACCTCCCCTGGGGTCTTGTTCATCTCTGTCATACTCTCTACGGAACCTTCATCATACCAGACTCCGAGGAAGTATTTTGTGGCACAAAGAAATGTGAAATCTCGGGGTTCTGGCCGAGAAGCTTCGTTAGCAATGTTGGTTCCGTCTTCAGATCGAACCGCAGACAGTTCTAGCGCTCAGTCAATACTGGGTGAGTTGCTGGCTGCGTGGTTGGTACCCAAGAAAGAGAAGTGAGACCACAGTCTAGTTAAGATGTTCTGGTTATGGTTCCAGGACCTCTTTTGAGAAGTCTCATTCGTGTCTGGCTCTGATCTAAGAGCTCCGTGCATGCGATCTGGACATTCCCAAGAATCAGTTGACAGAGCAACTCTGATTCTCACTTTTTCAGTAAGAAAGCAGAAGCTCAAGGGGGGTAAGTAACTTGATCCCGAAGGTCACACATTTGTAAGTTACAGTCACGATGTAAATGCAGGTTTTCTGATTTCAGAGCCCCCATTCTTCAGAACTGCATTATAGCACTTTTGGCTCAAAGGGAGTAAAGCTTTAGAGAAATCTGGGGAGATATTAGGGTTAGCTGCCTCTGTCCTCTCTTCAGTGTGCCTTTCTCTCTGTAGTCTGCTTGTCTGTCCTGTGGCCCTGCTGGGAACATCAGTGGCAGAATTTGAGCAAGAAGAAGGGGGGCTGTAAGTACCTTGACAAGATAGTTTCAGAAAATCCACTCCGGCGATGTTGATGCAAACTGAGTAAGATTGGAGCCATCCTAACTGACCAAGACTCACTGGTGTTAAGATGGTAGTCCTGGAGCGGGGGATGGGACCCTGTGCTTTAGTAACAAGGGCGGGATAGAAAGGCACCAGATGTTAAAGAAGTACCGGGATGAGAGAGACAGGAAGGAGAGGAGAGGTCTAGATGATGTTGAGATTTGACTTGGTTGTTTGGGGAGGTGGTTGTGTCGTTCATTCTCAGGACTAGGGGATCTGGGGCAGGGAAAAGTGAGTTTGTTCACCGACAAGTCTGAAGGTCCTATGGAACCTCAAGTGGCAATGCCTCGTAGATGGCTGCAGATTCCAGGCTCAAGATGGGTCAGCTGTGTCTAGGAATAGAAATATGAGTGATGTCAGCACATCAGGTGTAGTTAAAACCAGGGAAGTGGATGCCGTTGCTGAGAAAGTGAAAGGGGAACCTATGGAGCAAATATCACAAAGCAGTCTATACAGATTTTTTTAAAAGATTTTATTTATTTATTTGACAAATCACAAGTAGGCAGAGAGGCAGGCAGAGAGAGAGGGAGAGGCAGGCTCCCCGCTGAGCAGAGAGCCTGATGTGGGGCTCGATCCCAGGACCCTGGGATCATGATCTGAGCCGAAGGCAGAGGCTTTAACCTATTGAGCCACCCAGGCGCCCCAGTCTGTACAGATTTAATAAAGCATCCTTCCTCTGTCCCAGTGCCTTTTTGAACTCAAAGAAATCATTGGTTCTCCCTGAACCTTAGTGGACTGGCCGGTCAAGTTTAGTGTGTGTCATTCCCCACCCCCCAAAGATATATTTAGTTACTTGAGAGAGACAGAAGGTGCGGAGGGGCAGGGAGAGAGACAGAATCTCAGGCAGACTCCACACTCAGTGCAGAGCATGACGTGGGGCTTGATCTCACAATCCTGAGATCAAGAGTTGAGCCAAAATTAAGGCTAGACCCACCCAGATGCCTCTAATGTGGGTCATTGCTAAAGCTTTCTTCTGATCATTCTGTGATTATAACCCTTTGCATTGGGTGTCATGACTCTCTTGGGACAAAAGGGCATTGATTATCTGCCTGATTTCGTAACCTCACTGGTATCTGTAAGCTCATGTAGTTATATGGAACCCTCATCTGACCTTCAGATAAACAGAATTATTACCCTGTACATGTCCGGTCCACTGAATTGGAAGATACCCTGGAGCACCATGAATGTGGCAGGTGTGAGGAATCCAAGTGTATTTCTTGAGGAGCAATAGGTGAGATGATGAAGAGCTCACCTCTGGGCTCCAGTTCCTCTACCACTTACCTAGTTATGTCACTGCAGGCAACTTCTCTAAAACCTCTGTAAAATGAAGATCATGAGCTAGACTTGGTGCAGGGACTGAACAAGTTTATACACGCACAGTACTTACAAGTTTTGTAAGGACCTGGCACACGTGTCTTAACATAAGTCTCTATTATCTGATGACGGGAATAATGAAAACATTGGTGGAAAGCATCTTAATTGTAAAGGCAGAAGAAGTCTGTCTTAGGCTTTTGGTTTTCAAGAGGAGAGGGTAAAAGAAAAATCTGTACCATTTCCTAATGAGTAGGAACTTTCTGAAGGCTAAATTCCATGGGTGGTAAAAATAGACTTCGTACTAACAAATGGAACTTTTCTTACATTTGGATTAGAAATTAGCCAGTGTGGTGCATAAACAATGAATTCTGTTACACTGAAAAGAAATAAATAATAAAAAAAAGAAAAGAAAAGAAATTAGCCAGTGTAATCCGGGAGGAATTAAAGCACCCCCATTCTTAGTACATGTTCTTTTTCGTTGCATTTGCTTGTCCTATTTAGCTTGAGGGACAGTGGGTAAAAAGAGGAGAACAAATCATGAACTGCCCTGACTAGTATTAAACCTTGCTGTCTTCAAGTGTCAGAGAGGGTAAGGAACTCTTGGCTGTGCAGTGGCCACCCTCTGAAGCGCCCCCCCCCCCCAAAAAGTCCCTTAAGCATGTTTCTTACCAGTCTTTAGGTCCAGCTTCCAACTTGCGTGGAACATTTGTCCTGTTCCTCAAAACATTCCTCTGGGTGTCAGCTACCTGGAGGAAAAAACACATCTTAAGGAATGGGGACCATTGAAGCTTCTTGAATGTTTCTCCAGTCCATTCCCTTTTACTCTGCTTGTTTTGTCTGAAAGAGGCTGTGTTCCACTTGTCAGGCATAGCCCAATATGTGTCCCTGGGCAGTTTATTAGATACCAGGGAAGGGCAGTAGCATGGCAGCAGTAATTCAAAACAGGGTTTAAAATGAATAAATAAGAATAAGCCTCTGGGATTAGTTCCCATTGAAAAGTTCAGCACGACCAGGGAGGGTAGCTCCTGTCTTTGGGGATTAACAAATGGCTTGCTGTTGGGAATAGCATTCACTGATCCAGCCACATTTTTACTTACCGATGGCCTTTCTACCCCTGTGCGGTCCATCTCTTCTCAGATTTCAGTAAAATTCTTAGAAAGGAAGTCTGTTCTTGTTTTTCTTTGTCAGGAACTGTGACCCGCATATGAACCTTTCATTCATACTTTTTTAAACCCCAGAACATGTATGTCTCTAAAGAGTACTATGGTCTCAGGGAAGAAGATGGAAGAGAGAATTTTCTTTCACAGAATCAAACTAAAAGCAAGAAAACAAGGATGCCCTCTGGTGAGAGGAGTGGAAAAGTGGGGAAGATCATTTTCTGATCATGGCACTGAGGATTTTTTTTTTTTTTAAAGAGAGAGTGCAAACGGGAGAGGGAGAAGCAGGCTCCCCACTGAGCAGGGAGCCCAATGTGGGACTTGATCCCAGGACTCTGGGATCGTGACTTGAGCCAAAAGCAGATGCCTAACTGACTGAACCACCTAGGCATTCCAGCACGGAGGATCTTAATACAGAGAAACCTGTTTGTACAGGGCCTTCTAATGTTTATAAGGCTTAATATGACATCAGGCCATTTGATCCTCATAAAGAGGTTGTGTCCCCTCTTCATAAATGAGATAAGCCCAGAGAGGTTGACGGGTTTGTCCAAGGTCCAAGGTCACAGTGCAAGAAGTATGATAGTCTGACTCGAGTTCGATTCCTCTTTTTTCTTTTTCTTTTCTTTTCTTTTCTTTTCTTTTCTTTTCTTTTCCTTCCTTCCTTCCCTTCTTTCTTTCTCTTCTTTCTTTCTTTCTTTCTTTCTTTCTTTCTTTCTTTCTTTCTTTCTTTCTTTCTTTCTTTCTTTCTTTCTTTCTTTATTTCTTTCCTTTCGCTATGGTCCTGCTGTGTACTCATTTCTTGAGCCCTAATAGAGGCTTCTGAGACATCCAACTAGAAGGCCCGCATATCAGTCCAACTAGATTTGTAGCCTTCACATGTTTTAAAGTTAACTTTATCCATTATCCATAAAGCCATGAGTTAGTTTTTCCTTCTTGCCAGGTGGATCAGTCCTGCTAGGGAAAGATGGCAAGCCGGCAGAGAGAAGCAGGTAGCCACAGAACGGGATATCAGTGATTACCTTGGTCTGTGGCCTACGAGAAGTTCAATGCCAAAGTGAAGGCACCACAAAGTGAATGCTGCCTCAGATATATAAAACCAGTGAGGAACGAATGATATCAACTCATTTTTCTCTGCTATGGAAAGACTTCATGCAGTAAAGAATGGGGGCCGGGTGGCTCTTTTTAGTATGTTCCCCGATACTCTCCTTTGAGAAAATTGAACAGAGTAACTACAACTCACATTTACATGTTGACTTGAACTTTGCTGAGGGCCTAGGCTGTGAACTTCTGTTGGGGCTTTGAGGCGCCTTTTTACCATGTGGCCCATCTCCATATGGTGGGCGTGGCTCCGTGCAAGTGGGCTGATAGCCTTCAGCGGTCATGAGAAATGAACAGTGAGAGGGGTCACGAGTTCCAGAGTAAACTTCTCCTCTGATTTTCTAATCCTTGCTGTTGCTTTAAAGTTCTAAGAGTTAGAAGAAGGATCCTTGAGGGTAAATAACCTCAGAGAGGATCTATAATGTAGCGGGCTCACAGTAGTTGGAGAGTGAATGGTTGGTAAGTTTCTGATATCATCTTGTTTTTCTTTGATCAGGATAATTAAATTAGTTCCTTATGGCCAAAATCGTGTCCTTAGGCATAGTTCTCATTCTTTCTGTACCTGGTAACAGCCCCCGCTGAGTTCCTTGACTCCATTTACTTTTTTTTTTTTATTTTTTATTTTTTTATTTTATTTTTTTTTAATTTTATTTTTTATAAACATATAATATATTTTTATCCCCAGGGGTACAGGTCTGTGAATCTCCAGGTTGACTCCATTTACTTTAACTGTTCGATTTCATGCATGATGCTAGGAGAACATTGTGGAGCCAACACTGACTGAACACATACAAAGTTGAGAAAATCAAAGGTTATGAAATGGGCTTCCTTTCCTCCTTCATGCCTTCTTAGAAATAACGAACGTTGAGGATGCTTTGGGAACAGGATCAAGGAGAGCTGGTGGTTCTGTTGGTGACCTGTAACCAGCCTCAGACAAGTATCTGGAGATTATGTGAGGTGGCTGGAGTCTGTTGGTATTTTCGGCCCGAGTGAAATGTCACTTGAGGAGTGTGTGTGTGTGTGTGTGTACACGTACTTCTGTGTCCATTCTCTGGGCTGGCAAGGCCAACAAGCTGTTCTTCCACTCATACTGTCGTGTGTCAGAGAGATTTGGAAGATGAGCATTCCAGTTTAGGCTCATGATTCGTGTTTGAACAAAACAACTTCCTTTCAGTTGAACTATTCTTACTCTCTTCTGTCTTCCATTTATATTTCAAGTTCCTGTTCTCTTTTTCTGTATCAATAACATTTTGAAGTCTAATTCCTTTTATAATGCGGTGTGTAATTTTCAAGTATTTAGTTTAACGAATTTTCACACGTGTGTTTTCCCGTGTAACCAGCCCCCAGATCAGGACATGGAACATTTCCTGTGCCCTCCCAGTCAGTTGTCCCAACGGTAACAATTATTTTGGCTTCTACCACCCTAGAGTGATTTAGGCTGTTCTTGAACTTCATGAAAATGGAGTCACAGATTATCTAACTCTTGTGTTTGATTTCTTTCTTGCAACATTATTCTGTAACTCATTCATGTTGTTAAATAAAAATTCCATAGTATTATTTACTGTTTATGGACATGTGGGTTGTTCCCAATTAGGGGCTAGTACAAATAATAATGCAAGGAGCATTCTTGGACATGTCTTTAAGGACACAGAAGCAGGTGTTTATCTTGGGTCTATACCCAGGAGTGGAATTGCTGAACCAGAGAGCATACATATATTTTCTTCTGGTAGGTACCGCCAGACATTTTTCCTAAGCAGTTGAACTAGTCGATGCTAAGTTCCCATACTATGAAAGTCCAGTTTTCTTCTGCCATATTTTTATTTTAGATCGGTGATGCTGGTTACGGTGGGATGTTGAACTATTTGTCAGTCCATTAAGAGTGTATATACACACATGTTTGTATTTCACATTCATATGGGTGGATTCAGAGGTGGGTGTTTGCCTTGCCATATGCTTGGGAGGTTTTTGTTTTTGTTTTTGTTTTTGTTTTTGTTTTTGACAGGCAGAGATCACAAGTAGGCAGAGAGGCAGGTATAGAGAGAGGAAGGGAAGCAGGCTCCCTTCCCGATGTGGGGCTCGATCCCAGGACCCTGGGATCATGACCTGAGCCGAAGGCAGAGGCTTTAACCCACTGAGCCACCCAGGCGCCCCTGTTTGGGACTTTAATAGTGAAAAACTGCCCCTAGGAATTAAAAGGGAACCATCTGTTAGCTTAATAAAATGTAATATTAATCACAATAAAGCTTAACTATTGAATAGAAATCTGCTTTTATGACTCAGGAGTGAGCACGAATATCAACTGTCTAAGTGTGGTATTTAATTCCTGCCCAGAGTGAAACCAGAAGGATGAATTGACTCAGGGACAATCTCCTGAATCCTGCCTCTGGCATTATTCATTTGCAACAGGCTGAATTGCGATTTATGGCTGCTGTTTTCTCTCATTTATCCTTTATTCCTTTGAGAGGAAGCAGTAACTAAATACATTAAACACTGCTTAGAATCCTCAGCACTGAGCATTTTAATTCTATCAGGAGTGTATCCACATATGATTGAAAAGGAGTGGAAACTTAGGGCTTTGGTTTCCTCGTTGACATAACGGTTAGGTCAGGTGATCGACAAGTGTGGTCTGGAGGGCACTTTAATAATAATCTTGATAAAAGACAAGGAATCGTCAAAGTGAAAAGTATGTAGAATCAGTGTAGAAAAGCTTGTTGAGCTGGATTTTCCAATAACAGAGTTTTCTTCTGTCTGGACGAAGCTGTGCTAGTCCGTTCAGTCGTCAATCACTCATTTGCACGGTGGTACAGTTGCTTACTGAGTCCTGTGGCCTGGGCCCTGGTCTGGATGCTAGGCACACAGCAGGAAACAAAGCAAAGGCCTCGTTCTTACGGAGCTGACCTTCTTGAGGATAAGAGGCAAGAAAACGATACATACGTATGGGTCATTTGGCGCTCTAGAGGAAAATAAAGATGGTGTAAGGGGCATGGGAATGAGTGTCGGCTTGGTGTCGGGAACTACTGCTGCTTTTTATAAGGGAAGGTTGGGGAAAACCTCTCAGTTGGTGACATTTGCGTAGAGACCTGATGGGATGGAGCACGTGGACGTCCACCGGAAGAAGAGAAAGCCAGGTGGAGGGGGGAGCATGCCCCATGGGCCGAAGGGCAGGAAGGGGCCTCTTCCCAGTCGGAGGGAAGGCAGAGAGGGGGGCAGTATTTGGAGGTGGGGTCAGAGGGACAGCAGGGACCCAGATCAGATAGGGCTGTACAGACCGTGGCAATGACATTGACTTTCTGAGTGGGAATCCACTGAGAGGTTCTATTCAAATCTTTCCTTCCAGGAATACCTTGAAGACTGGTTGGAGAACTGACCTATAGAGAGAGGCAGAAACAAGGAAATGAGTGAAGATCGCTCATAGGTGTGTTCAGGCGAGAGCCCAAGGGTGCAGATGTTTAATTTTGTGGACTTACCACTATCTCTGTGTTTTATTAGTAAAGATAATAGTTGTATTCTCCAGACATGGATGAACAGTGTTGGCACATTTGAGCCACATTAGTAATAATTCAATAATATGCAAATCAGCAATATGCTGTGACTATTAAAATTTCTGAATTTAATGCTTTTTTCTGTTTCTCTAATATTTCCTTCTGAAAGCTCTTTTCTGTCTCCTCTTTTTATTTAATTAACATTCTTTGAGCCACTCCTATTTGAACTTGTCATTTGTGACGCCACTCTCTCCATCCTCTGGAAACACAGGGAGTCAGGTACTGTCGATAGCTTCCCGTCTCTCAAATCCGTCTCCTTTTTCTGCCATTCCCAACTTGAGCTTAGACCTTGCTTTCGTCTCCCAGTTAGCCATAGTTTCTCCTTCTCCAATCTGTGGGAAAGGCAGCAAAAATAATGCAGGTTTTGAAGTGGGACCTTGATTCAGATCAGTTCAGCTCTTTGTTCTTCCACATCGTTGTAGGGCCTTTTGCAAAATGTTAAGGGAGAGGTTGAGAGAGTCTTAAGCACACAGGGCTCAGTCTCACAACTCAGATCATGACCTGGGCCAAAACCAAGAGTTGGATGCTTTACCAACTGTGCCACCAAGGCGCCCCTCACCTTTTGCAATTTTTGAACCTCCGTTGTCCCTCTGCAGAATGAGCATAACTAATTTATAGGATTGTAGTGTGGACTAAGTGGGACAATGGAGTATTTAAAGTACCTGGAAGGTCATAGGTGTTGATTATTTCCGCTTCCGTTCTCCCACCTCACTCCATCCTTGAGCTGCCTGGCAGGTCCTAAAGTGTAGTTCTCCTGGTGTCATTCATCTTGGCAGAAACCTTCCACTGTTTCCTGTTGCCTCACATGTTAAGTACAGGCCCTTTTGCCTGGTGTTCAGAGCCCAGATTTTCTCACTCCAACTTCCATTTCCAAGTTTTTCCCCATTACTCCTCTTCTCCGAGTACATCATGTATCAGCAAATATGCTATTGTATTATCATGCCACCACTTCTGTATGAAAATCTTGTCGCTCTGTAAAAATTCTGTGCCTCGAATCATGTCTCAAGTTCTGTTGCCTTCAAAAGCTAACACTCTGGGGGCACCTGGGTGGCTCAGTTGTTAAGCGTCTGCCTTCGGCTTGGGTCATGATCCCAGGATTCTGGGATCGAGCCCCGCATCAGGCTCCCGGCGTGGTGGGAAGCCTGCTTCTCCCTCTCTCACTCCCCCTGCTTGTGTTCCCTCTCTCGCTGTGTCTCTCTGTCAAATAAATAAAAACAATAATTAAAAAAAAAAAAAAAAAAAAAAAGCTAACACTCTGGACGTGGCTTCTCCCAGTTCTAAAACATCATTGCACTTGGAAGAAGCAATATGGTGCCCAGGTTCTGGACCCAGAAAGCCCAGATTCAGCTCTTTACTCTTATCCTGGTAACATTGCTTCATTTCTGCATCTCCATTTCCCCTGCGTAATGAGGACAATACCTCCCTGATAGGGTTGTTGTGAGGACTTAAGTAAGGTACTACATGTGAAACACTTTGGATAGTGTCTGACATTTGGAAAGCTTAAATCAGTTTCTGTATAATTATAGGCATGAAAAATCAACATTATAGCATTAGGACCTGTATTTTACAGGGAATTCAAATGAAAAGCTACTTGGAGGTACAATGGAAAAAGAGGCATAGACTGGGAACCAAGAGACCTGAATTCTAATACAGGTCCCCACTACTGAACAAAGTGTGTGACAGTATGTCACTTAGCCTCTCTGGACCTTACATTCTTCAGCTGCGAAAAGAGAAGGACGAACAAAAATCACGCTTTCTTTCAGTTCAAACAGCCACCTGGATATCTCATAGCCACCTACAACTCAACATTGCCCAACAGAACTCTTTAATTTCCACTTTTTGAAACCCACTCCTCCCCCTCTCTCTGTAAATGATAATACCATCTACGAGTGTTAGGAAACCTAGGGGTTGCCTTTGAATTGTCTGTTCCTTTCAACATCTGAATGGAATCCATCTGCATATCCTCTTGGTTCTACTTCCAGAACATCTGATTCCACTACTTCTCCCTGTCACTGCTGCTACAGCCCTCGCCCAGTCATCTGCCTCTACTGTAGCCGTGGGTTCCAGATCCAACCCTTTGCTTCCACTCTTGCCGGCTTTCAGCCTAATTCCCACCAAGCCAAAGCGATATTTAAAACCTAAACCAGATAATATCACTTTTCTGCTTTAAACTCCCTAGTGGCTTTAAACTCCCTAGTGGCTTTTCACTTAAGCTGAGATCCAAACTCTTCTATGTCCTCACACCACTCTCCCCCTTATGCTTCAGCTGCCCTTTTTTCTTCTCATGCCAACTCACCAACCTCATGTCTGCCTAGGGCTTTCTTAGCAGGTGCTATTTTCTGTGCTGAGAATAGTCATCCCCCAGATGTCAACATGACTTGCTTCTTGTGGTTAGATCTCAGCTCTGATGCCCCCTCCCTTGTATCAGTAGTGCTCTATCACACCATCCTATTTTTTCCTAAGGTTTGCCACTATGTGAAAATAGCTTATTTATCTATCTCGTTCCCTTCAGTAGAAATTAAATGCTCTCATATTAGGGCCTCTTTCGTAGCAGTGCTTAGTACATAAGGGGAAAAAAAAAAACAAACCTTGACAATACATGAATAAACAGAAACCCATTTTAATGAGATATCAAAGTTTATATTAATTACATGAGCTAAATATTGTCTTTATTTTTAAAGTGTGAAGCCCTGTTTGTTTCCCTCCCTTTATACCGAGTGAAGATTATTGAGCACATATGCTTGTCCTAGAAATATGAATCTAAATAAAATAATAGTAATAACCGTGACAGGGTGGTTTTCCCCCTGATCTAAATCGTTCTCAAATTTACCGTTGTCTCCTCTCCCACACTAACCCCTCAGTGCAAATTACCATCTCCTCTGGCCTAGAAGACTGCCTCCCCTCTGGTCTTTTCCCTGTAGGTTCTAATCTCCCAACCATCTTTTCTCCAGACGGCAGCCGGCAGGCTTTGCGGTCGCTGCTAGACTCATGCTTGAAAACCTTCCGAGTTTTCATTGTTCTCAGGATAAAGGCCAGAACTGCCCGGGACCTCACGTCAGGGCAGCCCTCACTCCGCACTGCAGGCCACACTCCCTCCCTCACCCCCGGTTCCCGCCTGCCACCACAGTGGTGGCCCTAGCTTCCCGCTTCCTGGACGGTTCACTATCCTGCACCCATTTTGTCTCCTCCTGATCGCAGCAGATGGTCCCTTCCTCGGGGAAGCCCTCCCTGGTTAGGCCAAGCTCTCCTCCCCTTCATACAGCCCCGTATCACCGTGGGCCTCTCAGGGTCTCCTTTTACAAATGCATACTCCGGGACATGGTAACCTTATTAACATGCGTAGCCGCGAGCTCGTAGCTCGATAACTAATTGCGGAAGAAGTGGACTGAGTAGCTGCCCAACCACTCCTTGCCCCTCCCCCTAGGGCTGCAGGGCGACTATTACGCATTAAGCGGGCGCCGCGTTGAGGGAGATCTCACGGCGCCTGCGCGAAGGGGCACGCATGCGCAAAAAGACGAGCCCGCTGACAGATTCGCGGCGGCGGTGGCGGTGGCCCTGGCCCTGGACTGCGGGGAATGGGAGTCCTAGGTCTCTGAGCGCCGCCCCCGCCTCCCTGCCCCCGACATGGCTCAGGAGAAGATGGAGCTAGACCTGGAGTTGCCTCCTGGTACTGGCGGGAGCCCGGCGGAGGGCGGCGGCAGTGGCGCCGGCGGGGGCCTCAGGAGGTCTAACAGCGCCCCCCTGATCCACGGCCTCAGTGACACTTCGCCGGTGTTCCAGGCCGAGGCGCCGAGCGCCAGGCGGAACAGCACAACGTTCCAGAACCGCCACGGCCTGCTACTGCCGGCCTCCCCCGTCCGCATGCACAGCAGCCGCTTGCACCAGATCAAACAGGAGGAGGGCATGGACTTGATCAACCGAGAGACCGTCCACGAGCGCGAGGTGCAGAACGCAATGCAGATAAGCCACTCCTGGGAGGAAAGTTTCAGCCTGAGTGACAACGACGTGGAGAAGTCCGCCTCCCCGAAGCGCATCGATTTCATTCCGGTGTCACCAGCACCGTCGCCCACCCGGGGGATTGGGAAGCAGTGTTTTTCACCCTCCTTGCAAAGTTTTGTGAGTAGCAACGGATTGCCTCCGAGCCCCATTCCCAGCCCAACGACTCGATTTACTACCCGGAGAAGCCAGAGTCCCATCAATTGCATTAGACCAAGTGTTCTTGGACCATTGAAAAGAAAATGTGAAATGGAAACTGAGTATCAGCCAAAGAGATTTTTCCAGGGCATCACCAACATGCTTTCTTCTGACGTTGCACAGCTGTCAGATCCTGGCGTGTGTGTATCGTCGGATACCCTCGACGGAAACAGCAGCAGTGCGGGATCTTCGTGTAACTCACCAGCGAAAGTCAGCACTACCACCGACTCTCCTGTGTCGCCTGCCCAAGCGGCCTCTCCATTTATTCCAGTAGATGAACTTTCATCTAAGTGATTCACCCACCCATCCTGAGACTCGGTTTTTTTGTTTGTTTGTTTTCTGTTTTGTTTTTGTTTTGCAACGGAGAGAAAAAAATCAAGTCGGAGCAAGCACTGAACTTTGTCGATTAATTTGAGGCTATTTCCTATTTGACTCTCTTCCTTTTTTTGGAATTTCCTGAAATGTTGTTACTCTATAGAACTTTCATGTCAGGTTCCTGCAGATGCCCTTGAATTCAGTGTAGTAATATTTTCAGACGTTTTCCAATAAGTGTGTTGAAGCATACGTCTTTATGCTGCTAATATGTTTAAATACATATGTTATCCCTTGATTTTTTAAAATAATTGAGAGCTCTATTTATTTATGGGATTATTAAGTTCTGATGCAAATATAAATGTTGAATTAATCAGCATAGTAAACTGATGTTTTAAAATTCCATATTTCATGCCCACACTAATTTTTAATGTTATTTTTCAGTGATTGCTAATTTCTATTTGACGAAGAACTTAGCTATTTACAGCAATTTTTAAAAAATATGTTAGTTATAACATATTGATCTAGTGGTTGTCTATTTTATCCAGGAATCCTTGGATATTTAATTTTCTGGGTACACAAGTGGCTGGGAGGGGGAATGATAAAAGAACAAAATATGAAAGTTTGCAACAAATCTTTTTAAATTAACTATATAAAGTAAACACTGAAACGCATTTTCTAATGAAATTTTAATATTAATTCTAATAAGTTGTGCAAATAGAACTACAGGAAAGTTTAAGAAAAAAAATTTTTTAAACCAGAAAGTGCATTCTCTTGGGTATAATCCTGAAGGAAAATGGGACAGTGCCTTGCAGTCTTAGCCCATTCTACATAGGCTGAGACCAGGTTCTTTGTACCACTGCAAACTTAAAAGTTTCTCAGATAGAAAATGTGGGAAGCCCTGTTGAACTTCATCAGAGCACCCAGGCAGATAAGTCTCTCAATCATTGATATGCTTTAAAATATCCAGTTGTGCCTCAGTGAAAAATCCTTGCCAACAAGGAGCCAAAGCAGCTTTTGGCTGCTTTTCTGCTCTGCCCATCTGTCACCTTCCTGGTTATCCCTGGCTCAGGAAGGAAGCAGCTGTTTCCTTGCCAACAGGTCCTTCCTCTCCACCTCCCATCAAACTAGGGCACCATCGGTTAGACAGAGGTACAGCGTGACTTGGATTTCTGACAGTGTGCAACAACAGAACTGTGGAATTGTTGCGGGAACCTGTGTAGTTAAAGCCAGAGCTGGAGTTGACTGCTTTGGGGATTGCTAATTGATTAAGGGTCAGTGACTTGCAAGAGAAAATCAGTGGAGAGTCACATAGGTAGATCATTATTTAACTTAGATTTTATTAAAGGTAGAATTGTAAAATGTTCCTTTCTTTGCCTTTTACAACTAAGACAAAATACAGAAATATTTAATATCAAATGTTTTTATATCATGCTTCCTATATCTTCCTTTACTAGATAGATAGAATGGCAGACAAAAGGGGAAGGGGAAGAAATAAAATAAAGAGAGACCAAGATAAAAAGCTCCAGCTTTCTAAGTTACTGCTTATAGAGATTTTAACAATTATGTGGAATTTTTACAACTATGAGAATAAATGGAACTGGTCAGCTTTTGAAAGTTGCCTTAAGAATTCAATGAAATTATGTCGAGGGTAAGATTGTGTCCGTAGGCTGAAAATTCTCTGTTCTGGGTAGTGGTTCATGTACTCCAGTCCTGACCTTGTTCCTCCAGTTCAAACCTGTATAGCCAGCTTCCTGGTGGGTACCTTGACCTGCTTCCAGAGGCACGTTAACCTCAGCATCTCCAAAACAAAATTCAGTATCATTGAACCTGTTCTTGAATTCCCTAAATTGATGTCCTCACTAGCTGATTTTCTAAACTAGAAACCATGGGAAGTGTCTTTGACTTTTCCCTTTACCCTATCACATCCAGTGTAATCGCTAAGTCCTGTCTCCTGAAGTGAATCTGGGACGTCTCCCCTTCTCTGTTCTTTGCCTCTGATTAAACTTGGGTTCCAGCCGAAGTGATCTCGTCCATTTTCCCACCTCCCTCTGGCCCAGTCTTCACTCTGCCTCTAAAGTGATCTTCCTGAAATAGACACTTGATTGAAAACTTTATGTGCTTCCCCATTTCCCACAGCGTAGGGAATGCTTTCTGTAACCTGGCGTATAATAAGGTCCTTCATTCACTGGGCGTACTGTAAAACAACTTTACAACTCTGCTCATCCTATCTGAGCACACATCCTTCCTTCTTACCCTGCAAACTCCTTGATCTTCTTTAAATACACCGTGTACGTTCATGTGTTTGTGCCTTTGGATGGATTGTTCTCTCCCCCCTGAAAATGCCATTCCTGTCCTTTTCAGCCAGGCAAATGCTTTGTTTCTTTTTTATTGCATGTTAATTTAACTATGAAAGAATGTATACCTGCTGATTATAAAAGTATTTAAACAATGCAGATATCTATATAGTAAAAACTGAAGTCTGCCTTTTACTATGTAAAATTCATCTGCCCTTCCCATTGGTAATTTTTGTTAATTCAGTATATATTGTACAAGTTATTTTGCTCCTCATTTTCGTGTATATATGTATATAAATTCGGGAAACCAACATGTCCTTGACATCTCTCTTCCTTTTCTTTCCCCGTAACTTCCCTAAGTTTTAGTGGTTTTCTCTTCCGGAATCTACCCTACCCCCCTTTTCATCTCTGTGGCCACCCTGCCTGCAGGCTACCATTCATTTCCCTCAGAGACTTCCAAAGTAGCCTAATTCCCACTCATCCCTTTCACGCGTCCCTCTCACACGCTCTGGTCAGGTGTCCATTCATTCTCCATACAACAACTAAAGTAATCCTTTTAAAATTACATGTCTGATCCTTCCATCGTCCAGCTTAAGGCTTCTCCTTTGCTTCCTGTTATGTTTATGGTATACCAAAATGTACTAATTCTGGCCCAGGGGGCCTGGGGGGATCTGACATTTGCCCCTCCCTCCCCCTTGCTTTCTTACTGAATACATCATCTTCTCTCCCATTTTAGGTCCTGTGGCCAGATCCTTTTCTCTGAAGGTATAGGGAAGCCTTTATTTCTGTAAGCTTATTTTTCTGTATGGGTGGTAAATTTTAAATCAGATGAGGCTCTCAGAGTTTATATAGACCATTTACATTGTATTATTGTTTGTAACTTTAGTCATGACTTTTAAGGGCTTAACTTAATGTGAGACCTAGCCTTCAAAAAACAGTTATAAGGTCTTAGTACTGCTAAGCTATGAACTTGGTGCTGGAAGTCCCCAAGCACATCAGCATTTAGCTAAAGTACAGCCTGTCATGTATAACAAATCGCTGTGGTCTATTTTCCTTTATTGTGTTCGTTAAAAACACGATGAAAATGGAAAAAAAAGATGGTCACCGAATCTATGGGTGCTGGATGTCAGAACCTTTGAGCATACTTAAAAGATTGATTGTAACCAAGAATAATCTGTATTGAGATGCCTTCCAGTGACTCAGATTTATCATGTTAGGTCAGCTGGTTACACACCTACACCGAGAGACGGACCACTCTTAGATATTTGGCAGTAAGATGGAGAAAGTGTCAAGGTTTCTGAGGGAATCAAGACTAAGAAAAAAATTTTTTTCTTAAGACTGTGTATATAGAGCGTGAGAAAAAGTCTGAAGATCCAAGAGAGAGGTGGGAGATGGGAATAACTTCCAAAACAACAAACCAAGGAAGGTGTTGTAACCTGCATTTCCTGGGTAGCATCTGCAAATAGAAGAAAGGGTCAGCCTGAGAAAGGAGGTTTAGAGGCATTTTTTTTCCCCCTCTCTGAAAGCAGAAAGGAGAGGGGAAGAGGCTTGAACAAAGATACCAGTACATGTTGAAATGATTTGCTTTTGTAGGAGCTTGTGGGTGTGGAGGAAGGTATAAGAAAAGAGGAAAGGATTTGTATCTGATTGCTTCTATTTTCTAATTACCCAGTAGTCTAGGGTATTTGAGGGTGGGTGGGAGTAGATTTAGAAGCTTTAGCAAAAGAAAGATTTAATGTTGCCTTTTGAAAATCTGTAAAGCAGTGACTCAGGGTTGAGAGGAAGCTTGACTAGGCCCCGTTTGCGGGGTTGGATGGCAGATGCAGAAGAAGTAGATGGGATTGACCTAGGTTTAAGAATTGGTTGAGTAGATCTAGGTTGAGTCCAGTGTGTGAAGCAATTAAAGATTCTGTTGAAAGTGTAGCTGAGTTACTGGCCAAGGCCTTGAGGGTGTTAAGAGAAGTCAGCAGTGGGTGATGGACCAGACCCCTTTTCTCAAGGCCTTACGATCAGCCGTGACAAAGTATACAGAGAACTGGATCTCATGCAGAACTCCTGCTTCAGTTTTGCCCATCTTTTTCGTGGCTTGTTTCGTTTCATTAGAGAATCAATCTTTTTTTTTTTTTTTTAGATTTTATTTATTTATTTGACAGACAGAGATCACAAGTAGGCAGAGAGACCGGCAGAGAGAGAGGAGGAAGCAGGCTTCCTGCTGAGCAGAGAGCCCAATGAATCCGGGGCTCAATCCCAGGACCCTGGGATCATGATCTGAGCTGAAGGCAGAGGCTTTAACCCACGGAGCCACCCAGGCGCCCCTAGAGAATCAATCTTAAATCAGCAAGCCATGAGTCCCACTTAACGTGATAGAAAAAATTAAATCAGATTGCTCACTGTAGCCAAGACAATTCTTTATGCCTTCCTTAACTTGCCATCCAAGTAAAACTTTTTCTTAAAAGTTGAAATGACCTTTCTGTAAAAAGAAATTGCATATAAGGTACTTGCTATTGTCAGGCACTCTTCTAGGTACTAAACAAATTTATTTCATTTACTTTTTACCACTGCCATCGGAGATAAATGCCATTTTTCTCATTTTGCAAATGAGACAGACACAGAGAGGGGCTAAATAAATAACTTGCTCAGGTTTCTGAAGTCGGGTAGGCAGCGGATCGTGGTGGTTAGGAACACGGGCTTCGGAGCCGAGCGGTGGAGAGGATGACGTGGTCAGTATATGTAAAGTCCAGCAGTGCTGGGCAGTTTCCATAGAAGGGTCAGCCGTCCTTGTCACCGTGGCTGTTGTCCTGATAGTCATCTAGCAGGGACTGGCTAAGGAAGCTTCTGATCACCCTTGGCAGGCCAAAGCTCCTGCATTTACACTCAGTGACAGTACGCTGTCCACCCTTCAGGGCAGCCTGTCCTTTTATGAGGTCAGTGTTTTCCATGTTGAAGAGTCTTTCTTGCAGACGACACGTTCCTTTGTAACTTTCACAACTGAGGTCAAAGCTGTCTCTCTGGAAGATGCAGAACAAATCTTATCGCTCTCAGGTGATAGTTCTTCCTTCACATATCGGATCCTCTGTAATTACCTTCTCTTGCTTCTGGATTTGAGAAATCTGGAGCAGTTTCTCAGTGTGTTCCCCCTGTGAAATCGGGCTGCCATCCTTTACAGCCAAGATTTTCCCAAGATTGTGATCCCCTCAAGACTGTTTGCCTGCCCCAGTGAGAAAGCCAAAAATGGCCTGATAACATGAGCCATCACCAGTGACAATAATTAACAATAATTAGCACTAATATTTATTAAACACTAAATTGAGCATCTAGATACTATTTCCAGTGCTTTGTATGAATGAGTTCATGTAATTCTCGTGACAGTCCTGTGGGGTAGGTGCTGTGATTATTTCCATTTAACATGAGAAGACCAAGTGCGTTTTCTCAAGTCTCCATTACTTTTTGTTTCCTTTTGGATTTAGATCTTTTTGTGTTTTTTTTCTTTTTCTTTTTCTCATTTGAGATAAAGTCTCTTTTCCAGCTGGTTCTTGCTGCCACTTACATGTTGAATCAAATGATATATTTATTTAGAACGGTGGTTTTAGACATTATTTTCATATTAGAGGAAGCTCTCGGGAGGATTTTCTTTAGTAATAGGTAAAATTAAATTGGTATAGAAAGAAATTATGGTTTACATATTTTCAAACTGACTTGCTATTTGAAATAAGAAATCTAAAACCACAAATTTTAGATTCTTTTCTTTGAAAAAAAACCACATATATATGCCTTGTTATATTTGAGTTATACAGTGTCCTTGGTTGTCTTGAGATTGTCCATTCCTAGGGAAACACAGGCAAGATCATTTTGACCCTTCCCCCAACACACAAAAAAAGCCCTGTAAGTTTAAAATGTATCATTTTTCTTTTCCTTTTTTTTTAAATTGAAGTGTAAGTAACATACAGCGTTGTAGCAGTTTCAGGAGTACAGTATAATGATTCACCAAGTCTGTGCATTACTCAGTGCTCATCAAATAAGTGTACTCATTAATCCCCATCACCCTGTTCACCCCTCCCCCCTCTGTATGTAAGAGCCTGTTACTTTGTTTGTTTCTTTGTGTGTTTTGTTCCTTAAATTCTACATACGGGTGGAACCCTGCGGTATTTTTCTCTTCCTGGCTTGTTTCACTTAGTGTTACACCCCTACGTTCATCCATGTCATTGCAGATGCAAGATCTCATTCCTTTCTGCGGCTGTACGTACCACAGCTTTCTTATCCGTTCTTCTACTGGTGGACACTTGGATTGTTTCCATTTATCTTGGTTTCTGTAAACAGTGCTGGAATAAACGTAGGGGTACATATATCCTTTCCAGTTAGTGTTTTCGTTTTCTTTGGGTCAACACCCAGTGGTGGAATTCCTGGATTATAATTCTAATTTTAAGTTTGAGGAACCTCCATACTGTTTTCCACAGTGACTGCACCAGTTTGCGTTCCCACCAGCTGTGCACGAGGGTTCCTCTTTCTCCACCTCCTGGCCGACACTATTATCTTGTCTTTTTGATTCTAGCCGTTCTGACAGCTGTAAAGTGATACCTTGTCGTGGTTCTGTTTTCCAGTTTCCTGATGATGAGTGATGTTGAACATCTTTTCATTTGCCGGTTGGCCGTTTGTCTGCTTCGGAGAAATGTCTGTTCAGGACCTCTGGCCATTTGTATTTATTTTTAAAAAATTTTTTTTAAGATTTTATTTCTTTCTTTGACAGAGATCACAAGTAGGCAGAGAGGCAGGCAGAGAGAGAGGGGAAACAGGCTCCCCACTGAGCAGAGAGCCCAGTGTGGGGCTCAATCCCAGGACCCTGGGATCATGACCTGAGCCGAAGGCAGAGGCTTAACCCACTGAGCCACCCAGGCGCCCCATGTTCAGGTCCTCTGCCCATTTTTAAATCAGATTATATGTTATTTGGGTGTTGAATTGTTTATATTTTGATATATAATATATATATTAATAAATGTATAAAATATAATTATATATAATTTAATATAATTATAATTTATAATATAACCCATATAATATATGTTTATATATAAACATATATAAATATATATTTATACATATATTATACATATATAAAAATATAAACATATAATTATATATTAAATTATATATAAATTATATATAATTATATGTAATTAAATTATAATTATAATAGTATATTTATATATTATATATGAATTATTTATTTTATATATTTTTCATATTAACCCCTTATCAGCTATATCATTTGCAAACCAAAAAAGACACCATGGGCAGTAAGCTCTTCGACATCAACCGTAGAAACATTTTTCTCTAAAATTTGTCTCCTTAGGCAAGGGAAACAAAAGCAAAAATAAACTCTCAGGACTATATCAAATAAAAAGCTTTTGTACCTCCAAAGGAAGCCGTCAACAAAATGACAACCTACCGAATGGGGAAAAATGTATCTTTTTTTAGAGGCAAAAGATCAGCAGGATTTAAACAAGGATCCCAAAACGTTTTATTGCCTAATAACAACCTTGCCTTCTTTTTCTACAAGAACTCTCCCCAGAGGGCAGAGATTTAAATGCAGAACAATTGAGCAATCTCTGAGAAACTTTATTATTTTTTTACCTTTACCTCTTAGAAAAATCACTTCACTGTTGAATGAAAGGACCCAAAAAGGAGAACTTCCCTTTGAGTACATTTTCGAATTTGTGCTTAGACTTCAGGTTTCACAGTGTCATGTTCCTCCATTAGACATTTTGAAACAAAGCATCAAAAGGCACAATTTGTTCCAAAGGGTTAGTTATCATTTTAGAAGTTCAACAGTAACTGAAAAATTACTTCAAAGGGTACTTGTAGCTCTATAGCTTGTGGAAATAATTTTATAACGTGGTGAGTTTAAACAGATAACATCAAGTACTCAAGTTTTATGCATGTATGACACACACGTGCCTGTGTTCACGCACGCAGACACACACACGCCCGACCTACTTTATGAACCTTGATCTGTGTGCTTGGAGCCATATTTAGCTTTCTTCCCATTTCAGCTTTCCTCTCGTTTTCCCCCTCCTAATTCCAAGTGCTACCCTAAAACAGAAATGGGTATAGTTCTAGGATCCCACGGTGCCTGAAATCTGTTTCTCTTTTTTGAACTTCTGGAGTAAGTATTTAGGGAGACATGAAATTCACTCATTGACAGACTCTTGGCCAGTAGGGCTGAAACTGGAAAACAGAGAACCTATTGCTCTTACTGTCCTACAAAAGCTTCGTTTTGTATCGACGCCAGAGGTGGCTCTGGTTCTTTTCCAGTCACCTACAATGGGTCTTCAAGCCAAACTAACATCTAGGGCTTGGCTAGCAAGGCATGTTGTGAAAGAGGACAATTGAGAAAGATCTTTTGTGCCCTTGAAAAGCAGAGTGGTTGGTTGAGGTGACCATGCCTGTGATTCAGGGAATCCCTCCCCCTTGCTTGAAGGAGAAAGATCAGTTTTACTGTTGGAGTAGCCGGGGGATTACTGGAGCTCTAGAGTGCCAAGTAGCCATTGATGTTGGGATCTTCTGAAAAGAAAACTCTGAGATGTTCCAAAGGGCACGGCAGTGGGCAGGTGATGGGGGGACTGGGTATTTCTTTCAGCATGGGAGCCCTCTCTTGGGCCCTTGTGAGCTCCTTGTGGACTCAAGAGTGACAATGATGTTGGTTTTCTTTGTGGACCTTTTTTACTCTCTGTGTTCCACTTCTTTTGGGATTTGGGAGTTGAATCGGGATGTGCTTACGGCATCTTTCTTTCAATGTCCTCTTCTTAAGAGTCTTCTGAAAACACAGTAAAAGATAATGATGATGATGATCCTTGTCACATTACCTTGGGTCAAAAGTTAACAATTCTTGGAGCTCTTTATCATACAGTTTATACTAGGTTTCCAACTCTGAATCAAAATTCCATACCTGTCTGTACAGTTTTTCTCAGGGCCCCATCTTACCACGCTGCTTCCTACCAGATATTTCTAAAATACAAACCTGAAATGCGACATGAATAACTACCCTTCCACTTCAGGGTTAAATCGGATGACGCAGCATGAGTGAGAGAGGACCTCCCCGCCTTCGCGTGTCCCCTGAGTCCCAAGACCCTAGCTACACTGAACCGCCTGGGGTTCCCCAGGACTGCCTGCTCCCATCTGCTGTCTGTGTTGTGGTCAGCTGTGTCCTCTGCTGAAAATGGCTCTTCCCTCCTCCTCCTCCACCAACCTTCTTTCATTAACTCCTTCAAAACTTAGTCCAAGGGGCGCCTGGGTGGCTCAGTGGGTTAAAGCCTCTGCCTTTGGCTCAGGTCATGATCTCAGAGTCCTGGGATCCAGCCCCGCATCAGGCTCTCTGCTTAGCAGGGATCCTGCTTCCACCTCTCTCTCTCTCTCTCTCTCTCTGCCTGCCTCTCTGCATACTTGTGATCTCTGTCTGTCAAATAAATAAATTTAAAAATCTTAAAAAAAAAAAAAACTTAGTCCAAGAGCTACTAACATGTTCTGGAAAGCCTTTCCTGATGGCTCCTGCCTCTCCGGCCCTGGTCCGTTGATGGCTTTCTTCAGTCAAGTCTGTTAACAGGCCACCTTGTATTTGTATGGTTTCTTGTCTCTTTGCCATATGCATAAGCCAAGCCTCGGCCTTTCACTTCAGTCCCTGCTACCTGTGCGGGGGCACATTATAATTGCTGGAGCTTACCGTGCATGATGATTCATAGATGGATAAATGGAGGAACAATTGGCTCGGGATATTTTTAAGAGGAAGGAATCCAGTCCCGTGGCTGAGCTCCTTATAGTTTGCTGAGAGACTAGAAATTCACTTTTTGAGCAGTTTTGACTTGAGCATCTACTATGTGCTTCATACTGGCTCGTCTCTTAGGGTACAACAGTGGATAAAACAAAGACTCACGCCCTTGTAGAGCACACGTTCTGCATACATTCTAACAGGGTACAGGGAATGGTGACCATAGACATAGGAAATAATTACACAACACAGAGAGTGAGAAGCAGGAAGGAGCTCAGAGGTGGCTGGAGCAGAATTACTGAAGGGAAAGACCTCAGAGTTGCTGAGAGAAGTGGGCAGGAGGAGGAGGGGTTGCTCATGTGCCATGGAAGGACGTTGGCTTTGATTATGAGAGATGGAGAGCCGTTGCAGGACTTTGAGGATAGAAGTGGCCTGATGGTCATAAGTTTTAGAAGGAGCACTCTTGGGGCGCCTGGGTGTCTCTGTTGGGTGAGCGTCTGCCTTCGGCTTAGGTCATGATCCAAGGGTCCTGGGATTGGGTCCCGCATTGGCCTCCCTGCTCAGCGGGGAGCAAATAAATGAACAACGTCATGAATGGATGGATGGGTGGGTGGATGGAAGGAACACTCTTGCAATGTCGACAGTAGACTTTGAAGGGCAGGTATAGAAGCAAGGGGACCCGTCAGGAGGCTTTCCAGCAATCCAGGTAAGAGATGGTGGTGGTGGTTTGGTTGCAGGTGGTGGTAGTAGAGGTGGGGAGATGTGGTTAAATTCTATATTTTGAAGGTAGAGCCAACAGTTTGAAGAGGGCCCTGAGAGAGAGAAAAGGATAATTCTAAGGTTTTGGGGCCCAAGCAACTGGCCCAGTGGAGCTGCCACCACCTGAGATGTGGAAATCTAGGGGTACAGTCAGATTTTTTTTATTTTTTATTTTTATTTTATTTTATTTTATTTTTGGCCGAGGTTGTAGAGGTGGTGGGCATCCGTGCCTCTGTTTTGGATGTTAGTTAAATGATCCTAATTAGATATTCAAGTGCAGATGTCAGGGGAGCAGTTAGATTTGGGAGTCTGGAGTTCGGGAAAGGGGCTGGGCTGGAAAATACACACTTGGGGAGTCATCTGTCAATGACTGTGGATGGTATGTAAAATCAAGAGAACACTCGAAATCACTAGGAGTCATGGGAACGTGCACCAAGAACAGGAGAGAGTAGGAAGTGAACGTCACATTAAGAGTTCAGGGAGAGGACCCCAAGAAGGAGCAAACAGGGAGGTAGGAAAAGAGAGTGTGTCCCAGACACTGTGTGAAAGGAGATGGAGTGATCGGGTGTGTCCATTGTGGCGGATCTGACAAGGAAGAAGGGGACTGATCACTGAGCGCCAGTGTAGTAACGTGTAAGTGACAGGCCACCTTGGTGAGAGTCCTTGCTCTGGAGGGGTGGGCTGGAAACCCAGTCGGAGTAGCAGGAGCGGAATTGGAGTCCGCCACATGGCTGAAGAAAGACCATGGGTTCTTTCAGTTCCTTGAGGATAAAGCAGAGCCAAGGTCATCCTCCCTCCCTTTCTTATTGGTAAATTGTTCTTAAGCACTTCCAAGAACTGTCTCTTTCCGTATATATGATTACGGTCTGGGGAAAAAAACAAGGCGAGTAAAATGTTCTTTTCTTTTTCTTTTTTTTTTTAATTTGCATTATTTTGAGGGGGAAAAGTCTATAAATAAATGTTTCTCCTCCAAACATGAGTAAATACTAAAAGCTTACTGATTCACTTCTTCATGAATTTGTCTGATTCATTTTATTCCCTTGTCATCTATTTCTGATGGCTTTTTTCCACTTATAAATTGAAATTTAGTTCCACACCCGTGACACAATTACTTCTGTACGTTTGGCCCAGTTTCTTAACCCAGAGACATTTTCCTCTTCAGTGAGTGCTGTGGATTTTATTTTTTTAAGTAGTTCATTGTCCTCCTAGATTTTATTTAGGGACCAATTATTTTTTCATATTCCTTTTCGAAATTATTGCCGAACGGTGGGAGAGGAGAGTGCCAGTAACAATAGGGAAGAAAGAATGCCGCCTTCACGTTGAATTGCTCAGATTTCATTCTAATTATAAAATATTGTCAAGTTCCTGCCTGTGGGTTGGGCAGCCTGTCCCAGTCCTTTCCAGATGAGGACGCAGCGACGTCCAAGCCAGATTTGTACCCAGGAGAGAACCTTGCCTGCTCTGGGATCTGCTCTCTCCTGATACTGCATTTTTGTCTTTCAAGACTTGGATCCCATCCTGCTCATTCCATGGAACCTCCTCTGCTGCTCCTGGCTCTAGGTAGTGTGGGTTTCCTCTGAATCACTGTACTGCCTACTGCCTATAGCTCTTACTTTGTGGTTGGCGGTGTATGTTTGGGGGCGGGGAATGTCGGGGGTGTCGTAACCCTAATGGTTAAAAAGCCCAGCCTCCCGCAGACTGGTAGAACTGCATTCCAGATCTAGCTTTTGCACTTCCCAGCTTTGTGATTTTAGGCCAATTAGTTAATCTTGGTGTGTATTGATCTTTTCACCTGTTAAATGGGCATAGCTCCTACCTGGAAAGGAGTAAGGATTAGAGGGCACAAGGCGCGTCAATGTATTTGCCAGGAAACTGGTAACTTGAGTCATTAGAAATCTGAAGAATGTATGTGATCTATGAAATTATCGCCTGTCTTTATGGCACATTTCCTGGACGAGAGGCACACAGGCTTACATAGCCTTCCTAATAACAATTCTTAGCTATCGAAAACTCCGTGTTTATTACTGATGATAGCTGGTGTTTGGGAAACGGGGGGGGGGTGCTCATGGAAATTGATATGCATGTCATCATGTATTTCATTGTTGCACATCAGTGAGTGCTTTAGGCTTTAGAAAACCTTCTAGACTCAAACTCTTACAGTGCACTAAGGAAGTGATGTTACAGATTTCATGGTGTATGAAGTCAGTAGGTTTTCCTTTTAGTTTTCCTCGTGAGGCTCATGAAAATTGCAGAGTTTCTCCCTCTTCTTGACGTTTCACAACCCAGAATACAGAAATCTGCTTTAACTTTCACACCGTCTATCAAAATCCATATAATTAGGAGAGGAGCTTAGAGGACTTTTAAGTAAGCTTTCTGAAGCCATGTATTTTAATAATGTGAAGAAAGATGAAAGGAAATCGCCAAATAGACTAAAATGCATACACATGATGCACACACACTTTGTAGTGATAAAGCAAGATAGGTTCATTTTAGAAACTTTAGAAAACCCCAACAAGCAAAAAAAAAAAAAAAAAAAGGTACACCAAGGAGCAATGGCTTATACTCCCATATATTGTTCCAGGCTTTTTCTGTGATTGAATATGCGTATGTAATTTTCACCTGAAAATGGCATCATACTGTGTAGTCCGTTCTGTCACTGCTGTTTCTTGTGTAATATACAGTGAATGCTTTAAATATACTTCTGCATCATTTTACCCTCTGTGGCTGGACCATGTTATAGTTAACCAACTATTTTTGGCTCTTTAGAATGTTTCCAGATTTTTCTCAATTACAGTGTGTTGATGTATGTCTGAACAGCTTTTGAAATTTAAAGACCTCAGAGTTTGCTTGGACTTGCCAGTATAAAAGAGCCGGCATGTTCATTTCCATGAAATTTTGTTCACTTTTAAAACATTCTTTTCCAAGTCAGTTTCAAGTGATTTAGTTAATGGTCACATTTGGAGTGCCTGTGGTGTGACTGGGGAAAAAATACATGTAGTTCTCTGAAAATAATGTATATTTCAGATTTTTGTTTTCTGTGAATCTGTAACAGCCTTTTCCTCATTTGATCCAAACTAGAGAGTTACGACAATGCCATCAAAATGTTGCTCTGAGGTTTTTATCTCCTAAACTAGAGTGATCTGCAATTCAGGGTAGTAAGGTCACCAGTAGATGGGTTGTTACTCTGTCATTTCGATGGAAGAAAGGCTGAAATGGGAGGGACAGAGGGTGGATGAAGAAGGAGGCCAGAGTTAGATAGGTATCTGCCCCCACAGACCCAAGGTCACCACTGTTTCCATATTTCATAGCTCTGGCAACTTGAGATCCCGATCTTCTGTTACTCACGATAATCGTACCTCCAGCTCCCCCATTGAAACGTCTCTGAAATCTTGACATTACAACTAGCAGAGTTCTGTTTCATGCACCTGGAGATAACAAAAATCCTTTATGATGTCATATTTGTCAGTATTAGGGTTATAAAATATGGTCGCCAAACTGGTATGTCTTAGGAAAGGACTAATAGAGATGACTTGGGCGTTCATTTTGCAATGAATCACGATTACCTACAATGTAGCTGACGCTGTGCTGGGGGCTGGTGTTACAGAGAGAGGTGAGCCCTTGTGCTGTTCTTGGTAGGATCTGCACGGGAACAAATAAAAACCCGATGGTGCTTTGTAGTGCTTTGTTACGATGTATAATAGACATATTTCCAGGATGGTACAGGAATCCAGAAGGGAATAACAAAGCTGTTTCTAAAGGAAGCAACTCTTCAGCGGGTGGATAAGTGAACAGGCGTAACAGGAGACAAGGGGAATGTGTGCAAAGGGTCGTGCAACTGCAGAAGATGGTGTAGATTCTAGGAATTTCCAGCAAATAAGAATTGCAGTCCTCATTTAAAACGATTAATTCTTGAGTGAAGTTTTTACATTTTCTTTACTAATTTAATGTTTTCTTATTTCTCTGTATCTGTTTTTTCTTAAACTGATTGTTAATTTTTCTGTTTTGCAAAATTATTAAATCATTTATTCCTAAAAAAGTTAATGAAATAGACATGGCTTAACCATGTGTTCTCCCATCTCAGTGACGTACTTTTTTTTCTACCTTGGATGGAATAGCTTAGATTTATGGCTGCGGATTCACAAAGAGATAGAAAGATAGACTAGACAAAGAATATGCAGTTTAAATTACTTGCTAAGTTTTTTTGTGCTCCTTGAAATATTCCAAAATATGATCAAGATCACTGTGCACATCTGTTGGTCTCAGTGTTGGAAAAGCCTTTGGGCTGCATATTATGAGATTTGAAAAAAAGTGCATTCTTAGTGGAAATGAACAAGAGGTTTAGACCAAATAGATATGTTGTAAGAAAGCCATTATGGTCTTATTTAAATATTTTCCACATTAAAGCAGGCTTGGAGTACTGCTATCTTACTGCCATAATTTTTTTAATGAATGAGTTTACATCCATGATAAATTTTGTTTAATTCTCCTTAGAGTTCCCCATAAAGGATCTTTTGGAGTCCAGATTTGAATTAAACTTCCTCCAAGTGTAGTGAGTCCTTTATTAATTTTGAGCTTGTTTTATAAGCAAGTATTTTTTTTTTAAGTTCAAGAAGCCTAAGTAACAAAAGTCTGGAGAGTGGTTAAGTGTGGTGAATTTCTAATATAGTTGTAATATTGTTCACTGGGTGAGTATCTCTTGCACACCTGCTAAGAGCCAGACCTTGAACTTTCATTAATAGTTTTATCTCTAGGTTCTAATAGATACAGCAACTCCCTGGCTTCATGGAGTTTATATTATTGGGAGGAAAAATAGACACCCCACTCCCCAGAGAGAGAAACATGCAGATAATGAAATCATTGCCAAGTACAGTAAAGGTTGGGAAGAAACTGCACTGGTGGCTGAGAATTTCAGTGGTGTAGAGAAGCACCTGCTTGGGATAGGGGAAGGGGAAGGACAGCATGAGGCGACATTACAAGGCAAGGTAAGGCAGCAGCTCTTACAAGGTCTTACAGGCCAATCTTACAGGCTTACAGGCTTACAGGAGTTTGAATTTTCTTCCAAATGCAATGAGAAAAGCATTAAAGGATTTTATACAAGAGACTGATCTGAATGGATTTTCTTGTATGATCCTTCTTGCCTTGCAGAGAAGGGAGGCAGGGAGACCAGAAGGAGGCTGTTGTATGAGTCTAGGTGAAAGTGCTGGTGTCAGGGCTGATGGACAGCAGTGGGGCTGGAGAGGAGAGGTGGTTCTTCTTTTTTTTTTTAATATTTTATTTATTTATTTGACACACACAGAGAGAGAGAGAGAGAGAGAGAGAGATCACAAGTAGTCAGAGAGGCAGGCAGAGAAAGACGGGAAGCAGGCTTCCCGCAGAGCAGGGAGCCTGATGCGGAACTCGATCCCAGGACCCTGAGATCATGACCTGAGCTGAAGGCAGAGGCTTAACCTACTGAGCCACCCAGGTGCCCAGGAGAGGTGGTTCTGAGAAACCAGCAGGACTTGGAGGTGGGCGGGGGGCAGGGAAGCAAGAGAAAAATCCAGGGTGACTCGTGGCATACTGACTTGTGTGAAAAAGGGGCGTTGAACGAGATGGGGATGTCAGAAGGGGCACGAGTGGAGTGTTTCAGTTCTGTTCAGAGCAAGTTATGTCTAACATGCTTTTAGGAAACCCAAAGGGAGCTGTCTGTTGGATATGTCCATCCAAAGCTAAGGAAGGGTCTGGGCTCTAGCTAAAATTATATTGGAGATGACCACATTGCCCATCAGTAGGTTGGCTTTAGTACATTTTAAAGAAGCATTTGGAGTATGACTGATAATACTGAAACTCTCTGTCTGTAGCACACATCCTCTGTTCATTGATGACTCCGTGTAGGGCACACGCCAGTTGTGAAAATGAATAAAGTCTTCCTTGGTGACTCTTCTGTTATTCCCAGTGCCTTAGCTGGGCACACAGGCCTTCCCTGCAGAACTTTCCAGATTCATGCTGGTATCCATAGATACGGCACCCTGACACGTAACTGGTCATTTCCGGGAAGCGCCATCTTGTGCCTCCCCATGCCTTTGCAGATCCTGCTCCTTTGTCTTGGAACACATGCCAACTCTTTCACACCTTGCCATCCACACACCATCATTTACAGAACAACCCTATACTATAGTTACCCAGGCTCCATGCCCCTTCCATACACTCCTCTGAGCCCCGGTACCCACGCTGCGTGAGCACAGATGATGCTGTTTTGTGACATTCCCAGCGGGACCTGGGTCTCATCGGTAGTACTGCTCTTTTTTTTTTTTTCCCCAGAGATTTTGTTTATTTATTTGACAGAGATAACAAGTAGCCAGAGAGGCAGGCAGAGAGAGAGGAAGAGAAGCAGGCTCCCCGCCAAGGAGAGAGCCTGATGCGGGGCTCGATCCCAGGTCCCTGGGACCATAACTTGAGCCGAAGCAGAGGCTTTAACCCACTGAGCCACCCAGGTGCCCCGGTAGTACTGCTCTTGAACCCAGGCAAGGGCAGCCTTCGCTGGGACACCCAGCCTAGGTCTCGTACTTGGCTTCTCTCCAGCCCTTAACTGGCTGTGCCCCTTCTCCATAGGGCAGCAAGTCAGGCAAGCTCAGGGGATATGCCCAGGAGCAGCGCATGTGCTCCTTTCTCTACCATGCTCCAGGGATCCAGGACCCCACATTCTAGAATTCTCTGCACTCGTGATGCCGAGTCTGCTGTGAGGACCTCTTTCCCACGTCCCTGCTGCTGTAAGGGAGCCACACCCCAGTCTCCACCCTGGGGTCTGAAGGGTGGGGAGCACCATACACAGGGTTTTCCACCCGTGAGCTCTCAGGCCCTGAGAGATGTGGGACAGGACTGCCATGGAGAAGAGAAGGTGGCAGGCCAGGGGTCCGGTGAGCCCTTTCTGGCCCAGAACGACGAGGAGCCTGAGAGTTCTAGATCCAAAGCCCTGACTTTCCACGTCAGGTTCTGGGAGGACTTGAAAACAGTGGTGCTGGTTGGGGTGGAGGTACCTGTGGGCAGCCGGTGCCCAGCTGAGGCTGGTGAGTGAGGAGGACCCTCCCGGCATACTGGGTGTGGGCCCAGATCCTGAGCGTGTCAGGTGCGTCTGTCCTTAGGCTGCCTGTGTTTGACACTGACGCTGAGCCCAGCCCCTCCCCCAGACCCTGGCACATAGGTCCCGCACATGCGTCTGTGTGTTTCTGAAGGAGTGATCCAGTCCTCCGTTCCTTCTGTGGCCTTGTGAGGAATCAGGGCAGCCTGAGCCTCCTGGAACCCACTGGGCACCACAGCTTCTGCGTACTGGTCATACTGGCCTTCAAGACCCCTCCAGCTCAGCTGTCTGTGGGTGCAGCCCGTTATCAAGAGGGGGGTTCTGCACACACTGCGTGGGGTTCTGCACACACTCAGAGCAAATGAAAGCTGCTGTGCACCCCATACCAGCTGGTGAAAGAGGTCTTTTTTTTCTTTGCAGGGCTGTCTGCCCAGAGGAGATGGTCTTCTCATTTTTGACAGAGAGGTGGGCTTTTGCTAAGTCGGAAGGAGTGCTTTTTTGTCATTCCCACAAAGGGCCTGTCCTAAGCTTCCTGGGGTCATGGCAGGGTAGAATATGTGGCTCCCTTGGGCCCTAGTTTTTCATGACTGTTAAGTTCTTGAAATCCTGAAGCTGTAAGCGTTCCATGCGCCAGACTGTTTGAGTGATTGTCTCTGTGCCTGTGGCTCCTCTCCCCTCCCCCCACCCAGTCCCTGACAGGAAGCTGTGATCCAAGTCACAGGTGCTCGTGCCCGTCCCCAGCACTCGCAGGCCTGTCTCCACACTGCTTCCACACAGATAGAGGGATCCTTGGGTAGGCTCAGCCATCCTTTTCCCCAGCTCTCTCTGCCTGCCTTCCAATAGGGTGAATTAACATCGTGTTTGGGAGTGGGAAGAGGGGGAGGGGGGCAGAGTGCTTTCTGTGAGCCAAGGCATAACCCTGTCTGTGTGTTTTGATGACCCCCCCACCACCCCCAAGTAGAGCTCTCCAAAGGGAAACAGCAGGCCCAGGCAGGAGGAAGCCTGGGATTCCAAAGATGCTTGGCTGTGTTAACACTAGGGAACGGGCACATAGTTTTCCTGCTGGGTTGCTACTAATCACAACATTGCCCCATCCTTCCTGGATTTCGTTTGGTTGGGCTGGACATCGGGTTGAGGCTGTTCCTTGATCCTGAAAAAAGAGGGTATGTTTCGTTTTGAGACCTCAGCACAGTGGTGAGCTCTGAGACATCCTGCCACGTATGTGAGATTTGAGATATCCTAAAACTGAAGATTTGGAATCCACCCCACCCCCCCGCCGCCGCTACTTTCAAAATCATAGGAATTGAAATAGTTTAGTAATAAGATTGAGAGTCACTCCTGTGAACTGAATGCCCCACCTGACAAGAAGTCTTTGCCAGAGGGGACAGAGGAGCCAAAATCTTGAATTATGTCTTCCCTTAATTTAAGGTTGCTTGGCACACCGCGGTCCCAGAGAAGTACCCGGGTGAGGTTTGCAGACGAAGGGCACCTGCCGCCACGAGATGTCCTGTCTCCACTTGAAGTTTCCCTTGTTCAGAGCAGTTGCGACACCGGGGGGGGGGGGGTGGTCTTCGTATTTTGTCTTGTGACTGCTGCTGTATTGAATTCCGATGGAATGAATGATGTCCGCCCCATCACAGTGAAACGGCTATTACAGCCCGCTTCCGCCTCTCATGCATTTCTAGAAACAGCAAGGAGGTTGAGAGCAAAGTCAGCACGTGGGCATCACAAAAAACAGCTTAGAGGAGGAGCTCCGAAGGGGGAACCCTGGGCCTCTCTGGGTGGGGGAGGCTGCTCGCCGCTTTTACATTCTTTGTGTTTCTGTGTTTAATGGACCTCAGACAGCAAGAAAAGGGAGGAAGGAAAGAAAAAAGAAGGAAAGATACCCCCTGGAGGTATCTGGGATGCCAAATTGATCGCTATCCTTGTTTCTCATCTCATTTCATCATTCTAAAAAAACTCAACATTGGGACGCCTGGGTGGCTCAGTTGGTTAAGCAGCCGCCTTCGGCTCAGGTCATGATCCCAGGGTCCTGGGATCAAGTCCCGCATCGGGCTCCTTGCTCATCAGGGAGCCTGCTTCTCCCTCTGCCTCTGCCTGCCATTCTGTCTGCCTGTGCTTGCTCTCTCTCCCTCTCTCTCTCTGACAAATAAATAAACAAAATCTTAAACAAACAAACAAACAAAAAAAAACTCAACATTGATTTAACATCCCAGTGGCCAAAGGGGAAGAAGAAAACATTTATGAAGCATCGACGTCATGTGTAAGGACGGATAATAAAACACCCTGTCAGCCCTCCAGCTGCTTCGCTATGAAGCATAGCGGACAGACTCACGGACACATTCATCCAACTTCCAGGTTCGAGGTCTGTGCACGTGCCGCGCACCGTGCTGGGTTTTGTGATCTGCACGTAAATACGAGGAGGTTGTTCCCCCCCCAAAGCGTTGACCTTGTAGTGGAAGGAAAAGAAAATGAAGCTGATGATGGCAGTTTGGTCAGCAATTGTCCCCATAGGGGCAGGCTCAGGGCACCCCTGGGACTCAGAGGAGAAGCAGTGAACTCCGATTTGGGAGGGCTGGGCAAGCTTGTGGAAGGAAGTGGAACCCGAGTTACATCGGGTTCCACCTCGAGGCCAAGGAGCGCCTGGCGGGGCAGGCACCAGCATGAATGCCACAGCAGGTGGTGGGCCACCAGAAGTCATCCCACGTGGCTGCAGCCCTTGTGGGGCGGCAGTGGGGGAGGGAGGTGTTAGAGACCCAGTCAGGAGAGGTCCCAAGCCATTCTGAAGACTTTTGAGTTCTGCCCCAAAGCAGCAGGAAAACCACCGCTGCATTTTATTTTATTTTATTTTAAAGATTTTATTTATTTATTTGACAGAGATCATGAGTAGGCAGAGAGGCAGGCATAGAGAGAAAGGAGGAAGCAGGCTCCCTGTGGAGCAGAGAGCCCGATGCAGGGCTCGATCCCAGGACCCTGAGATCATGACCTGAGCCGAAGGCAGAGGCTTTAACCCACTTAGCCACCCAGGCACCCCCCCACCGCTGCATTTTAAAGAGGGAGCGTGGCTTAGGTAGGTTTGCATCACAGAAAGGTTCCTGTAGCCGTGTTGTGCCCAGCGAGGCCACTCACAAGGCTGAGCCATGATCTGTGCAAGAAACCGTGATGTCCCAGTGAGGATGGTAGCAGGGAAGATGCCAAGAAAGGATCAGAACCGAAGACGACCATTGAGGAGATTGGAGTGCTTGATTGATGGACGGGGGGGTGGTATTAAGGAGGAGTGGGGAAGGCCCCTGGATTTGGGGCTTGGACCACCAGGGGGAAGACGGTAGCATTCTCTGAAGGGGGTGGAATGTGAGGCCTGGAAGTTGGAGCTCATAGGATTGATAGAGCCTGTAAGATGCTGCAGGAACCCCGAAAGCCACCGAAAACAAAGATTGATCTAGAGCTCCAGAAGGAGAACTAGGATCCAGCACTGTTTGGAAGTCATCATAGGTGGGTTGCATTTGAAGCCCCTGGGAATGGAAGAAATTATTCAGAAGGCATGAGAAGAAGAAATTCAGAACGCCACACGGAACATCAGTCATTAGGAGGGAGCCTGTCAAAGAGAAACGCATTCGGATGGGTAGGGGAACCAGGAAAAAAGAACCTGCTCACGCTCTCTCCCAGGTCTGCTGTCATGGACAGAAGGGCAAAGAGCAAATGACAGGTGGCACAAAGGCCCACGCAGACTGTGTTTGCCTTTTTAACAGGTGTCCCAGGACATCACCGTCCACCAACCTCTCATTTCCAGAATATCTGGGAATACAGGTTTCTCTTGTTTCTCGAACTGGGCACATTGCCTCCCCAAACAGGATCCAGGTTGTGTGAGTAAGAACATCAGGAAAGGGATTTAGGGCAAGCACATAGCCATGTTGGCCATGCCAGGGAGCCAAGGGAAGAAGGGCCCTCAGTGAAGGGGGACTGGTCGTCTGTCACTTGCCCAGACTCGTCAGAGCCCACCGTGTAGCTCAAGGGCTTTGGGGAAGTCCAGGAAGATCACGAAAGAAACCACGAGGGCAGAACCACACTGCAGCGTGGACATGGGCAGGAGCGGGGATTGCTGTGCTTCTCGGAGTGAAGGCGGGGAGCGTTCACATGTCTCTGGAGGGTTTGACCTTGAGCGTAAGGGGAGTGAAACAAGGTTGCCCCCAGAGGGAGCGGCGGGGGCAGGACATGGAGGGTCTCAGGAGAGAACAGACCTGCTCCTGTTCCCAAGGTGAAGAGCCAGACGAGAGAGAAAGAGGGTGACGATCCAGGTAAAAGGCTAACTGGGGATGACGGGGGGAGGTGCTCCAGGCAGGGGTGTGCTGGAAGGAATACAGACACCTTAGCTGTGCACGGGACAGAAGGCTGGGAGTAGGTGTCGCAGATGGGGATGGCAGCCAGTGAAGGGACCATTCATCTCTCTGGGAGGCAGGAGATGAGCTGCAGAGATGGCAGGGAGGGGCAGAAGGAGATAAATGAAGTCTTAAAATAGGTGGTATGTATTCCCAGAGTGGTTAAGAGCCGTGCGCGCTCCCATCCTGGCTCTGCGCTCGCTTACTTCGTGAGCTTGGGTAAGTTACGTAACGTCTCTGTGCCTTGGTTTTCTCCTCTGTAGAAAACGGGGACGATCGCAGAAACCTCCCAGCAGGTGTTGGGAGAATCGCACGCGTTAATTCATGCAGTCCTTACAGGTGTGCCTGGCACAGGAGGTGCTCCACGGATCAGCTAGAGTCATAATTATGAATGGGACCGAGGGCAGAGGTGGTCTGGGGCCCCGGAAACACCAGAATAGGAGTGGTAGGCGGAGGGTGAGGAGGGCACTGCCCAGGAGGCACTGTGTGCTTCTAGAATGGAAGGAATCAGGAAGTCCTCAGAGACGGGAGACCCTTGACTGATACCCGGGTTCATGGAGAGGCCCTTTCGGGGCGAGCAAACCCTATGGGCTCAGGCAGGGGTGCGGTCTGCGGTCTCTTGAGACTTGAGAGTGCCACGTGAGGTGCAGGGAACCGTGCGCACGTGTGTGTGTGTGTGTGTGTGTGTGTGTGTGTGTGTGTGTCTAGGCTCGCTCTGCCCCAAGGGAGGGAGGCAGGCAGGCAGAACAGTGGCCTGAGCTGGGTGGGCGCCCAGACTCTGCAGGACCCTGAGTGGCCTGGGTCGCCTCCGTGGCCACAGGAAGTTCGGAAGCAGAACAGTGACGGGATCTCCTCCGCCTTGCGGTGCCCGTCCCGGTGAGGGCAGCTGATGGCGATGACGGTGACCCTATATTTCTGGAGTGTGTGTTCTGGGCCGGGGTCGCTGAAAGGGCTTTACGGATTGGTCACTCCTCACACCTGCGCAGGGAGAAAGGCCCTGTTGTTCCCCCATCGCTCAGATGAGGGAACTGAGGCCCACAGATGAAGTGACTCAGGGAGACCACACAGCTGTTGAAGCCGGACAGTGTGACTCAGAGCCCATTCCCGTGACCGCCACGCTGTCACCATGTCCCGACAGCATGTGGCTCAGAGGAGAGGGTGACCGGTGGAGGGTGGGCCCATGACCTCAGCTAAGCCTGTGACAGACTACCGAGGGTACGTTTCTTTTCTTTTCTGTCTTTCTCTCTCTCTCTCTCTCTCTCTTTTTTTTTTTTTTTTGTCTTCTTCAGATTAGAAGTGAATGGTGGACGCGTTAGGTAGATGGCTGGGGCCTTCCAGAACCCAGTGGCTAGCTGGGGATTACGACAGGCTTCACAGGGCGGGACGACCATCAGGCACTTGGACTCTGTCTGTCTCCCTGGAAACGCAGGGCCTTGTCTGTGTGTCTGCAGTCTGGTGAAATTGCCTGTTCTGAGTTCCACTCATCCGTGACTTTGGCTGGCACCTGATGAGGCCAAGGCCAACACCGGCTTGATTGTGCAGCTGGGGTGGGCGCGGCGAGGGACACACCAGGGAAGAGCAGAGGGGCTGCTGCTCTTAGAAGTCGCACTAGTGGCGTGACCTTCCCTAGGTAGTGAAGCTTGAAACCTCAGTCGTGTCAGACGTCCCCCCGCCCTGCTCCCCCAGACCCAGCTGGTGGCCGAGTTCTGGCAATGTTTTCCACGTCAGCACCACGCGGGGCGCCTTCTGCTAAGTCTCCCGCTCTACCGGAATCTTCTAGATTCCCATCACCGGGACCCCTGCAGCTGTGGCTGGATGCATGCCTTCAGTCTGGTCCTCCCTTCCTGCTGCTCTTGTCTCCTCTTCATAACACTTTTAAAAAGTCTTCAGGCCCCTTACTCAAAAGCCTTAGTAGATACCCCCCAATTTGTGATAGTCATGGTTGGCTCCCAGGGCCGTGCAGCCCGGGGCTGCCTGCTGTTTCCACCTTGATTCCCCTCTGTTCGGTCAGTCTTCCTCCATCACCAGCAGTCCCCTTCCACACCCCTGCCTTGACCCCTTACCTGGACCTCTGTCCCCTCCCTGTCCTCTGAACGCTGCCTATTACCCTCGATTCTCCAGCTAAGCGGTTGGTCCATTGAAAGCGGCTCTCAGCCCATTGTGTCTTCAGCACAACCGGGCACATAGCAAACACTTGCGAAATTTAATATCTACTGATTAATAGCCAATTTATGACCTCTTGGCCTTGGGGGTTTTTTTCCCCTTTTTAATTCTTCATTGCATTTTTTAGAACATTCCAGATGAGCCCACTGAGTGCGACAATTGAATACTTGTTAGAAGCAAAGCCAAGGAAAAGGAATTAACTCCTAATCCTGTTAAAGACTTTCTCATTATGCTGTGGGCTTGTGTTTTGGCTTCTCTCTTAAGCGCCTTGACAACAGGGACCATCGTATTCATTATGTGTCCCCCAATGTGCCTTATGGACAGGAATTCCAGAATCGGTGTCGGAGTAAATGAATATCATTCTGGACGAGGAGCACGTCAGACATTGGTCATCTCATTACTCATGTTTTCCCTGTCTCTCTCCATTTATATCTGTGCCTCGTCGGAAGCTGCCCATATTACTTACTGCTGGTTGAGTTCATTAAGCCTGGAACTGCAGAATATTTTTGGACAGAATTTTTCTTCTACTGGGCGTCTTTCTGCCCTTACCATCTTTCCTGTGCTCAGCCACAGTCCCCCCTATGTACTTTTAGGTTATTTCAGCTTTTAGACTGTGCCCCTCACACACACAGAGCACCCACCCCATACTCCCCCCCCACTGACCCCCCCACTCCCCCCCACTGCCCCCCGCTACACCCCCTCCATCCCCTCCATCCCCCACCCCCTCTCCCCTCCATCCCCCCCCCCCTCTTCCCTCCATCCTTCCACTCCCTCTTCCCTCCCCCCCCCCCCACACCCACACCCACCCCCACTCCACGAGCACCTGGTTCAGAGGAAGTTCTCTGGGGGTAAGCCACCAGCTGTCCTTTGCACTTGGGGCACTCAGGAGATCTGTTACTTAGGTTTTCTCAGTAGATGAAATGGATCCAGAAACACTTTGCAAACTGCTACATGAGCAAAACCAAATAGGTTTCCATTCTTTCCTTCTGAAGCCAAACATCTTCTACCCCTCTTAGCTGGCTTTACATTTGCATATGGTTTGCACAGTTGTTACAATTCTAACAATTGAATTATTGTTGTAACAATTGAATTATTGTTGTAACAATTGAATTATTCCTGGCATGTGGTCTTTGGGTTGGGGGGGGAGGTGAATAGTTGAGAAATAAAATGTGGACAGAAAGCACTATCTGGTAAATTAAAAAAAAAAAAAGAAAGAAAATTTACAAAGTGGTAAGAATACAGTATTGTGCAGTCGGCCTTGTACCAAAAGTCCAGCCAAAAAAGTGGGGAAGAAGAAAGTTAAGCGTTAGAGCGAGGCAAAAAGTCCAGCTGTGTGATCTCTTTAGTGATTGTCCCAGATGTCTCTGGGACAAGACCAGAAAGCAACAGTATTGGTGGGTCTTCACAGGTTCTTTCCCCACATGCCAAACAGAAGCCCAGGTGTCATGATTCCTGACCCTCCAACATGACCACCAGACACACCCACACGTCCCATGTCCTTGGGTATCGAACTCGAAGACAGGGGCAGAAGGGGGGTGTGCAGTACTGGAGTTCTCCTGAAATTCTGTGAATTGCCCTGGTCCGGGAACCACACGTCCCTCAAGGTTGTTTTCATGGGCTCCTTCCTTCTGTCTCCCGGGTACTGGGAAGACGGTTTGAAAAGGCCTATGAATCCTTATAGCACAACCTTTGTTGGAAACAAATTATGAGTGGTTCATTTTATGCTGAGCCTTCTGTCTTCTCTGTTCCTTCATTTTGTGAGATGCATTCTGAGATTGGGCAAATGTATTTCCTGAGAGACTCCACGAGCCCCACAGTGTGTCTTGATTGGCCTCCATTTTGATTCCTATGAGCCGGCGCCATCACTGGGAATAGGTTTTGGCCGTGGCTTGGTCATAGAAGCGTTAGACACACGAAACGAAACCTCGCTTAAATGATGTTCATCAAAAAGCATTGGGGGGGGACGCCTGGATGGCTCAGTCGGTTAAGCGGCTGCCTTCGGCTCAGGTCACAATCCCAGCATCCTGGGATCGAGTCCCACATTGGGCTCCTTGCTCCGTGGGGAGCCTGCTTCTCCCTCTGACTCTGCCTGCCACTCTGCCTGCCTGTACTCTATCTCTCTGACAAATAAATAAAATTAAAAAAAAAAAAAAGCGTGGGGGGAACTTCATGGTGCGTCCGGGAGCACCACAGTTCTGTTTGTCCAGCTTTAGGGCCCACAACTGTGCAACTCCCTGTGTCTGAACACAAGGGTGTGTGGGTGACCTCCCTGCCTTGCACACCCGTCTCACAGGCAGCCTGGCTGCATTTCTTCGACAGCTTCTGCAAATATTCTATAAAGAAATAAATCTGGCCCTGGGATTTCCTAATATAACAAGTCTTTTCTGATCTAAAAAATCTTGTCATTTCTTTTTTTTTTTCTTTTTTTTTAAAGATTTTATTTATTTACTTGACAGAGAGATCACAAGTAGGCAGAGAGGCAGGCAGAGAGAGAGGTGGAGGCAGGCTCCCTGCTGAGCAGAGATCCCGACGCGGGGTTCCATCCCAGGACCCCGGGATCATGACCTGAGCCGAAGGCAGAGGATTAACCCACTGAGCCACCCAGGCGCCCCAAAATCTAGGCGTTTCTACTGGGGAAACTACGTCAGGGATTGTTTTCAGTTTGGCGCATTTTTGTTGCTTGTGGTTAGGCCTTGGAGAATTGTCCGTCCCATTCTGATCTGCCCTGCTTGGTTGTTACTGTTGTTACTCATTGCCACAGCCGCATTACAAAATAGGAGACCACTTAGTGCCCTGGAAGGACGACAATATTCTTACCTCCCCAATAGATCTATTTACAAGGCTGACATTTTCCTAAGAGTGGCTTTTGAGGGTTTCGTGAATATATATAAATTTGCACAAGTGTGTTTTTTATTCAGGCGAAGGATTGATCAGGGACTTATGAGCATTGGGTAGAATGAGCAATCTGGAAATCTGTTTGTAAACCTTGAAGTAATATCCTTACCTTTGGGCTGCTTCTGGGTAAATTCCTTAAAAAAAAAAAAAAGATGCAAATTCAACATCTCATGCACACCCACAAAAATATGTTCAGTATGCTCCTTCACGCTGTTGGGTCTCTCTCTAAGCAAGCTGCCGTGCAACCTGGCATTTTCCTCCCTCTCTGCTTCTCAACCTTGTGTCCCCTGAAAGCTAAGTCCATTTTCCGTATTCTGCAGAAATGGAGTTTCCCAGGCTCTGTAAAGGCTGACTCAGGCAGTTCCTCCTCCAAGAACCCAGAGGAGGATACAAACCACGTTGCACTGTAGCTGTCCCTATGTCTGTCTCTCCTACTGATGTGACTTCTTTGTCTTTTTGGCTCCAAGGCTAAGTTCACTGCCTGACATGTAATGCTCAATGAATGAATGAACGAATTGAATGGAATGAGTGATAAAAGATTGCATGACTTGATTTGCTGGCAGATAACGGAAGTGAACTCAGAATAATGTAATTTAAACCCAGAGGATGAACATCAGCGAGCAGGCATGACCAAGGCCCCAAATATTTTTTAATTGCTTTCCCTCTTGGGAAATGTTCTAGGCTGTGTTACCGTACATAGCCTGAATGGGAAGAAAGCATTTGAACGTGGCTATCTTTTTGGGAGATCAGTTCCCATAGGGCAGGTTGAACTCATAACGAGCAAATAATTAATGAGTCTCCTCATTCCAAGGAGGATCTGAGATGAGGCTCTGTCAAGAAATGGCAGTGGCACCAATTCATGGGTAGTATCTCATGGGGTCAGCAGAATTCAGGGCAGAAGAGAAAAGATGGGCACCCAAGGTCCCCGGGAGTGGACGGCAGACATGGGCGTAAACCCTAAAGCCTCTTCAGAGGCCGGTTTAGCGCTCTGCCCATTCGTCCTGGTGGCTTTGCTCCATCCATGTTTAATGAAGTATCTTTTTATGAGAAGACCAGTAAGGACTGTGGGTAGTGCCCCTCACCTCTTGCTTCTATCTACTGGTTGGCTTATTTAGTTGGGTAATTAGGTATTTAGTTGTTTCCCCCCCCCCCCAATTTGGCCCTGCATGGTGAGCAAACTCGCTCTGTGGCAAATTAAAAATACAGACTTCCGTGGCCCTTGCTGGAAAATCGAAGTTTCACAGGGTCACTGCAAACTCCACTATGGGCTCCCGGGTGTCACAGATCTAAAACTTTTAGTAACCATAGAGTTTTCAAAAGCTCACCTACCTAACCTTGTAAACTCAGAAACGCCCTCTAGGTTGAGACTCACTGATGGAGAACAGATTTTACAGAAAATAATTATGAGATAAATACCGCTGCATTTGCAAATGGAAAAGTGAAGTGCACTAGGCAGTAGACGGTCCTGGGATCGTCACATAGCGAGGAGAGAGAGCATGGGGTTGTGGAGAGAACAGACTTGCAATCACTCGGCTCCGGACCGCATCTCCGCTCTGCCACCTCTTGACTTGAGAGCACCATTGTCTGCGGTCACCACCTCACCCCTACACTTGAGGAAGGAGCCACAGAGGACCCCGGCTGAAACCAAGAGTTGGATGCTTAACCAACTGAGCCACCCAGGTGTGCCCAAGCTCCTGCTCTCTAACATACCAAGAATGGTTTCCATTTTTGCCACTGGACCCTGACAACTCTTTTGAAGTCATAGAACATCTTTATTGCCTTCACTAATCAGGGTGGCTGAGATCAGCCCAAGCCTCTGAAGCTGAAAATACCGATTCCCCAGACCCACCCCACGGAGGTAGTGATTTAGTTGTGGTGGTGTGTGGACCAAGAATCTGGATTGCCAGAAAGCTCCCTGGGTGGTTGTGCTGCCTAGCACTGGTATAGGGAACAACAGAGCCAGGCTGAGGTGGAGGGGCTGGGAGTGGAGGGTCACTGGGTCACGCCCCCACGGAGGGCTTCTCTTCTACAGATCAGGCAGGAGAGCCTGCCTTGGCAGAATTAGAAATGTCAACCTCCCGTGGTTGTCACAGGACAGTCAACTATGTGTGTCCACAATTGGAGGATGCTAAGGGATTATTTGCAGTGTTAAATGAGATCACGTATGCGACCGCTTCTCATACATAGTTGTTGCTCAACAAATGATAATGTCTCTCCTTCCCTCAAATTAAGTGAAAGCACAGAAGTGCAGAAGGCTGTGAAATTATGTAAATTATTCCTGAAGCTAACAGAATCTAGATACTAGATATCAGAAAGGATAGATAAGCAATTTAATAGTAAAAAAAAAAAATCTCGTTGCTTGGTGTGTATCATGGTTATCTGAGCTGTTGTGTCAACATTATAACCATAGGACACTGGCAGTTGGCTCTGTTGACTGTCAGAGATAATTTAAGAAAATAAGTTCTAACTGGGAGTCTGGATCAGATTGCATGTTAACACATTCCCTAAGGAGACCTGAGTCTTCTGATTATGCCCTTACTTGGCCACTAGAATTACTGCATACCAGGATCATGCCAGAGACCATAACTTTGAGCGCTTTACTGCCCAATTCTTATCAAAAGGTTGGTTATGAGAAATAATTTTCATGGAGGATTGCCTGAAGGGTATGCAGTCCATTCATACCTCATTTAGATAACCTAAATATTATTCATGGTTTAAGTCAAGTCATTGGCCCTCGATGTAATATCTTCTTGTCAGTTTCCCTTTACTTGGCCGGATTAGTGAAAAAAGATACATCTATCCTTATGGAATTTTTGCACTCTGTGTTAAAAGAGGAAACTCTCATTTTAAGAAAACAATTCCATTTACAGTTGCACCAAAAGCAATAAAATACATTGGCATAAACTTAACCAAAGAGGAGAAAGACCTGTATTCCAAAAACTATAAAACACTGATGAGAAAATGTGAAGGTGACACAAACACATGGAGACCTGTTCCATGCTCATGGCTTGGAGGAATCCATATTGTCAAAGTGTCTGTACTGCCCAAGCCGTCTGCAGAGTTAATGCAATCCCTATCAAAATACCAGCAACATTTTTCACAGAATAGAACAAAATCCTGAAGTTTGTGTGGAACCGCGTAAGACCCCAAACAGCCAAAGCAGTCTTCAGAAAGAAGAACGTAGCTGGAGGCGTCACAATCCCAGATTTCCAGATCGACTACAAAGCTGCAGTAATCAAAACAGTATGGTCCTGGCGGGAAAACAGACACTTAGATCAATGCAACAGAGCAGAGAGCCTAGAAGGCAACCTTCACTTATGTGGTCAGTTGATTTACAACAGAGGAGACAAGAACATGCAATGGGGAAAAGACCGTCTCTTCCACAAATGGTGTTGGGAAAACTGGACAGCCACATGAAAAAAATGAAACTGGACCGCTTCCTTACAGCATATGCAAAAATACACTCAAAGTGGGTTAAAGACCTCAATGTGAGACCTGAAACCATAAAACCCCTATCAGGTAGTGATCCATAGAAACGTTTTTCTGGACCTGTGTCTTGAGGCAAAAGGAACAAAAGAAAAATTAAACCATTGGGACTACACCAAAATAAAAAGCTTTTGCACCTTTTGTAAGGGAAACCATCAACAAAACAAAAAGGCAACTTACTGAATGGGAGAAGATATTTGCCAGTGATATATACAGTAAAGGGTTAATATCCAAAATATGTAAAGAACTTATACAGCCCAACACACATAGAACCCCAATATCCAATTTAAAAATGGGCAGAGCAACTGAATAGACATTTTTCCAAAGGAGATGTACAGATGGCCAACAGACATCACTCTTTGTCAGAGAAATGCAAATCAAAAAACCACAATGAGGCATCACCTCACACCTGTCTGAATGGCTAGTATCCAAAACACAAGAAATAACAAATGTTGGCAAAGATGTGGAGAAGAAGGAACCCTCATGTTCCATTGGTGGGAATGCAAGCTGGTTGCAGACCCTGTGGAAAACAGTACGGAGGTTTCTCAAAAAATTAAAAACAGAATTACCATATGATTCAGTAATCCTGCTGTTGGATATTTACCCACAGAAAACAAAAACACTAATTTGAAAAGATATACACACCCCATTGTCTGTTGGAGCACTGTTTACGATACAGAATCAACCCAAGTGTCCACTGATAAATAGTGGATCAAGAAGATGTGGTATATTTATATAATGGATTCTTACTCAGCCTAAAAATGAGGAGATCTTCCATCTGCAACAACATGGATGGGTCTAGAGGGTATCATACTAAGCAAAATATGTCAGACAGACAAAGATAAATGCCTTGTGATTCCATTCATGGGTGGAATTTAAGAAACAAAACCAATGGACACACGCATACACAAAGAAACAGACAAAAAAAAAAAAATAGACTCCTAATACAGAAACCAAACTGGTGGCTCCCAGGGGGGAGGTGGGTGGGGGGTGGGAGAAGTAGTTAAAGGGATTAAGGGTCTACTTACCTTGATGAGCACTGAGAAATATAATGAAGTGTTAAGTTATACTAAAAACCTGAAACTATTACAACAAACACTGTGTTAATTATGTTTCCATTAAAAAAAGAGAAAGAAGAAACTCTCATAGGTGTTTCTAGACGAGGAAACCAGTAAGTTACCAAGGCCGGGGCGTCAGACTAGCGTAAACGACTCCCCTGTGAGCCAGGAGGCAGGAGCACAGCAGTGTTGTATTTATAGGAAACTGAAGGAAAAGGACCGAGCTAAGAAGCCAGTAACCAGCCAAGATCTATATGAGATCTAGTCATATAGGAGGCCCAAAGAAAGACCTGTCTGGACATGGAGTGACTCAAAGTTGGCCATCAGGGTGCCACTGCTGAGGAAATTAGGAAGTGTCCCAACCAAATGAAGTTGAGTCAGAAAGAGGTGTGTCACGGTAGGGGAAGACGGAGAGCCAGAGAAACAAGGATGAGCAAGGAACCTTGTAATGATCGAATCTAAAGAAATGATGAGAATGTGACATGAACTATAACTTTTTCCTGAAGAATCCTTCCAACAGAAGAGCCCTGTGAATTAAGGGGAGGTGTTTCATAGTTAAAAGTGAAACAGTGAGAAAGTAAAAATATTTTAAAGTACCTCCTGTGGATGGGGAAGAGAGGAGAGGTCATGGGTTGGTTTCTCTGGAAACAGGCCATGAAACAGTTTCGGGTATAAGATACTTAGTAGAGGTCCACACCTGTGTTGAATTGTGTCCCACAAAAAATATATGTTAAAGTCCTAACCCCTGGTACCTGCGAATGTGGCCTTACTTGGACATGGAGCCTTTACCAATGTCACGAGGTTCAGATGAGATCACGAGGCTGGGCCCTCATGCAGTGTGACTGCTGTCCTCATAAGGAGAGGAAAATGCTGTGTGAAGACAGGGACACATGGGGAGAACACAGTCTGACGACAGGACGCATGCAGCCACAGCCAAGGGACACGGAGGCTCAATGGTCACCGCCAGAAGCAGGAAGAAGCAGGGAAGGATTTTACCCAAAGGGGGAGCGTGGCCCTGCTGACAACCTTCACTTTGGACTTCCAGCTTCCAGAACTGTGAGAGAATAAATTTCTGCCGTGTTGAGGCACACCTGTGGAGACATACAGAATCTGTGGAAGGAGAAGGGGAGGGAGTGCAGCTGGGCAAGCAGAGGGAGAAGTCAGGCTCCTGTGAAGGACCCATGAAGCCTGTCCAGCTTGGCCAGGAGCTGCCTCATCGTTCAGTCACGGGATGTGGGCTACCCCACAGAGGCCATCGCCCGGGGAAGGTGGCTCTCCACAGAGGCAGACTGACGGAGTTGAAAGGAAAGCATAGATTTTCTTAATGATTTAAAAATAGAATGATAATAAAGCAGATAGACATGGAATAAAATGTTTTCATTACTAGGAGGAAAAAGAATGGAATTATGATTTGGTTCATCCAGCACAGAAGAAATGGGTGAAAATAAATGTTACAGTAAATTGTAGTTACTAGTAAACAAGATAGGAGCAAACCGAATGTAATCATAACATAGTGGGGAGCCTGGGTGGCTCAATTGGTTAAGCGTCTGCCATCGGCTCAGGTCATGGTCCCAGGGTCCTGGGATCGAGCCCCACATCAGGTTCTCTGCTTGGCAGGGAGCCTGCTTCTCCCTTTCCCTCTGCCCCTCTCCTTGCTCCTGTGCTCGCTTTCTCTCTCTCTGTCTCTCTCTCTCTTAAATAAATAAAATCTTTAAAAAAAAAATCATAACACAATAGATGTGAATTTGTTGAAATCCCCTTTCAAATGACAGAGTCTTAAATTGGCAAAAACAAAATGAAAATCTGGTTTTAAATTATTTGTAAGGAACACAGATAAAACAAAATGACAACTAAAAAAGTTAAATGGACAAGGATATGCATTATTTGCAAATGCCAAGTATATGCAAATAAAAGGAAAACAGAGGGACGCCTGGGTGGGTCCCTTGGTTAAGCGTCTGCCTTTGGCTCAGGTCATGATCCCAGGGTCCTTGGATTGAGTCCCACATTGGGCTCCCAGCTCAGCAGGGAGCCTGCTTCTCCCTTTGCCAGCTGCTTCTCCTGCTTGTGCTCTCTCTTTCTCTCTGGCAAATAAATAAAATAAAATCTCAAAAAAAGAAAAAAAGGAAAACAGAAGTGGTGTATGTCAACCACAGTGGAACCCAAAAGTAAAATTATTAAATAAGTAAAGAAAAGATACTTCTAAAAACAAAGAATACATTTCACAAGGACACTGTTATACATACGTTATACACTGGCCAGCATTGTTATGGAAATTTTAAAGCAAAAACCAGAAAGAAATGTAGGAGGATATGATAGAATTCTAATCATATTATCATAACCCAAGCAGGAATAAACACCCTTACCCACATGTCTTTGAAGTTCTAGTACTTGTATTTCTCTGGGAAAGAATCTTAGAATTTGAGCCAAACTTGGTAAGTACATTAACTATTTGAAGGACAATTCATTGTTACATTCCTTTCTATTAAAAGGCAAAAGCGTCATTCCAATGGTGTAGGAAACGTACCTGCTTATTATCATACTTATCAGCCTTGGATGTCCGCCATCTTTGAAACGTTTGCCAACCCAATGGGCAGATAATAGCATCTCAGTCATTTTAATTCCTGTTCCCTTACCGCTGATGGGGCTTATCCTTTTCACAGGCTTATTGGTGAAATGTATTTCCAGTTCATGTCCTCTGCTTATTTTTATACTACGTGGTTTGTCTTGTTTCTTCTATAATCTTTTATAATCAATTTGTAGCATCTCCTGTCATTTGAGCTGCAAACTATTGTTCATTTTTTGGCTTTATTTATGGCATCTTGTCATGTAGACATTTTAAATTTTTATAGGGTCAGATTTGCTCATTGTTCCTTTAGGGGTTATGGATTTACTGTCTTACTTGGTAGGACAACCAGCCTGAAATTACACATGTATTCCCCTGTATTGTCTTCTAATACCTTTCTGGCTTCATTTTTAGCATTAGGTCCTTCCTTTATTTCAGCTTCAACTGGCTGCATTGTATTATCCCCGTAGGCAGCTCTGATGGGTTTTGGGAGCGGGGGTAGAGAGGTGAATAAGTAATAACCAGGAATTTCTATTTTAACAGGAACTTGGGAAGGAAAACAGTTTCAACAATGAATAGGTCACCCATCATGACTGACTACAGATGACTTGCCATTTCATTTACAAAGGTAAGGAAACATAGTCTTCATTTGTAATTAATTCCAATTGACTCACTGTTGAGCTCTTACCCCTTTTATTTTATATTTATTTACAAATATTCTAGTTCATGACCTTTAACTTTGACATTATCAAATTTAAAACAAATGACAAGCAAATAGAAACATAGGAAATTTTGTGAATGTCAGCATGCCTCAGGGGGCAAACCAGAACCCAGGAGATGTGGTTTCTGCTGTTGATTACTACGTGTGGTTCAGGTTTTGAACAGCATTAGTGTTTTCCTTATTGTCAAACGTAGAGTGCTCACTGCAGAATCCTTGGAGAATATGGCAAAATATAAAAACGAAAACCCAAGGCATTTATAACCCCATCATCCGCAGATAATCACCCATTGTTCTGTGAATTTCTTTCCTCCTGCCTTGCATACACATAGAGAAATGTATATAATTGTATATAATCTTTCTAAAACATAGTTCTCTCAGCTCCTGTAGTTATACATGATGTACCTTGACTGGTACAGGGATACAGCGATTCTAAGAACAAACAGTAATTACCACTGTGTCCCTTTCAAATGGCCGTTTGCAGTTTACGAGAACATTCCCTGGCATCTCGTTTGCCTCCCCTGCACAGACATCCTGGTGGTAGGTCCACAGGACCCTAGTGAAACATCAGCCTAAGAAACACAATTCAGGCAACATTTCACAGTGTCCCTTTTTCATTATTAGCATTATTGTCTATTTTGTGCTGCTTCAAGGGAATTGTTTTTTAAAGAATGGAAGTTTGCCTGTTTCTCTCCTCCTCTTCCCTACTGTCCACTCAGGGATGCCCTACAGAGTAAAAAAAAAAAAAAAGGAGAGAGAGAGAGAGACCTTCTCATCCTATGTCCTGCATTCCTGCCAGTGAGCCACCCCCTCACTAAGGTGGTTTTTCAAAGCACCGTTCTGAGTTGCTGTTGAAGTTCTTTGGTTTTCGAAGCTTCCAAGTCTTAAAGTGAAAGCCTGACATGGCATTCATTAGGGAAATCTCCATTCTGTTGCATCTGTGCCACAGTTGGTTAAAGAAAAGCCAACTCTTACTGTCCTTGGCACCTACTAAGTTGGAGACCTAAGCATACCCTAGTAGAGACATGGGCTAGAGCTTCATAGACAGAATTCACCGAAGAGAGACAAAGAACCAAAGAAACATGGCAAAGATGTCTGTCCTTACCATGAATCATACACATGCAAAATAAAATGATATTTTTGCCCAGAATTGGCCAAGTGTTTTATGTGATTTTAAGTGAAAACACTTGTGGCTGGTAGAGATCTAAAGTAGGTGTATTTTACCCAGTAGACATTATTATAAGATTCTCTGGCAGCTGTTTGAGACTTGCTGTTGGAAATGTAAGAACACAGAGAATAGTTTTATTTATAAAAGAGAAGCAGGAAGCGTCCTGTGTGCCCACTAGTAAGTACCAAAGTGTGTTGCATTTTCATGATAGAATTATGTAGATGTTAGACATTTTTTCTAATTAATATTTAGTGATGCAGAAAAATGTTTATGACAAAGTGGAAAGGGCAAGTACAAGTTTGCATATAATGGCTGATCCCAGTTTTGTTAAAAAGTAAAACACACATTTGAAAAAGATCAAATGGTAGAATAGCCACATATTAACAATTACCCTTCGTGGGTAGCTGGATTTGTTTTACTTAGGGAAGAAAAATATTTTTTTTAATTTAAACATTACTTTTAAATTTTAAAATGACTGAAAAATAATGAACAGTCGTACATTTGATTAAAAAGGGAGGGAGGGAGGGAGGAAAGAAGGAAGATTAAGGAGAGTTAAGAGGAAATAGGGGCAGGGAAGTGCCAAATAAGTTGTAGTTTAAAATAGGACCCTCAAGCTAAGCATCAGATAGAAGTTGACGTTTGAGCCAAGACCTGAAGGAGATAAGCAGGTGTCTGGCTGGGGAGGATTGTTCAGCCAGTGGGAATAGCTCAGGCAGAATGCCTTAATTTAGCTGCATTCTGGTGTCTTTGAGAAACAGCAGAGTGTCTGAAGCAGAGGCAAGGGGGGGAGCTCAGAGGTGCTGAGGTCAGAGGAGGAATAAGAAGAGGATTGGAAAATCATGTGGGGCCACATCAACCACTGTAAGACTTTGGCTTTTACTTTGGGTGTCAAGGGAAACCACTGTGGGGTCTTAAGGGCAAAGTGGCATGATCTGATTAGGTTTAATGATAGATCACTCTAGCAGAGAGTAGATTATCAGAGGGCAAGGGTGGCATCAAGCCCCATTGGGAGGTCATGAAGGATAACTCACACATAACAAGATGGTGGCCCTGCCCAGGAACGCACAGCAGGAGTGGTGACAGGTGACTGGATTCTGGACATCTTTCAGTGGCTGTGCTGACATGTTGACCATGGTATAAGAGAAGGAAGACTCAGCACACCTGGGTGGCTCCAATGATTAAGTGGCTGCCTTCAGCTCAGGTCATGATTTCCAGGTCCTGGGATCAAACCCCATGTTGGGCTCCCTTCTTGGCAGGGAGTCTGCTTCTCCCTCTCCCTCTGCCTCTCCCCCTGCTTGTGCTCTCTCTGTCCATCTCTCTAAAATGAATGAATAAAATCTTCAACAACAACAACAACAACAACAAAAACAGAGAGAGAGAGAGAAGGAAGATTCCGGTATTTGGGACCTGAGAAGCAAGAGGTTGGAGATGCCATTAAGTGAGATGGGGAAGGTCCAAGTGAAGGAAGCTTGGGAAGGAATGTCAGGAATAGGGTTTTAGATTTGCAAAATTTGAGGTGTCTGTTATGTTAGATATCCAAGTGGAGATAACAAGAAGACCATTGGTTATGCAAGTCTGGAGCTCAGAAGAGAGATCTGGGTGGTAACTGGGAATTCCAGAGAGAGTATGGATAGAGACGAGAACCAAGAAGTCAGTCTTGGACACTCCAACATTAAGAGGAACCATCTGAAGAGACTGAGAAGTGATCAAGGAGGTACAGGGAGGGTGTGGGTAAGAAACAAGGGACTATTGGGCTCTAGAAGCCAAGTAAAGAAAATCAGTCAGGGAAGGGGGAGTGATCATCTTTATCAATAATCTGATAGGTCAGGCACAATGGGGGTTTAGAATTAGCCATTGGATTTGGCAACACGGAGGGAATTGGTGATTTGGAGGAGGAGGTTTTCAGGTTAGCGGTGAGAGCAAACCCCTGATTAAAGTGCATTAAAGAGAGAATATGTGAAGTGGAATCAGGGCTTGAGAGGAGCAACATCTTTTCCAAGGAGTTTTGCCACAAGGAGGAATAAGGAAATGAGGGGGAAGTGGAATCAAGAAAAGGCTTCTATTTTTTAAGGTGGAAGAAACGGTGGAACCCTGATGGGAATGAAATAGAGTGGAAGATTGAAGCTGACACGAGAAAAGGGAGACCTGTAGGAGTGATGCCCTTAGGCATGTGACAGGCTCTGCACAATTCAGACAAGCTTTCATGCTTTATGGTTAACTTCTGCTACGTTCATTGCCAGTTTTTCCACCTGTTGCTTGCCTTTTCATTTGTTCACAATCTAGTTTGACATCGAGAAGTTGAGAATTGTGAATAGGCAAATCAATTACGTTTTTATTTCTTCGATAACTTTCATGGTTATCCAGATCTTGGCCTATTCAGGGATCTGTTATCAGATAAATACCTATATATTCTTTTTTTTAAGATTTATGTAGTTTACAGAGAGAAAGAGAGAGTGAGCAGGGAGGGGGCAGAGGGAGAGGGAGAGAGAGAATCCTCAAGCAGACTCCACACCAAGCACAGAGCCCGACACAGGGCTCAAGCCCAGGACCCTGAAATCGTGACCTAAGCTGAAATGAAGAGTGAGGTACTTAACCGACTGAGCCACCCGGGTGCCCCATTTACCTAGACATTCTTTTTTTTTTTTTTTAAGATTTTATTTATTTATTTGACAGAGAGAGAGAGATCACAAGTAGGCAGAGAGGCAGGCAGAGAGAGGAGGAAGCAGGCTCACTGCTGAGCAGAGAGCCCGATGCGGGGCTCAATCCCAGGACCCTGAGTTCATGACCTGAGCCGAAGGCAGAGGCTTAACCACTGAGCCACGCAGGCGCCCCAACCTAGATACTCTTAAAGTAATGATGTAATTGGAGCTTTTGCAGGGGCACGATCAGGTTTGGTTTTTTATACTGAGACTGTTATTACTAGACCTTTCAGATTTTATAATTCCACTAATATGGTATTCAAACCTCACCAAAATATTATGAAGAAATTAGAAAATCAGTTATTTTTAAAATATATTAAGCAGATACAGTGTGGGAAACTATAGCAGGTAGAACCTGTCTGTACTATAATGGACAGATTATAACCCAGCTAGTTACACGGACACAAATGGAAATGTTAATTTATCTAAGAGAATGCTTTGATGGGCAGGGAGTAATGGGTCTGGTGAGGTTTCCATGTTCCATTCTTTAATTTTCTTTGATGACTTTTAGTCCTGTCAAGCTCATGGCAATCATTCAGTTCCAGTGCAGGGGAATGGCTGGCAAATTCTTTTTTTATTTTTAAAGATCACGTGTGCTCACAGTGGGGGTGGGGCAGAGGGAGAGGGAGAGAGAGAATCTTAAGCAGACTCTGTGACCAGCTCCAAGCCCAGCATGGGGCTTGTTCTCAGGAGCCCAAGGTTCATGACCTGAGCCAAGATCAAGAGTCAGATGCTTAACCGACTGAGCCACCAAGGCACCCCAAAATGGCTAGCAAATTCTTAGATTTACATCTACTGTAACTATTAAAATCCCAAGATTTAAAATGTTCTTCTGCAACCCAAGTGTTCATCAGTAGATGAATGGATAAAGTAGATGTGGTACACACGCAAGTGTGCACGTGTGCGCACACACACACTCTTACTTGGCCGTAAGAAGGGATGAGATGTTGCCATTTGTGACACCACGGCTGGACCTAGAGGGCATTATGCAAAGTGAAATAAGTCAGTCAGAGAAAGACAAACTCCAAATGACTTCCCCCTATATGGAGAATTAAAAAACAGATGAATAAAGAAAAGCAGAAGCCGACCCATGAACTCAGAGAAGAAGCTGCTGGTTGCCAGAGGGGAAGGGCTGGGGGTGTGGTGGGTAAGGTGGGTGAAGGGGAGCGGGATATACGGGCTTCCGGTGACGGGGTAAGTTCCGGTGTAAAGGGCACAGCATGAAGAATAAAGTCGGTGGTGCTGGGACAGTGTTCTCTGGTGACAGCTGGTAGCTGCCCTGGCGGTGAACACAGCAGAACCTACAGACTTGTCAAATCACAGTGCTGCACGCCTGAAACTAATGTAACATTGTGTCGATGATACCTCGGTTAAAAAATTCTCTTATTAAAAAAGATGAAACAAAATAACATGGAAACAAAATAACATGTGCTTCAAAGTCTTACAAGAAACTCAGAAGTTACCCCTCCTCGGTGTAATGAATGAGCTTCGTGCAACTTAAGATGACACCCTTGGGGCACCTGAGTGCTCAGTCAGTTGAGCCTCTAACTCTTGGTTTCCACTCGGGTCATGATCTCGGGGTCATGGGACTGAGCCCCACGTGGGGCTCCGCACAGAGCCTGCTTGAGAGTCTGCCTTTCCCTGTGCCCCTTTTGCTTGTGCTCTCTTGCTCTCTCTCAAAAAACAAACAAAAAAAATTAAAAAAAAAAAAAGACCCTTATTAAATGTCATGGTTTCCTGATTATGTAGTTATCCTTGTTTGCAGTATATGTAACTGGCTTTAAAAATTCAGGTGAATTCATAGTTAAGTTTAAAAATCTTAGCATTAAGAGGGGAAAGGAATGTGTCTGAAAATCTGATACATCCCAATGGAAAAAAAATATTTGCTCTAAAACATTGGAAGAAATCAGAAAGGTAATCAATAGTGTTGAGTATGAAAAATGTAGAACTTTTATGTGTCATCATTATGAAAGACAGCAACGTGGAAAACATGAATAAGGTGGTTGCAGGCTGATTAGTTACCTCGATACATAAAAATCAGTAAGAAAAGCACTAGTAATAGTAACATAATAGGTAAAACTCAATAACTAAAACACGAAGAGCCCCATAGATAAATGGAAATAGTAATAGAAAACTCAGAAGAAACACAGGAGCTCAAAAAATATATGCCAGCCATGTTAATCATCACCAGTAATTTTTAGAAGTGCACATTAATACCAAGAGATACTTTCATTCACTTATGAAATTAGCAAAGGTGATTAAAATAATACGGCTAAACATGTAATGAAATGAGCTCCCAGTCACATAATAGTATGAATGGGTATATTCTTGGAAAGAAATTTACTCATACGTTTTTCTAATGACCTTATAATTCTAGAAATCTAAGAAAATGTTGACACTAGACAAAAATAGAAGCACAAAATAGTAAGTGTTGTATCATTTGTAGAAGCAAATCCCTTGGGCCACCTCCCCATCCTTTAATATTAGCATTATTTTTTTAAAACTTAAATCAATTAGCCAACATAGTATACATCATTAGTTTCAGATGTAGTGTTCAGTACTAACATTAGCATTATTAACTGACTTATTAATACACAGTTGTGTTCACACAACAGTGTCTCTTGCAACTAGAAAAAAAAATCAGTATTCTTAACAATGAAATGCTGATAATCAAGTGGGAAAAGGCATATTCTATCAATGTTCATTGAAAACTGCAGGGTCGAGATGGGATCCTAATACTTTTAGTAGAGTCGTGCATGGACGAAAAGGTGGAAATAAATTTGCCCAAATGTGAAGCGTGGAGTTACCCAAGGACAGTAGAATTGAGTACTTCTTTTGTTATGATTTATAATTTTTGGTACTTTCCAAATGCTTTTATAGGAAGCATCTTTAATTAGAAGAAAGTTCGTTGTTGATTTTTTTTTAAAGACTTTATAGGAAGAAACTTGTACCCATGATGTGGGCTGAGACTTCCATCCCGCCTTTGTGAGAGCACATGGGGGCCAGTACAGTGTACAACCAAAATGACTTAGAGGTAAAGATTTCTTTCAGAAAGATTGAGGGACACAGGTTTTTTTTTTTTTTTTTTTTTTTTTTTTGATTCTGAGAAATCTCTTCATTTCTTGGAAACAGCAGCAATAGACACAAAAACATAATGAACCAAACTGGATTCTCCAGTTAACAATGTTATTAGCCTGTGGTAGTTCAGGGCAGAGTTGGAAATTCACAGGGGTCCATTTTGCTCTTACAGATGTCGTCTGCTGCTGAAAATGGAGATGCCGCACCCGGAAAACAGAATGAAGAAAAAACTTATAAAAAGGTGAGTGATGGTTTTGTTTTCTTTCTTCCGCTCAGAAAAAGGGAACGCTTTCATTGCCTGGAATGTTAATCTCTCCTAGGCCTTCTCTCCCTGTAAAGCGGTCGCGTGTAAGTTACTGCCTTAGTTTCTTGTTCTCTCCCAAATTACTACACATGCCATGGTTCCGATGACACAGATGCAGCGTCCTGTAGTCCCGAGGCTGACACAGGTCTTGGGCTGGGATCTGGGTGTCTACAGGGCTGCGGTCCTTCCTGGAGGTTCTAGGAGAGAGTCTGTTCCCTTGTCTTCTCCAGCTTCTCCAGACTGCCTGCATTGCCTGTCTCAGGATTCCCTTCCAGTTCCAAAGCCTGCAGAGACCAGCTGAATCTTTCTCAGGCTGTATGGCTCTGACGCTTTGAAGGATGCCTGTGATAACCGGAGCCCTTCTAGATAATCCAGAAGCATCCCTTGGTTTTTTAAAATCAGCTGGTTAGCAACCTTAATTTCTTTGGCAGCCTGAACTCCGCCTCGCCATATAACATTTTTGTGGATTGTAATGATTAGGACAGGGACATTGTTGTGGGGGTGGGGGGCATGTTTCTGCTTACCTACCGTAGTTACTGTGCTATAAAAAATCGACAGGAGGGAGTTATTCAAAAACTCTTCTTATTCCTAAGAAGAAGGCCCTTATGTGGACGGTGTGCTCTGTCCAGTGTGTGAATCATTTTTTCTAAGATTTTATTTTTCGGAGAGAGAGGAAGAGAGAGCTCAAGCCGGGGGAGGGGCATCGGCAGAGGGGGAAGCAGACTCCACACTGAGCAGGGAGTCCCGTGCGAGGCTTGATCCCAAGACCCTGGGATCGTGACCTGAACTGGAGGCAGATGCTTAATGAGCTGAACCACCCAGGCGCACCCCCCGTATAAGAATCTTTTCATAGACTTGCTACTTCCCTCCAAAATTTTACACATTTTTCCCTTTTTATTTTGGGGGAAAAAAAAAAAAACCGAATGTGAAATTCTGTCCCATCCCTTTCTAAGCCTCTCAGATTCTGTATCTTTTTTTTTTTTTAGATTATTTATTTATTTATTTGACAGAGAGAGAGATCACAAGCAGGCAGAGAGGCAGGCAGAGGGGGGTGGGGAAGCAGGCTCCCCACTGAGCAGAGAGTCTGATGCGGGGCTCGATCCCAGGACCCTGGGACCATGACCTGAGCCGAAGGCAGAGGCTTTAACCCACTGAGCCACCCAGGCGCCCCTCAGATTCTGTATCTTAAGCCCATTTCACAAAAATCCCCTTCCAGCCTTTCCAGGGTATCTCACCTTGTCGTTCTTTGACTTTGGTAATTTCCTTGCTCCTGGCGAGGAGGCTTCTGTGTGGACGCATTACAGGGGCGTCTGCCTTCTCAGGCACCACTGCTCCTGCTTTTAAATGGACTGTGCATTTTACTTCTAAAAGTCCTTGCCCTCCTTCCGTCTTGGGAGTAGGAGGTTCGTGTATGGAAGGGTGGTTCTCTATCTTAACTTTCCCGTTTGCCTTTTACTCCTTCATGGATAGCAAGACCTGTTGTCGTAGAGTGCATGGACCGTCTGATCCAACCATGTGTCCGTTCGGGTCAGGGAATTAACAGGATTTGGAGACGCTGCCTGTTTTCCTGATAAATCTTTTCTCCCGACTTTCCTGCTCAGCCACACAGAGAAACACAACCAGGGAGTTGCCATCTGAAGCCGTGATGTGGGCGGGGCAGAGTGGGGGAAGATTCAAGAGCTCAGCAGTGTCCCGTGACAGGGTCTAAAATGTGTCAATCTGGCCACAGGCAAGGTGGACTGGTACTTATTTGTAGACTCAGGTAGAAAACCAAATCCCAACCCATTTACCCAAGACTCCTTGTAAATGGAGTCTTCAACTGTTTCCTATCTGTTTTGGGTGGTTTTCTCAGTCCCCATCCCGATGCGAGGTGGTTTTTGACCTCTGACCCCCAGGACTTCCTTAGTGAAGTAACACAAGGAATGGGACTGTGAGATCTTGGAGTTTTCTCGGTTTGTCTTGTCCCCAGATTAGTCAAGCCAGGTGTTCAGTAAGACACATGATTCTGTGATCAACACCTCTATAGTGTATTTCACTCTGCAGTATTGGTAAGGTTGTAAGAACTAAAAATCGGATATTAAGATTGCAAATAACTCCAATCCAATAAATGAGAGAAGAGGCAGGGAACTTGACAGAAAACACCAATGGTTTGTTTTATTATTATTTTATTATTATTATTTTAATAAATTTATTTTATTTTATTTTTTTATTATTTCAACCTGACAGAAAACACCAATGGTTTATTTTATTAGTATTTAAAGAGTGGTGGCCCTTCTGTGATCTTTGATCTTAAGAGGAAGATAAGAATGGAGGCAGAGGTGTTTCGCGTCTCTGAGAAAAGCACCAAAAAGTCAGTCTAGTGCTTGAGTCTTTAGTCCTCCATAAATACGGTGTTGATGTGCAGAGGGGGAAGAAGGGACTGCGCAGAGAAAGTGTTGTTTTTACACAGCAAACAGCTCAGCTGAACTACTCAATTTAAGTCTTCATGAAGCGAAAGCAACCTTCAAACTGGAGGTATCCGTCATGGAGTTAACCAGAGGGGAGGAGAGTGGCACCAGCTGTTGGAAATGTGTTTGTTTCTAGGCCCAGGTGAGCCGTTTCCCAAAGGAAAGACCTTGCAGCTAGGATAGAGAAACCAGAGTGTGAGTTTTGAAAAATCGGGACAATGGAGGACTTAGCAAAAAGCAGGAGATAAGCAAGTGTCATCCCTCTTTTCAGCAATGAGGAGAAAGAACATTCTGGAAACCAGGTGTGGGTCTGGTGCTCAGCCTGACTTGAGCACGGGTTAGTCAGCATATGGTTTATGTACATTCAGAGAGGAAACACGTGTCTTTTACAAACCTGCAGAGGTTCATAAAGATACAGTTTATGTCAAATTAACTACATTTTCTATTATGAGAGTCATTAGTCACAGATAAAGAGAATTCTCAAATTTAATGAATTTTGATTTAAGGGCACCAGGACCATTCTTGTGGGTCAGACACGGTGGAGAAATAGGGACTGAGTATTATCAGTGGTGGGCTTGTACCTGGTCGGACTAACGTTTCCAGCAAAAGGCGGTTTTGCTTCCCGTCCCCTTGTCTCAACCAGCATGGTGCCTGAGTTGACCGTGTGTAGCTTCATATTTTTGACCCATGACCTTCATGAAGATGTGAGATTTGTGCTGGGCCAATATGCAAATGACAGACAACCGGGAAGGTAACTAAAAGACTAGCCAAGTGTCCTCAAGGCCACCTTGGATTTCATTAAGAATTGTCCCTAATGCAAATACTTGAAAGTTACGTTGCTTTCCCAGTCCAGGAGGCCTGACCACGAGGGATACACCTTTTTCATGAGGAGCTTTGATGACCCATTGGGTTTTTGCCTCTGACTGAAGGGAGTCCTTGTGGACGACCTCCTGACCTTATGTACTGGACAGGGGAAGGGTATCAAAGGAGTTTATATGAACTTACAGTTAAGTGGGAGGGACAAGACATGAAAACAACTTTAGAACCCCGTAGTCTGTAATAAAGGGTTCAAAGGAGGAGAGATCACTGTGGGTCAGAGTTAACAAGGAGGCTTGGGCTTCCTTAGCCGAGCCCCAGTTTCTCTGGACAGCTGCCAGCCGCACTCAGCATCATGAGGGCCGGGATTTCCACATGTTTGTAGGGAACACTCAGGGTTCCTGGGACAGCGCGCTCCTCTGAGTCTTATCTGCGCGTGATTATGGAAGCTGTTACTTTCTGTTCTTTCTGCTGACCGTTTTCCTAATCCACGATCCGTTCTCAGTAGCCGAAGGAGAATCACTAAAATCAGTGGAGGAGGCTCCTGTCTTGAGCGAACAGCCAAAATAAGAACTTCGACTTGACCTGCTTCCAGCAAGCGTGGTGCCCATGAAGGCGGGCGCTAAGGCCACTTGGCTGTCTTTACAAAGTGTACTATTTCCATCCTTAGCTCATTTATGGAGTATCTCCCAACAGGGTTGTAAACGCAAATGCCTGCAGAGGCCACACAGGTGACAGGAGGGGAATACCCCAGGGAAAGGGGTCAGCAGGAGAATACGTCTTTCTTTAAACGGGCAGGTGGCACTCGGCGCTGTCCAGTAGAGCCAAGCATGAGTGCTTGCCCAGGCATGCTGATTTCTGAGAAACTAAAATGTGCACTCTGATGGAACATCTCCCTATTTTTCAAGGTTGGCAACTGGTTCAGAATTTTTCAGACGTACACTCTGGGTAAAGCAACACACTGCCCGTCACGTCTGACCTTCACACGAGGGCCAGTCTGCAGCCTCTCCATTGTTGGAGGAAAGACGTGAGGTAGGAAGAGCAGAAGATGCCAAAGAAAGGCACATGGGACCTGGTCCCCGCCCTCTATGACCATATGGTTGGTTTAAGGTAAAAAAGACCCACATGAAAAAATTACGTAATGACTCAAATTGGTATTAAGTGCCAAAGCAAGTGGCATTTCGCAGAATCCGCTAGCAAGTGCTGACGAGCCCAAAGCTCATTACAGTCTTCTGGGGAAAAGGCCTTTTCTTGAACTCGTTCATTAGCAAGAGGATTTTGCTGGGATACGAATTTTATGGATGCCTCGTTGCTTTCTGGCTCGGCGGAAAATCCCACTCCTTCGGGGACTGCGAATTGATTGGTTTTGGGGGTGGGGAATCCGATGACATAGGCACAGAGTCTGGACTGAGCACGCTTTGTTGGAGGAAGTGGAGAGCCTGGTCTGGACAAAGCTAAGAGTTGGTGTTTAGGGGAAGTAAGGAGATTTGGGGGGTGTGGGCTGGCTCTAAGGGACAGGCAGTCTTGAGGGTTAGTTTGAGGGGCGTGGGTTTTATGCTCTCGGCCAGCGCTGTGGGTTAGAACTTTCTGCAGTGATGGACATGTCCTGTCACCTGCCCTAATACATTGGGAACATGCCTGCCTGTGGCTCTTGAGCTTTGGAATCTGTGTCTGGTTTGTCTGAGGAACGAATTTTTAATTTTAGTTAAATTTCAAGGTGGATAAGCACATGCGGCCAATGGCTGCCATGTTGGACAGGCAGTTCCAGGCCCTGAAGGACCACAGCATTGGTTGGGAGATTAGTGATGTGGAGAAATAATAGTACAAATCACAACGAAGGCTGACCCGAAAGCTTCCAGAGTAACTACCAGAAATGTACGACTACTGACAGAGCTACAGAAATTTGAGGAAGACCTTTTTAAAAAAATTTTTTTATAAGGTGAGAAATTTCAAAGGTCACAGAAGGCAGGCCATCAGTTCACTTTAAGAATGTCCTAAGCTCAGGAAAAATACTGATGCTGGAGATCGGAGGTTTCTCTGTTTTGTATATAAAGAAATTGCCCACCCCTCCCCCACTCTTCCAAAACAAAGAGATGTCAGAGTGATTCACTGACTTATCCCAGGTCACCTTGCAGTTCTCTGTCAGGGAGATGATTGAAATCTCTGGCCATGGGATGTCCCAGTTGTGGGACTTGTTCATTAGAATTGGTCATAGTTTCCCATCAGCTGGGCATGGACTGACCCGGGCATGTGTTACTGCCGCCATTTGCATTTCTTCCTCTCTTAAGGTTCCACTCAAGGTGGGCATTCCAGGCCTCTTGCCCTCCCTCTTCCACTTCTCCTTCCATCCTCGGCCTGCCCCCTGGAGCACCCCCACCCCCTGGAGATTTGGTTTTGATGACTGCTTCACGCTGCCTTGGATAAAGAGGTTGCCTGCCTTTGGCCCCAACACCCCAACCATCAGTCTCTCTACCTGATTTCCACGTGACCAGCACACTTGATGGCAGCCCTCAGAATGGCAGACTAGGGTCCAGTGTCTTTGACCAAGGTTCCCTAGTTTTTTCCTGAGTTCATTTAATTTTAGTGTCCCAGCCAGTTTCCCTATCAGTGGAAGTAGACAGTGATGGGGTAAGAGGGAATAATGCCAGCCCCTGACCACATTACAAGGAAAGATGACTTTTATGACTTTGTAAACACAAGTATGGTAATGACTCAGAGATACTTTGATCTAAGAAGAAGCGTTTATTTAAATACAATCTCTTTTATGAAATATGTCTGGGAACACACACACACACCGGTAACATTGGCTGCCTCCAGGGAGAACTGGGTGGTGGGAATCTTGAATTGGGAAACACTTGTTTGTATATACCTGTATTTATGTTTAATCTTGAACCATGTGAATGTCTCACCTATTCAAAAATTGAATAGGTAACATTTTAAGATAGGAGTGGGAGCTGACCTGTGTCTCCTCCCCTGACTGCTTTTGCTCTCCTTCAGTCTAGAGAGCTGTCACTTCCATAAAACAAGATCACTGCTTTGTGCCCTGGTAGAGCTCCGTGCTGTAGTGTAATCGAGAAGGTTTTCCTGTGCACTGAGCAGCAGTTCTCATCTGTAGCAACCACAGTGGTCTCTAGGAAGAGTGATTCTTTGGCTCTGCCATTGTTCTTCCTAGTCACCTTCATCCAAAACACCCTCACCCCGTGGTTTTCGACCAGTGCCACTTTTGCCCCCCAGGGAACATCTGATGATGTTGGAGACATTTCTGATTGTCGTAGTTGGAGGTCTGGTGCTGCCAGCATCTAGGAGGTGGAGCCCAGCCATCCTGTAAGACACAGGACAGTGCCCGCAACAGAGAATGACTGAAGTGTTAGTAGCAGCAGGGCTGGAAAATCTTGCCCAAACCAAACTATCCTTTTAAGAAGACGGTGGATGTGAGTCTCATTCTTCGAGATCTTGGTTGTATAACCTTAGGCATCCTCTCTGATTGATCTGAATCTCCATTTTTCTCATTGCTGAAATGTCAAGAATGCATACCCTGACTGCCTCACTGTGCAGGGAGGATTGGACACATCCTGGAAAAAGTAGAATACCAGCGTGTGTGTGAAATCACTCTCCTCCTCAGCAAAAGCGAGATCCCTTGGCCTCAGATTTCCAGTCAGATTATGTCTGTTAGTACTGATCAAGGCAGGCACATGTGACTGTCTCCCCCAGGGCTGGACTCATAAGGAGATGGGTCAGCTGGCATCCTGGTTGCTGGCTCATGAGGAGTTGGGTCGGTTGGCCGCCTGGTGCTGACTCCAGCCTGGCCCGAGCATGGGAGAGCAGAGCGTAGGTCCTGGGACAGGACTCTGTGGCCTTCTGTATAGCCATGGTTCAGAACAAGAGAAGGATGAGCTCCTGATGGTGGGCTGCCATTACGTTTTTTAAGTTCAGCAGCCAGCAGATGAGCTACGTCATTTTCAGAGAAGGGACATTTTTCAGTAATCCCATCAGGTTTAGAAGCATGTAGCATCATCTACCATTACCGTCCACCTGCCTGCGCAGATCTTCCCTCCAAACCCTCAGCTTCTGTCTGCCGTGACCTGTGCTTCTGTGTTCTTCCTCACCAAGTCCGAAAGCAAGTGATTACCGATCGGCCTCCATGACTTCCAGCCCATACGTTTCAGGTCACTAAGCAGAAACAGGCGGCAGCTTCTAATAGGAGGAGAAGCCAAACCGTCCTACCAAGGCGTTCCCTTACCAGGTTCATTTCTAAGTGACCTATTTTGACCTTCACATTGGAGGGATTATCTATGTGGTAAGCCACCCAGGTTTGCTACATATCTGCATTCTGATTCATTGTAGCATTTCCATTTTTTTGGGTCCCTGTTTCCAGTAAACATTGCATTGGTGTCCCCAGAACACCCCAAAACACCTGCTGCATAGCTTTTCTTGGGGCAACAGCGACTCCGTGGTTGTGGTTGGTGTTCATGGCAGGCGGCTAGCCTGGGGTGTTCAGTGTTTCTGCAACCCGCTGGGCCATCTGAGCTGGAGCTCCTGCCCTTGAGGTACAGTGTAGCTTTGGCTTTCAGATTAAAAGGCTTAATATACCCAGGCGACCTCCATGCCTCCCTGCACAGCTTGGGGGTTCTGATCTGGCCAGCAGGTCTCTTGTCCCAAGGCCTAAGGGTTGTCCTTTTTTTTTTTTTTTAAAGATTTTATTTGTAAGTAATCTCTACACCCAACAATGGTCTCGAACTCACATCCCTGAGATCAAGAGTCACATGCTCTCCTACCTGAGCCAGCAGGGTGCCCCTCACTTTTGCATTTTAATTGCTACCACCCCATTTCCCTTGCCTGGACACTTAACAGAGATTTTTAAAGGTATCTCTTAGAACTTGCTTGAGAACACAGAAATGAGACATTCTAGAATTCTTGATTGTGGATTCCAGAAAAGAAGTCCAGCAACATCAGTTAGGTTCTGGTCTTCTGTCTAGTTCACAAGCACTAATAGGATGTATGCCATGAGTTTATTCATAATTTTTGCTGTTTTAAGAAGTTAGAATCATTGGTTGCTGGGAGAATCTTATGTTTCAAATTCCATTGAGTTTATTCTAGCCAGAAACCTAATTCAGCAAAGAAGGGCATAGTTATTATCAATCAGAAGCAATTTTAAAAGCTTTGTTAATAATAAGAGCAACATTTTTCAAGGGCTTAGCATATGCTAGACCTCTGTCTGAGCACTTAAGAATTAATTAACTCACTTAATCTTCTGACAACCTGTTGCTAATTTATAGATGAAAAACTGAGGCACAGAGAAGTTCAGTGACCTGCTCCAGGCACCCTAGTAAGTAGAAGAAGGCTGGGATGTGAACCCCGACCTCCTCTCTCCGGGATGTGTCAGACCAAACCACTGCAGTGTTCTCCGAAGCTTGTGCTGTCTGTGACATTAAAATGGAACAATTCTCAGTTATCCACTAGAATGCGGGGGCCTGTGTTACAGATGAAATCAGCCGCCTTTGGAATGGGTGGCTACATCATTTTCAGATGTGTTTTCCCCGATTCAGTGGTTCAAAAGCCCCCTTGCCTTATCTGAAGTGTGTTTCTCCTCTGAATATAGAATTTGAACTGTAGCCTCAAAAGAACTTTTTCTGGAAAGTACATATTAATTTTGAAATAAAAAAATAATCTGATCCCTGGGGCACCGTGTGGAAACAAAACAAAACGACAAAGTAATGATTCCAAAAAACCAGTCTTGAGCCCAGAACTCAAAGTTGGGATCCAGTGTGGAGAGGGCGATAGATTCGAAGCGGTCCTATCAGAAGAAGAACAACGTTTCAGACCTGACTATTGTGCAGACGGTCACAGGAGCGGCAATAACTCACTAATAATCTGCTCAGTAGCACAAAAGATCTGATCAAGAAAGCATTGAGTTGGAGGGTGAATCCTTGGAAAGTTATTTTCCTGGACAGGAGTCAAGTTTCCCCAGATGGTACACCTGTATTTTCTGGCAAGTTCACTGTGTGCGGATCCTGTGTCTGTGGCTTCTATTAGACCCCAGAAGGCAGAGAAGACAGTGCAGCCCTCGGCAGAGACACTGTCCTGAGACGTTCAGCCTGTCATTAAGGAGAGAGGCAGGAGAAGGTGGTTGTGGTCTCTGAGAACTGTAACATTAAGATTCTTGCTCCTCCTTTATCTTTTTTGGCCTAACACCCAATACGCACGTATATCCAGACACTGGAAGACACCAATCAGGTTCAGTGAAAAGGAACATTTTTAACTATTCACAAGGCCTAACTGTGCTTTTTTTTTCCTCAATGAAGAGAGAGTCACCTGTTCTTGTTTCTATGGGAATGCCTTTTACTCATCCAACATGCGCTGCTCTCTGCAGCACATGCTCGATCGGGGAGCACTGGGTTGCTGAGCACTGTGCCGACATACACTCTCTCCGGGTGACGTCTAATTCCCCCGAGCTACTTTTTCATGCTGTGACTTTGTTATTTTTTAAGGATGGTGGTTAGTGCCTGGGAGAGAAGACCTACATCTGACGGTCTGTCCATGCATTCATTCATTTATTCAGCTGACAAATACTTACTCAGCTTGGCACCGTGCTGGACCTTGGGGGTAGGACAGAAGCCAACACAGACAGAGTCCCTGCCCTAATAATGCTTTCACTGTTGTGGTTGAGACAAGCCAGAAGACGTAAACATAATAAAATAATTACTAACTTTTGAAGCGCTATGAGATAAATCCACCCATATATGGTAAATGAATTTATGGCAGGGGAGGCGAGGATATCCAGTGGAGAAGGGACAGCGTCTGCAGGGTCCGGTGCTGGGGGAACCGGACAGTGGCATGCAAAAGAATGAACCAGACCACTTGCTTACACATACACAGAAATTAACTTAAAATGAATTGCACACTTGAATGTAAGACTGCAGGCCATAAAACCCCTGGAATAAAATACAGACAGTAAGCTCCTTGACGTTGGTCCGGGTGATAATTTTTTGAACCTGACTCCAAAAGGAAGGGCAACATAAGCAAAAATAAACAAATGAAACTATGCCGAACTAGAAGCTAGCTTCCGCACAGTGGAGGAGACCATCAACAGAATAAGAAGACTCTCTACTGAATGGGGGAAGGTATTTACTAGTATACAGCCAATAAGGGGTTAATATCAAAAATATGTAAAGAACCCGTACAACTCAATGACAGTAAAACTGAACAGTATGATTTCAGAATAGGCACAGGATCTGAATATTTTTCCGAAGAAGGCGTACGATGGCCAAGAACATGAAAAAACACCTCGCGTCAGTCATCATCAGGAAAACGCAGATCGGATCCACACCTCACACTGGCTGGAACGGCTCTCATGAGAAAGAGAAGAAATAACTTGTTGGTGAGGATGTGGAGAAAAGGGAGCCCTCTTGCACTTATGTTCTTGGTGGGAATGTAAGTTGGTGCAGCCACTGTGGAAAACAGTATGAAAGTTCTTTAAAAAAATTGAAAAGTAGAACTACTGTATGATCTAGCTCCTGGGTATTTACCTGAAGAAAGCAAAAATACTTACTCAAAAAGGTATAGGTACTCCCATGTTCATTGCCACGATATTTTCAGTAGCCAAGATATGGAAACAACCTAAGTGTCCATTGGTAGATGAATGGATAAAAAAAGATGTGATACACACACACACATACACACACACAGGAATACTACTCATCCATAAAAATGAAATCCTGCCATTTGTGACAACATGGATGGACCTCAAGGATATTATGCTAAGTGCAGTAAGTCAGACAAAAACAAATAGTGTATGACTTCACTTATACATGGAATCTAAAAACAGACATGAAACAGACCTTATAGACTGGTGGTTGCCAAAGGGGAGAGGAGTAGGGTGTGGTCAAAGTGGGTGTAGGGGAATTGAGAAGACAGACTTGCAGTGGTAAGTCACAGGGATGAAGTGTACAGCGTGGTGATTATGACTATCGTTTTTTTGCATGTACCGTATATATATTACTAACTACATTGTACTGCGTACTTGAAAGTTGCTAAGAGTACATCTTGACAGTCACCATCAAGAGGAAAAAAGTTGTGTGTGGTGACTGATGGTAGACATACTGTGGTCACTTTGCAATTACACACACGTAACAAGTCATCATGTCATCATCTGAAACTAATACAGCGTTGTATGTCAATTCTACTTCAAGTTAAAAATGCTATGAAGAAAATATGCAAAGGCAGGGGTGCTCCCTTTTAGATAAAGTATTTTGGGGAGCCTTTTTAAGGAGGCGATATGGAGCGGGGATCAGAAGTGTGAGAAGGAGCCGGCCAACAGAAGAGTAGACCTAAGAATGTTCTTAGCAGAGAAGACAGCATTTGCCAAGTTCTGAAAGCAGGAAGGAGCTTCGTGGGCTCGAGGAATTGAAGGAGAGGCCAGTGTGATGGAGGGTCCTGGAGTAAGAGCAGTGGCTCTCAACGGAGCCCCATACTATGTCCCAGGGAACGTAAGACAGGCCTGTCACAGCTTAGGGGGTTGCGGGGGCGAGTGCTACTGGCCTATAGTGGATTAGAGCCCAGGAATGCACAGGCCAGGCCCCCACAACAGGCTAGGCCCCCACAGCAAAGAACTCTCTGGCCCCCACGTGTTCAGTGCTAAACCGAGAAGTCCTGAGTCCGAGGAACCGGTGGTGGCCCGAGCTACAAGGGGTATATGGGCCGGACCAGCTATGTTTGCAGGCAGGAGTGAGGGCCTGACCAGAATGTCAGATGATCCCCAGAACCCCACTCTAGCGCCTCCATGGATGTTGTGGCCATCTGTCAAGATGGTGGAGAGGAGCGGTAGGAGGAGAGGTTTGGGAAGGAACATCAGGTCTTCTGGTTCGGATAGGTTGGTTTGGAGATATTTGAGCCATTGAAGGGGAGACTCTGGTGGGTGGTGAGGACGGTGGATTTGGAACTCAGGGGAGAGGGGCAGGGTTCCACTCCTATCTGTTGAGCCACAGGTTGCCAGGAATTGGTGAGATGGGTGGAGGAGAAGCCCCAGGACTGGAGAACAGTCACGTTTTGACACTATGTCCCAAGACCCTCCTTCATGGAGTTCCATGCCTAAAATAAAACTGGCCAGTTTATCCCCTTACAGTCTTCTATGAGCCTTCCGCCAGTACAGAGACAGTCCATACTCCACAGCACGACATGCGAATCCATAAGGGGTATATCCCCTATGGGCTGGGCTTGTCCCATCTCCTGCCATGCAGCTCACACCCAACTCCAGTCGCATGGAATGTGTCCATCCCTGTTCCTCTGTCCACGCTGATCACTCTAGAAGGTCCTCATTCCAGAAACCGCTCTGTCATTGCACTTCCCCACACTCCTAGGCACTGTTCATGACACCTTCCCAGGCCCCCCTCATCACCCTGCCCTTGACCTCTGTTATATCATGGATGACTTTGTTTTGTAATAATTGTTTGCAGCTATATCTTGCCCGCTGCACCTCGAGTAACTAGAGAGCAGGGGCCTTCCCTGATCCACTTGACATCCGTAGGGTCCCACACTGTGCCTGGCACAAAACATTCAAGAGATGTATCACTTTTTTCTTCTTAATTCTAAAATTGTCATAGACTTCCCAGAGAGATATGTTCTTGAGCCCACAGTTCCGGATCTGCAATTAGAGGTGAGATGGTGCTGGAGGGACGAGGGACCAGGGGAGGGAGGGTGAGGGCAGAAGGGGCCGGACTTCGTGCTTTGGCCAATCAGATCGGAGAAAGAACACTTTGAGCGCAGTTCCGTGCTTTTGGCTTTTTCTGTTTCACAGATGTAGCAATTATCTGTATTGTGGGTTACCATGTGGCTCTTTAAAAGTTGGCTGTTAATTTTTTTGGCATCCTTAAGCCCCTTTGTCAGCAGTCTGCAGACTGCTTACAGTCAGCCCCTCGGGAAAGAGCTTCAGCAGGGATTTTATTTTATTTTATTTTATTTTATTTTATTTTATTTTATTTTGTTATTTTTTCAGTGTTCCAAGATTCATTGTTTATGTACCACACTCAGCAGGAATTTTAAAAGGCAGTCTCTTCCCGACTTCTATCACTTAAAGACTTCTAGATGTTTCCCCAGTTAAAGGCTGCTCCTAGGTGAGTGCCGGTTACTGCCAGGGAGAAGCAGGATTTGGGAGGGGTTGGCAGCCCATTTCTCTAACACACTAGCATCCTGAACATCTTTTCTGTGTCCTGGGAAAGACACGGGACCGATGACTTTTCAGGATGCTGTTTCACAGGGAATGGGAGGGAGTGATGGCCTAGCCGTTTTCAGAGCAGCTACAGCCTTCACGAAATAGACCAAAGGCAGACAGTGGTGATGAGAGCCCGGGACTCACGCTCTTTCCTTCATCCCTCACTAAGGCTGGGCAAAGAAGGGAGAGCCTGGCCGGGGTGCTCAGCCTCATGCAGGACAGGTCACGTCTGCACATGGCCATCCCACAGTATGGATTTAATTGTAAATCTGACGATGGGTGAGAAGGGGCTTGGAAGATGGTAGTCGCCTGTGCACATATTAAGTCGGTACCATTGTTGCTAGATCCCTGGTCACCCCCAGTGGAACTTAAGCCCCATGAGAGCAAGGACTTGGCCAACCAGAGGGAACTCAGTCCTTAGCGAAAGAACAGATTTTATTTCACCTTCTCTATAATGTGACATGGCTCACATTTGGAATTCCAAATGGCCCTGTTCTCTGTGGACGTTGGGCATTGAGGTGATAGTTCTTTTGAAAGAGCATTGGAATTCCGTGGCGAAAGGAAACCTAACTTTGTTCATTAAAGACACCTTTAAAAAAAAAAAAAGAAAGAAAAGGTGTCTTATGTCCAGAAAAGAAAAATGTTTTCTTTGCTTTCCATCATATTAAATAAAAATTAAAAGGCCTTTACTGTAGCTTTCCCATCTCTCAGTGTCTGATTTAGTTTTAGGAAACTGATTTAGGCTTCAACAGTCCTTTCTCTTCATCTTTCTTTGCCTTGATGTGTTCTGGCTGCTCTTCCCAGGCCAGTGGAATTCTCCTGGGGGAAATGAAATGTTCTCTCTGAGGACGTAGAGTGCAGTAGAATGGGGCAAGCCCATGTCACCGAAGATAGCAGGACGGGGAAGATGGGCGTGGGCAGGGCATGGCCAACTTGGTGTTGCGTGTGTTTTAAAGAAACTCATGGAAAAAAACAAAGCAGCATGAACAGCATAGTTATCCCCCAATATTTTTTTTTATTTTTAACTTAATTATGATAAGCTCAGAGACAAATCTGTTCCACCATTCTGTCCCCTAATGTTCGATGGAACATTTCATTTGGATATAACTGTAACAGTGTAAATTTGCAGTGTCTTAAAGTGGAAAATACAAAAGGGATTTTTGAAGCAGTGAAGTTCCAATTGCAGACAGAATCAGAGGATGTCGTCTGAGATTCTGCTCAGAGGATTTGGTGATCAAAATCCTGTTTTCCAAGGACGTATTCCCTGTAATACAAACATTAAGTTCCTCTTTCCTTCTGGAACTTGGGGTACGCCAGGTTGACCTGCTTTGATGCTGATCTCCACACTTTGTCTTCATACATTTATTTTGAAGCACGTTTTGTTAGCCTATTGGATCCTTCTGTGGACACATAATATTGCTAATTTTTTCATTTGGATTTTTTCAGATTATAGAAGCCCTGCATACTTTTAGATGCGTTTACCAGTGGGTGGGAAGAAGTTGTCTAGTATGATAGAGATCTTGATCTAGCCAGGAGGCAGGTGGCTACACAGAGCAGTAGTAGATGTGACATATCAGTGGGGCAGCCCTTCACGTTCACTGTCTCTTGGTGCACGAGGCCGAGTCTGGCTGAATCTGGGGTACTAGGCCACAACCCTGTACCCATGAGGGCTCCATCCTCATGAAGGGAGAATTTAAAGTGACAGTCTCCTCTTGAATAGGAAAGTTAGAACCATCCATGCCCTTCCTGTTCATTGATCATTTGGATTTTTTCAGATTATAGAAGCCCTGCATACTTTTAGATGCGTTTACCAGTGGGTGGGAAGAAGTTGTCTAGTATGATAGAGATCTTGATCTAGCCAGGAGGCAGGTGGCTACACAGAGCAGTAGTAGATGTGACATATCAGTGGGGCAGCCCTTCACGTTCACTGTCTCTTGGTGCACGAGGCCGAGTCTGGCTGAATCTGGGGTACTAGGCCACAACCCTGTACCCATGAGGGCTCCATCCTCATGAAGGGAGAATTTAAAGTGACAGTCTCCTCTTGAATAGGAAAGTTAGAACCATCCATGCCCTTCCTGTTCATTGA